>NW_024717620.1:2961808-3050550 GCF_018991925.1 Homarus americanus | reverse complement strand
CAGTAACAACACGCCGAGTACCAACACACCTTATACCAACAACCCCAGTAACAACACGCCTAGTACCAACATACCTTATACCAACAACCCCAGTAACAATACGCCGAGTGGAACATTTAATATAACATACAGTTCAACTTATCTAGATATACTGACATTCTCCAGTCATATTGGAACAAAGTAATTCATTATTGTCAATGAAATAGTTAATTTCGGCCGACCAAATTAAGTACGAAATGTCTAACATTCAGGCCTACTAACCCTCGCGAGACAACGGGAATGTTCAGTTGGAAAATCATCAGACCCCACCTGTATGGTAGATTTTTTTACCGAGTGTACCTACCAAAGTTAATCCACAAGACACTAGAGCAGCCCACTGCTGCTCCGAGATCCCCTGCTGGTCTAGCTTGGGCTCACGAGGCACCCAGTTACCGTGGTTTGCCACGAGGAGACACAGCAGGATTCTTGATGGTGGATAAGCTGTGTACTGGCAAGGAATGGCTTATGCACTTTTTTTTTTACGGGGAATAGCCCACCCGGGCACAGGTCATCGACCCACAACTAGGGGGCAAAAAAATAAAAGTTGACAAGAAATTAAAAATAGAAAAGAAAAATATTATATTAATCTACATCGCGAAGATGCCGGAAAACCAGCTTTTTGAAGTGAGACATTGTATGAGTCTGGAAACAGAAGGCAAGACATTCCACAGTGTGGCTGTGTGAGGAAAGAAGGGGGTACTATAACGGGTTAGTCTAGTCTCTAGTGTGACCGCAGGCAAGACGAGTGCCACGAGCCCACGACGTTGCCGGCGGTACACAGGATGCCAAATCCACCGAACATTGCCCGTTAAAGTACCTGCAAAAGAGAGAGGGTGAAGCAACATTGCGGCAAAGAGGAGGGGAAGAGAGATTATCAGGTAAAAGAGGAGAGTCAAAAAGACGAAATGCCTTTGATTCCATCTTATCTAACAGTTCGACCGAAGAAGAGCCACCCCAGATATGAGAGCAGTACTCCAAGTTAGGACGAACGAATCCCTTATAAACTTGAAGCAACTGCTCAGGAGTGGAGTAGTTACTGCATCCGCTTCCCTGTTCGCCACGAGAGCTAGCCAGCGGCAGTAGCTGAAAGCGTGAGGGAGCAAGCAGTGCCTGCACTGTAACATAATGTTGCCACACTACATGCATTACACCACCCAGCGTGCACACATACACACACACACACCTTGTACCAAAGCACCCCATACCATTACACCTTGTACCATCACACCCCATACCAACACAACCTGTACCAACAGACCCTGTACCAACACGCCCTGTACCAACACGCCCTGTACCAACACACCCTGTACCAACAGCCTCGATAATCACAACAAAAACCACAACACCAACGTCAACCACTATCGCAATATCCAGAAAAACAACATCAACCAGTCACCACTACCAGTACAACAACCAGTCACAACTACCAGTATAACAACCAGTCACAACTACCAGTACAACAACCAGTCACAACTACCAGTACAACAACCATCACAACTACCAGTACAACAACCATCACAACTACCAGTAAAACAACCATCACAACTACAACAGATTAAAGAAGAAGATTGTGTCGGTCACAGCTTGTAGTGAGAGTGAAGACGGCTGCCTTCCATACCAGACTGGCAGCCATAAACCTAAACTTGTAACTTGGGTGGATAAATTACACCAGTCTCAACCACTGAACTTTGTGTTCTGTGCTTACTTACAAACTTAATAGCAGACGGTGTGCTACAATTAAGCGAACCAAAGTGCTCCATCACCCAAACCAACGATTCTCAAAGATCTCCACGTTACTAATTTTCTCTTAAGTGATAATCTGAAGACGTAACTAACTGTTCTAAGACTTGGCTTCTCGAACATTCTTACGATACTATTTTCTTCTTATTTGGTGATGGTGTGAAAACGTGTCTACTGTAAATATATTATAAAAATTACGGATCATCTAAACATTACGAGTAGTCTCCTCAGCTCATTTCACCTAAATATTAACCACCTTAATGATAACCTAACCTAACACCCAAGTAGCGTTAGGGTGGTTAATATTCAGGAGAAAGAAACTGGGGTGAAAAATCTTCAACTGATCCAAAATTACTTGCGAGACCTTGAATTTCTTCTTTACTTACTACCTCTTGTCACATCAGATGTGAACAACGTGGGTCTGTCAGCAGTGTGTTGACACCCGGGGACGCCAGGCTCACACCTCACGGTCTCCCAGAGCGTCGTGTCTTGGGTATCGATTTCTCTTCACGAGGAAAATGACGTGAATCTAATAGATGGTCCAGTGAAAAGTGTGTGTGTGTGTGTGTGTGTGTGTGTGTGTGTGTGTGTGTGTGTGTGTGTGTGTGTGTGTGTGTGTGTGTGTGTGTGTGTGTGTGTGTGTGTGTGTGTGTGTGTGTGTGTGTGTGTGTGTGTGTGTGTGTGTGTGTGTGTGTGTGTGTGTGTGTGTGTGTGTGTGTGTGTGTGTGTGTGTGTGTGTGTGTGTGTGTGTGTGTGTGTGTGTGTGTGTGTGTGTGTGTGTGTGTGTGTGTGTGTGTGTGTGTGTGTGTGTGTGTGTGTGTGTGTGTGTGTGTGTGTGTGTGTGTGTGTGTGTGTGTGTGTGTGTGTGTGTGTGTGTGTGTGTGTGTGTGTGTGTGTGTGTGTGTGTGTGTGTGTGTGTGTGTGTGTGTGTGTGTGTGTGTGTGTGTGTGTGTGTGTGTGTGTGTGTGTGTGTGTGTGTGTGTGTGTGTGTGTGTGTGTGTGTGTGTGTGTGTGTGTGTGTGTGTGTGTGTGTGTGTGTGTGTGTGTGTGTGTGTGTGTGTGTGTGTGTGTGTGTGTGTGTGTGTGTGTGTGTGTGTGTGTGTGTGTGTGTGTGTGTGTGTGTGTGTGTGTGTGTGTGTGTGTGTGTGTGTGTGTGTGTGTGTGTGTGTGTGTGTGTGTGTGTGTGTGTGTGTGTGTGTGTGTGTGTGTGTGTGTGTGTGTGTGTGTGTGTGTGTGTGTGTGTGTGTGTGTGCCTCGATGTTTTTGCTCAGACGATGTCCTTCCCAGAGAGTTTTATTTAGGCTGACGTTCTTTTGTGTTTTGTTGTAGTCTCTCTCTCTCCACACACACACAGATAACAAACTAAACTGGAAACCACACGTCAGTACAGTTGTCAAATCCTCCAGTTTCCGTCTCCACCTCCTCCGCCGACTCAACATTCATACTTCCCAAGCTCACCAATGCCTCCCCTGCTTGGTCTTCCTCCTTAAATGCCATACAACATAAACACCTAGAAAAAGTGCAAAAGAGGGCATGCAAGATTACTTTATCCCCTTCCTACTCCACTATCAAGAAGCTCTCAACATACTGACCCTCTCAGCTCTCTCTGACCACCACCACGACCTCATCTACAAATTTAGTGAGAAACTTCTGCACCATCCTCGACACCGGCTCCTACTTCCACCCGCGATCCCCCGTTTGCGAATTGCTGTTCGACACCACAACTGCATCCCGCCCATACGAGCACGTACTGATCGCTGTAAGAACAGCCCAGTCCCAACCATTGTAAAAATTATCAACAACTCGTAATAAACCAGTGTATTCACTACGAGCCAATCTTACCTTTTTCCACTGTCACTATGTTGAAATGCCCTGTAGTATGACCTTCTCCCCACCTAGTTATTATACATCATTATGACATATGACAAATATGACATATTTGTATCATTTATGTTACTTGTATATTATTTGTCAATCAAGTGACCCATTCCCCAATTGTATAACTGTATATTTTCAGTCTTCCGGCTGCCATGCTTTCAATAAACCGTTAATTAATTATTATTATTATTATTATTATTATTATTATTATTATTATTATTATTATTACACACAAAACAAACAAACACTAGAAATAAAAAAATTCAACAATTGTGGTGAAGAGGATAAAAGTATAAAGTAAAAGTAATCAAGTTCAACTAACATAAACTCATAAAATTCGTCCTTCATATAGATTGAACCCTTGCCCTTGGTATTCACTAATTCACACTTTTCGTATTTCAGTGAACCAAAAGACATAAAACAAATCTCAAACTCATTCCTGAACCTCTAGTGACGTCTTACTCTTACTCGGTTCTGTCACCTATTCCTTTGGTAGCATGGACATTCTTTTGGTAGCATGGTCGAGGGTCTAGGCACATGGGTATGGTAATTCTGGAATCAAGTCACTCGAACGGAAATAAAGGTAAAATACTGTGGGAGAAATGAATACACCTAAAGTACTCTAAAAACAAATTTATTAATATGAAATCAAAGGGATAAAGATATATTATTAATCATATAACTACCAGGCTCAACTCCTGGGCTTATTGCAGACTCAGTACTTTCTTCTTTACTTATTTTCATATTTACTTATTTTCTCAACAGTAATTACTCAGATCTTACACTCTTACTGCACACAACCTTACTGGTGTTACATTACATGGCATAGCAGGACCAGTTCCTTGGCCCTACTCACAATACATAGTACATGGCACTCATTGTAGATTACTTTACTCAACATCCAAGTGGTACTTCTCAGTACAGTTACAAGACCTTACTCAACATACACGTTAATAATGACATCAGCAGATACCTGGGTCCACTACCCAACATGGGATAATTATTTCCAACTAATTATCCCTAGCATACATGTTACAACACTCTCTGTGGACATATACTTCCAGGGTAGAACACTGAGATTCACGACCGTTGTTATTGTGTGTGGTAGCCAGACACTTGGCGAGTCTGGGGTCTGGCCCAACGAGGCAGTGGAGCACATTAATCAGGCCGCATCGGTGCCATCGTTTCATATATGGTTCCTGCTGGGTATCTACTACATCCGGGGCAGTGGTCGAGCGATGCAAGAATCACAATGGGATCTGGAGAAACATTGGAGCGGCGTCAGGGGACGGACTGGGAAGCATGACAACACAAACAACTCTCTTGTCTAGACGACAGACATATTTACGTTATATTACTTCTCACACTGAGTGAATGACAATTCAACTGTTAAAGCATGAACACTGATGAACACTGATATTCACTATAATTGACTGAATTAACTGAATGGCTACACATAAACATACCTGGAACAAACGTTGGGGCGGCGTCAGGGGACGGTCCTCCTGCCTGATGCGTTGGTATATACAGTATATCCCTGAGTTGCCAGTGACCGCTACTCATGCAATGACAATAATTACAAACAAACTAACTGTTACTCATTCAAAGATGACCCTCAGTTGACAAAGGTTCTGGCGAATTACTTGAGTTGATTTACACAGACTAATTCAAGATTGAGCTTCCCAGGAGAAAGTGGAATAACAAGGCATTGATAACTGCCTTCACAAAGGCGGGACTCTGGGAGGGAAACACAAGTGTAGCGTCTATGGGGAAAAACACGTCTTCTTCTCAGGGGTTGCTAAACCACTCATGTTTTGCGGTGGAGTTTAATAAGAATCATTATTTAAATGGACTAGCAGTCAACGTGACCATGACATGACCAGCATAATATGTAAAGTACTTGAGAGTGTTATCAGAGATGCCGCAACGGAACATCTAATACGAAACAACCTTGTAAAGGATTGCCAACACGGTTTTATGCCGGGGCGCTCCTGCTTAACACAATTGCTCAAGGTATTGGATATTTGGACCCATCTTCTGGAACGGGGTGGTAATATCGACAATATTTACCTAGATTTTGCCAAGGCTTTCGACATTGTACCCCATGAAAGGCTGAAAATCAAACTGGAAGGGTACGGAATTCGGGGAAATGTCCTTGCGTGGATAGAAGACTTTCTACGTGACAGCAAGCAGTGTGTGGTGATAAATGGCCCATGGTATTAATGATGTAGTTCTATGTGCAGAATCATGTGATATCTTCAGATTAAAGTTGCAATTTTAGAACTGAACTCAAAACGGTATTCAATCTTACCAACACTACTAAATAAAGCTAGATTGAAGCAAAGTAAATGTGACTAGTTAATTTATTAGGATGAAAAATGATCCAGAATAGTGAAAATCGAATGATCTTGACATATAATTGACGTATTAAATTTAATATTCTTTAGGAAACAAAATTCAAATGACAAAAAAACCGGTTTTACTTACTAATGGACCGGGGTGTTGTCGCACACCATAGAGAACATGTCTTTTCTTGCTTGCTTTCACCATCACCCCTGCTGACCACCTGAGCTCGGATGTATTCTCTCCTCCTGGTTGTACACGTGATCAAGGGCTCCTCGGGCCATGGCACCAGCACTCTAAAGTAGGGGCCAGGCAGGGACATGCATGGGTTATCCAGGAAAGCTCTGATCAACATTGGTAGAGGCTGCAGGCAAGAGGGGCTCACTGCCAGCCTGATGTTATCCAGATCTATGAGATCAGTGAGGGTCTTGGCACCTAGATTGACTTCAGGAGTCTTCTGACCCTGGAAGGAATCGTCACCAACTGATTCGTCATGCCCAGATCCTCTCTCGCGTCTCATATCCATGATTTTTTGATCGCCACTCTTCTCTCCTCCTTTATCCTTACTGCAAGCATTGTCTGCAGAACTGTCTTCGGGATGAGCATAACAGGAAGATCTCCTCACAGTCTGCTCCACAATCTTAGAACAACTCTGTCCTTGGCTGACTCTCAGGAGCTCAAGCTGAAGAAGAGAACATGCTCGACCTTTCGGAGAACGATGACTTGACCCAAAGGAACCTCAATTTGGCAGTAGACACCTGCGATGACAATTGGGACAATAAGTCTCAGGTTGTGAAGTTGGTCTCTTCAGTTTAAGTATGATGAGCGACCTAAATTCTGCAGGTAGCAGGAACCTGAGAGCCGTTGTGAGCCACCTAGAATGTGAGAGACTGGACCTATCTGCAGGTAAGCAAGTCTATCAGGCATGACCCCAGTTTTTGATGGCACTGCAAATCATGTAACCATAGTGCACTGGCCGCACTCAGGTCGTCAATGACAGTATGTGCAAGCTCAACGAGTGGAGGGCCAACTGTGATTTTTTTCAAAGCTCGGATTTATTTCTAACTCAGTGGCAGAGTCCAGCATCTTGGGCCAAGAGGACCAGACCATCTGTTGTTTGAAAGAGTCTTGCCATCCAGCTCCTGGATCAGATGTCTGAGTGGCAACTCGTTGGCAGGTGGAGGTCACAAACAATCCAGACCAGCCTCCCAATCTTCCGCTCTATCCACTGTATGACCCCCCCTTGCCACCCTGTGTCTGTGTTGGTGCTGTCCTCCAATGGCCAGGTAGTCTGGTCCATGTCTCTGAGCCAGTTCACTATTCACACTATCCAGCTGTTTCCTCGATGTCATCTTTCTGGAGTGAAAACACAAATACTTCCTCCTGGTTCACTGCAGCAGGAGTAGTTCCTCCTTCACCATGGCAGGAACAACTTGTCAGAATCTCCAACTTTCAAGGAACACTCCTTTAGTGTCATCCCTTCTCCCATCAAAGAACAAACAATTGATTCCATTTTCTTATCCCCTTATCAAAATTCTCTTCTAGGTTACTGACAAGTTTCTCCTCCTGAGCTCTCTCTTACTTTGTTATGATCTATCACTCAGGAGAACATCATCAGGTGTTATCAAACCACCGTCATCCAGGCAGCTGTTGCTATCTCTGGCAGCAGTTTCTATATTTGATGAGCCTTCCATTTAACTCATGGAGTGCCTGGAAGGTTTAGGATCATTATTTTCTGGGTTAGGGACAGTCATCTTCCTGGGGTCAGCACTCGGATCAGCCATGGGAAGTCATTAAACTCTGAATCAGCTTGACTCAATCATCGGTCTTTTATAATTTCACCCTGGGCCTTCTCAAGCCTCTTTTTCCTCGGCAATCCTTTCTCTCTTTTCTGTCTCTTCAGGCAGCCTCCTGCCCTTGACCTGGAATATCTTCACAAAATCATATATTCCCCTATACTGCCAGCTGCCTTCTCTCTGTGCTTTGACAAATGCCAGTTCGATCACAGGAATCTTTCAGTTCACGCTTTGCAATACAGGAGATGTGAGCCTGGATTTACAGTCACGATCGCATCCAAACTCAGGACAGAGAACAATTGGGCACTTGCAAGTAATTATGTCAAATAACTGGTCCAGTTGCTTGGCAAAGCTGTCCTTAACTGCAGTTTTTCCTCTCCCAAGAGAGATATCTCTGGTTTTTCCCAACTGGCTAGCAGTCTCTCACTAATCTTCTTCTGACTTGTTATGACTGGAGGCTTGAACTGAGCGTTAGCCAGAGTGTACTGTGCCAAGACAGCTTTGGTCATATCACTGGCAATGTCTTTTGTTTGTGTAAGTTCTTTGGTTCTTTTTCACTGATTTGCCTGATTAAACACCGTATCTCAAAGCATTTCTTCATCGTAGGCAACTCCGACTTCAGAGCTTCCTCTCTCCCAGACCCAAGATAGTGACTGAGATGGCTGGATTTTTGGTTCCTCGTCCTGACACAAGCACAGCCATCGCAAATATTATCAAACTTATAAATGCATCGAATCTGAAACAGAAAAATATTGTTAGTTGGGTTGTTAAAGAATGGTCAGAAAGCAATGTTCACTATTTAATTGTAATGCAATTAAGCCCAGTTGCACGTTAGATTTCGATAAATTTCACGCTAGTACTCTAGCAAAAGGTTGCAAAATATTGAAACTGAAATTATTTTCTGTTTATATACACTAAAATCTACCAAAAAGTATGGGCCATTAGTTTTAGCTGATCTTCCTCCCATGACACACCCTAGTACAACAGGGCAGTACAGGGCAGTGTATTGGGCGCTGTTGTTTTTTTGTTTCATAAATGACATGCCTGACGTTGTACACTCCTCCATACAAATGTTTGCCTGACGCCAAGTTATTTCGGAAATTAAGAACCAAGCTGACTGTGAAAGAGCTGCAGAAGGACCTCTGTGGGCTCCAGGAATGGCCGAAAAATGGCTGCTGAGATTCAATGTCACGAAGTGTAAGAGGATGCACCTGGGGCGTACCAACGTAGGGAGGCGTGTCATATGTCCCAACAGGATGAAGAAACTGTATTATGTGAGCTGAAGTTCTTGGGCCATTGCGAGAAGAAGGTAAACCAGGCAAATATATTATTGGGTCTTATAAGAAGGTCGTTCAGATATCTAGACGGTCCGTCCCTAGTAACGATCTTCAAGAGTGAAGTGCTTCCCCATCTGGAGTACTGTCACCCCGTCTGGTCCCCGAGATATGCTAGGGACTGTCAGTTGGTTGAAAATGTTCAAAGGAGGGCCACCAAACTGGTGCCTGCACTTCAGCACCTCAGCTACCCTGAGAGATTGGAGCGCCTGAACTTGCCTAGCTTATACTACAGACGGGCAAGGGGTGACCTAGTTGAGGTGTATAAGCATCTCAGGGGGCACTACTCAGTCGAGTGTCCTTACTTGGAGCTGGCGGACGCTCGCCCCACAAGGGTCACAGCTCAAGATTGAAGAAGCCGCAAGTCCAGAAAACCGTGAGGGCAAACTTTTTCGGAGTGAGGGTTGTAAACTCTTGGAACAATCTACCAGAGAGTGTTGTGACGGCACCGAGTGTGAGCTCTTTCAAGACCAGACTTGACCAACACTGGAGCGGGTTCAGGTACATTCAGGAGCCGGTACATGCCCAGTATTTGCCAACAGTGTGTGACAGAGACGTGACCGATCACCCGGGCGGCTAGCGAGCCATCAGTGGTGAAGAGGATAAAAGTAAAAAAAAAAAAAGTACTTGTTTGAAGTGTGCCAAGTTAGTAACGTGTGGGCCCAGTTGGTTATTTAAGATGAGCCTAGTTGTAGGTACACCGTATTGAATTGATCAAAGATACGAATTAATACTTTGTGATATGAATGTGAAGAAAAAGGTAAATATGTTGCCTATTTCAGCATAATTTCATAATAATATAATCATTTATTGTAGATAATATATAAATTATAATATTACATATATTTTGAGTTGTCGATTATATGTAATTTAATAATAATTCTATTGTTAGGTGTAGTGGAGGCCATAGTGACGTCACCATGTACACACAGTCGGTCTGTCTGGCTGTGGTAGTTTGTCTTGTGTCTTCAGGTAATTTGGCTGTTAACGACGACCATCATCACGGTAAGCCCATACACACTTACCTAATGACCGATGTAGTGATTAGGTTAAGTTAAAAGACTAATAAATGCTCCAAGACCTACAACTCGTGACAACACTCAGTGAAGGTGTTGATAACGGCTGCTGACTCCTGCTGCAATACTAACTTTATTTATGGCTCTATTTCTCTTTACTTATTGTTATTTCTCATCATTTTATTTGCTAAATATTCGTCCATTGGCTGTCCTCGGGTGTTGATACAAGAATAGTTTGTTTTATGGTGTGTTATGGTGTGTGTGTTTTAAACGAATCTGACCTCTATGTGTGGCAGAAATTGCTCGTTTTTGCCCCTCCCCCCCCTTCCAGCAATAATGGGGGAAGCCCTGGGAAATATGGGTTTTTGAGTGGGGGAGAAAACGAGTCATCTAACCTTACAAAACCTAACCTAACCCCTAGCTTGGGACCCCCGGTAGGCTTAGCTTAAACTAACCTAAATGTTTCAGTAGTTTAAAACTTTGGGGTGTGCCATGTTCAAAAGTACAATACCTTAGTTAAAAGTGGGAGAACCCGGGATTAATAAGAATTGGATAGAATGATCGTCTTTCTCGTAAAACTTGGCAATAAACTTAAAATAATCGTAGGAGCACGAATGACAATAACCTCCACCACGGTCATTGTGAAACTGGTCAATGAAATTAAAATCCATATCCAGGCTGCTTCCTTTAAAAAAATCAAATGTGACTGGTTGAAAAAAATTCGTGTGATGATATCGATACATCATTGGTCACGACTGGATGACGTCAGTTAATATTGTTCGTGCGTGATGCGCCGATAACATCTCACAGACGAAGACTGAAAACTATGTAAAATCAATTAAATTCATTTGTATCGCTATTATCTATTTCCGCCTGGTATATACTGCATGGGGTTCAAAATGCTCAGAATAGGGAGATCTAAATATTTCAGTACTTTATAACTTTTGGGCACACTACAGTATGTCCAAAAGTAAAATACCAAAATAAATTTTTCCTTTGTATTTTGCTGTTTTTGAATGAATTTTACCTTCAAAACTGTCACAAATAAAAGATTTTGGGGTTTGACTCCCCCTACCTCCAATAATAATGGGGGCCTCTGTGAGAATGGGGTTTTGGGTAGGGGGGAACTCAAAAACGAGTGATTTGTGTCAGTTTTGAAGGTAAAATTCATTCAAAACATAAAAAAATTGTCACTAAAATATGCATCCTAACCTAACCTAACTAAGATAAAAGAGCCCTTGCAGTCACTCACTTCATATGCACAAAAAGTATTTTTTTTTCTTTTTATGAATTACATAACTAGTGCAACGCCAATGTTTTTGGTAGGGACAAAAAACACAGGGTTTGAGCACTTCGGGCACAACACACAAGTATTGTATACCCTGATAAAGTACAATTTCTAAAAATATATCCTCTTGCTGGTTAAAACGGGCCAGCAAGTCAAAATAGCGGAAATCACACCTGTTACACAAAGCAACCATACTGCAACTGAAAATCTTTGATAGTGGACGATGGGTAATAAAAACAAAAACGAATTTGATTGGTCATGGGCGGAATTGTCTGGCACATGCACAACTGGTTTTTTGAAGATGACAGCGGGTCACCCGATAATTTCCTAACCAATAGTTTTGAGCGCCATATCTTCTTTATTATGCGTTTGCGACAGAAAAATCTTCGACGAAAATTTTCTTAGAATTTTCAGTAGGTTTCACTTATGTTGCTGCCAGATTTATCATAAAGAATTATAGGACTAAAGTTAACAAATACCAAAAAGGGTTTATTTTACTTTTGGACACAGTGTGCCCCAAAGTTATAAACCACTGAAACATTTAGATCTCCCTATTCTGAGCATTTTGATCCCCATTTTTACAATACGGAAATGAAAAATAGCGACAATTGAATTTAATTGATTTTACGTATTTTTCAGTCTTTGTCTCTGTGAAGAGATGCTATCTGCGTGAAACCGAGTTAATTATGATTGTGTTTACATCACACGTGCGCAGTGTTAACTGACGTCATCCAGTCGTGACCAGTAATGTATTGATCTCATCACGCGATTTTTTTTCGACCAATCACATTTGAATTTTTTCAAAGGGAGCAGCCTGGGCAAGGATTTGAATTTAAATCACCAGTCTGACAATTGCTGTGTTGGAGGTTGGTTATCATTTGTGCTCCTACGATTATTTTAAGTTTATTGCCGAGTTTTACGAGAAAGACGATCATGCTATCCAATTCCTACGTAATCACGGTGTTCTCCCTATGTCTGTTGAGTGCCCACACTGTAAGTTACCTTGTAAATTTAGAAAGGACAAGCACCAGTGGTTCTGTAATTGGTCAAGGAAGTACATAGTTTAAGCTAGGCCTATGTTACAGTAAGTTGTTAGGTTAGGTCAGATGACTCGTGTTCTCCCCCCACCCAAAAACCCCGGTATCCCAGGGTCTCCCGCATTATTGTTGGGGGGGTCGGGGTGGGGCAAAAACCATCAATTTCCGACAAAAATTAAGGTCAGATTCGCTTAAAACACAGCAAAATAAATTGGAAAAACATATTGGTCAACCCTTAGGGACTCGTGTCCGAAAGTAAAAATTTACCCCAAAAAGGGAACATTTTCATTTCTACCAGAAACTGCTAATATGTACCAAAATGGCAGTCAGATTCAAGTAAAACACAAAAAAAAAACTCTAACCTAACCTAACTTAACCAATTTTTTTAGTTTACCTGCTACCCTGCACTGTGGTGGAGGGCAATCTGGTAATGGTTACACCAAAGAATTTCTGTCTTTTCTGAAAAGTAAACAATTTCCACACATAGGACACAGTCTTGATGTTGGTAAACACCGTGATCTTGTAATATTTGGATTGCTTCACTAGTGTTCTCATAAACTCGCTGAATGACAGCTTGATAAGGGAGAGAGCACTTTTTGCACGCCATCACTAGCCTTCAAAATAGCTGCTTCAAAACGATTGGTCAGCCAAGTCACATGACACGATAATTGAAGTTCATTAATGGGTTGTCATGTCACAAAGAGGAGGACGAGAAAAGTGAGGAGAGGAGGAGAGAAATGACTCTGACAACATGGCAGGTACGTAAATTTATGGCTACAAATTTGTGAGATACTATACTCTGTTAATATTGATTTGCAATAGAAATAATATTGAAGTTTTATGTTTGTTTTTTTATACTATAGTCTTTGTGTCCATAATATTAAAAATTGGAAACTTGCAGACAGCCAATGTTTGAATGTTAACCGATTTATTTCTCATTATTTCTTTATAGTACTCATTATTTATCATTATTATTATTTATTATTTCTTTTTTTTACGTTGTAAAAGTAAACTTAATGATCGAAGAGAAAAGACAATATTAATCTACACCACGAAGATGCTGGAAAACCAGCTATACAGCTAGACCCCGACTTACGACGGGATTAGGGACCCAAATCCAGGTCGTAAGTCCAAATGGTCGTAAGTCCGACATAGATGAAAAAAAAATAAAAAAAATTTTTTAAATAAAAAATCTACAATGAAATACAGTACAGAAAAAGTAATAAATAATGAGGAATGGATTCAGTACAGTGAAAGTAATAAATAATGAGGAATGGTTACAGTGTGACAGCACTTACCTTTAATGTAGTCAGCTGAATGCACATGGGGCCCCCATAATTTTCTAATTATACATGGAGACTACATTAACTGGAAACGTTTCGGTATAGAAAATGCGTGTGTCATTTGAAGAAAAAAAATGTTCTCAACTGCGGCGGTCGTAAGTCCCGACGGTCGTAAGTCCAAGCAGTCGTAAGTCGGGGTCTAGCTGTATATCATTATTTCTCGTTATTTATAGTTATTACTCACTACTGTACAGTATTTCTCATTTGGTCAATTTATAGTAGTGCACCGTTCTTTCTTTGGATATTAGAAATATGTGTAAAAGTCCATAGAAAATCACCCCAAACCAACCTAACCTAATCAGGGGGGTGGAGTCCTTCTGTTTAGGTTAGGTTAGACAGAACGGTGCACTAATATATAAGGACCTCATTTATCGTCATTTTGATTTATTTATTACATTTATTGCTATTTAGTATTAATTCTGATTTCTCGTTATATCTCACCCTTTGGGTTAGGTTAGGTTGGGTTGGGTTGTGATCAAAGTGGGATAGTTTTATTCAGTGTAAACCTCGTAAACATCACAGGTTTCTTCCGGGTACTCCAGTTTTCTCATGTATTAACACTGGATAATAAATTTCATAACAAAGTAACTAAGAATTGATGAAGCTTGAGTAAAATTTTAGGAGAGGAGTCGGGTCATGTGCTGAAAATGTCCTGGGTATATGAACAGTAGTTCAATCAAAACCTATCCTAAAATATAATAATATATATAGATGGTTAATATTGATGACTAACCCTTGGAAAAGTTATTTGCTTTTTGTTTATTTTCATACTCTCTTTTCATCAGTGATTTCTGATATTATAATCATTTCTTGTGCAAATGCTTCGTTTCGTAGATGATTAGGAGCCTAGGCGCACACTATTATGTCTTCTCGGCGGTGACGTCTCATCCCGGGACGTAAACAGCCAATCATATTGATGTGCTGTATTTCAAAACACTCCGCCACCCGGGCCGGATGAACGCCAATGCTCAGTGAATGCTTATTAACTGTTTGATATGGGTGGCTGCTCTCACGTCCACCAAAAAATTAAAATTACACCATATCATAGTAAGTTCTTTCTGTTTAATATACTGGGGGTCCAGGGATCGGCTTGGAAGTTAGGTAAGATTGGGTAGGTTTGTTTGGTTAGGTTGGTGAGGTTTTCTAACAATGCTTCTGCTGCTTATTTTTTATATCAACTTACAGTAGGTTAGGTTAGGTTTGATATAGAAATACATAGTCACTTTTAACTACAACAGTGTCCACTATAAAACACAGTGAAATTGCGGCGTTTTTATTCTCGTTTTCCGTGAAAAATCAGCCGCAGATCAGTTGTCAATAATTACCGATAATTTTAATAGTAATAATTATAATAAAAAAAAAAGATCAAAAGTGAGGAACGATATATGTAAGTTGTGTTGTCAAAGTAAGAGAAACAATTGAAACTGCAATTGTGTGTAAATGAGGCAGAAAGTCAGATCAGCAACCTGGGACTTGGTCACAATTTTTGTGATTCCATATGGCAGCAGCGTCTACACAAAGAATAAACTGCATCTGAGTTTGTCTTCGTCCCGTGATACATAAGTTTGCATGGTGAAAATATGGCGCCAGTCAACTGAAAGTAACACTGACGTGGACGATCCTGACAGCGACTGATTTGCAGTGATGGGTTATTGAAGTACAGTGGTTCCTCGGTTAACAAACACAATTCGTTCCAGAAGGTCGTTCGTTAACCGAAACTATTGTTCCAATGGGATTTTGGGTAATTGGTTCTAGCTCACCGAAAATTACATACAAAGTAAAAAAAAATGTAGTGAAGTACACTTACTTTGAGGTGTGTATGTAGAAGGCTCCTGGTTGATGATGATGATGGGAATTAGAAGTGGGGGTGGAGGAGAAGGGAGAAGAGAAGGAAGCGGGGGTGGAAGAGAAATCACCCCATGCTTCATGCCGTCATTTCACCCATAAAATTTTAAGTTCACTTGGTGTAATTCAAGATTATTTTCTTTAAATCAACACTGCACTATATATTGTCAATATGTAAAATAAATTTCAGAATGACCAATAATTGTACTGTAAAAACGTAAAAATAGTTTATGTTCAAGAGAGCCACAAGCAAGATATTACCTCTACTGACCAGAGATACAAACTGACACCTGTTTGGTGAGTTGAGTGGCTGTTTGGCACACTAAAAACTAGTTTCCTGTACTTCAATTATGTTAAATAATTGTTAAAATGACTAAAAAATTTAATATAAAACTTGGAAAATTATTGAATAGTACAACTTTCTTGATATTTACTCAAATGGTAACGAATTTAAGCCCTAGAACCAATTACTGTATTGGCGGACTAATACCCCAGCTGGTGAGCAAGCGAAAACATGTTGAGAGGAATTCGTAAGGAATTCCTTAACCAAATTTATTTCGTTGACCGAATTGAATATTCTTATGGAAGGTAATTCGTTAACCGAGGGACCACTGTACATTACTCTACCACCAGCAGGATTAGAACACCTTGACGTAATAAGTGAGATATATACATTATTCTACCACCATTAGTATTGGAAGCCCTGAGGCCCCTTCGTCAGCATCACACTATCTTCCAATACTGTTCTGTAGAAATTATGAAAAAGGTGAAACAAAATTTGGATTTAGAATTTTTCATACATAGATTAAAACATTGGACAATTTATCTTTGTAATTGGAATTTTCGTAAACCTGATCTTCATAAATTGGGGTTTGTCTATATGCAGCAAATCAAAACATTAAAATCCTTGTCTGCTACTTTGCCTGTGACACTAAAGTACTAGGTGTCTATACTTAATGATACAATATTTTATGATATTTTAATTGGTTTTATTTTACCAAGTATAACATGAGGCTTAGTAAGGTACCATACCACACGTAGCTGATCCACAACGCTTCCCACAGACCATATACTGTGTCGTAAGTGTGGAACGGAGTTGACGGAAAACACTCGGGACAACTTCGTCAACGTCACGAGCCCACTGTCCGAGTCCACCTACCAGCTGACTGTCCTCGGACATTCTCACTTGATGGTACAGACTCTCAGAAACCCAGCCGATGTTACATTCAATCTGGTCGCGGTGAAAAGATCCGGCTGCTCTGGGGTTGGTGAGGTGAGTGAAAAGATGTGACTGCTCTGGGGTTGGTGGTGAGATGAGTGAAAAGATGTGACTGCTTTGGGGTTGGTGGTGAGGTGAGTGAAAAGATGTGACTGCTCTGGGGTTGGTGGTGAGATGAGTAAAGTGCAGTACTGTATAAGCCTTCATGTAAGGGACTTCTATTTAGACATCCATTTCCATGTATATATAGTACGTTAGTTGTGGGGGGTTCACATCTAACAGACCCTTGATATAATGGTCTTTCTTCTTTATTTAGTTTGTTAGATTGGGGTTTCATGTCTAATTGACCCCTTGATATAACGGACTCTCCTCTCCATATAGCCCATTAATGAGAGGTCTCACTTTAGTGTTTGTTTACCCCAGGGAGTTGTGACCTGCCTTACCATCTAAAACAATACCCATAAGTCATACAGCAATACCCAGTTTCGTTCCCTTGCTGTGAAAGGTGGTTTGTGATAGTAGGAGTGTCCAGCTTTAAATCTTGTTTCATATACTGTATGATTAATGGCAGCCTGGACACCAACTCAGGAGGTAAATACTGTATGGACAATCCACACAAACATGGTAATAGTGGAAAAGTAGCCAAGATAAATCTTGATAAAATCACAAAGGAAAAGGGATACACTGGAGCACCTTTAGTTTTCATCTTTATTCAAGACATCTTCAGGGGCAACTGAATTTACAGGGACCGAGAGAGGTTACTATACAATGGGTGACCTTACATAACAGGTCAGGTCAATAACATGGGATCCACTAATCCACACACCACCACCACCGTAAACAAAAGAAGAGCTTATAAAAAATGGGTGACATAACTACAGCTCAGGTCAAGTCAGGTCAAAAACAGAGACTCACTAATCATCTATGTCCACCTTAAATGCTTTGAAAGCATTTTTAACCTTAGGCCACTGACAAGTACAGGTTGTACCTCTCTAGTCCGGCATTCTGTGGTCCGGAAACTCACGTAGTCCAGAACGATTTTAGTTTGTCCAATGGGTAGATAGGCAATTTTTTTTTTTTTACACTTATCTGAATTAATATTGTTATTACAGGAGTATTAAATTTTTGCCCCTCAGGCCCCAATGTGGGTCAGTGACCTATGCCCGGGTGGGCTAATCCCCGTAAAAAAAAACAACAAAGCTGCGGGAAATTAAGGTTTGTTTACATCCGGCAGTTCGGCTGCTCTCTCTCTCTCTCTCTCTGCTTGTCTATACAGAGTACAACATTTAACCCTTCAATATATATGAGCAGTAAATAAGTGTTGCTTTCATATTCTTATGTAGAGTAATGATATGTTTTCACATGTGCGCACTTACATACGCGCAGTCTCACTTTTTTTACCATTAATGGTTAGCTACTTCTATTGTTCCATTTATTAACATTAATTAACATTACAGGTACTTCAAAAAACCATATTAATTTTTTTACATTAATTTTACTACACCTACAATCAGGGTCTTATTTTCTTCAGTTTTATATGTAGAACCAATCAGTCACTGGTTTTGTAAGCTTTAACAAAAACAATGCTGGCAGCCGTCTCGCCCAGGGTTGCCAGATGTATGACAAGCTTCACGGCCAACTTCACGCAACCTCACGGCCAAATCGGCCAACTTTCGACCAAAACTTTTTGGATGGGAAGCACAAGGCTATTTTTGCAATCCACACAAAATAAAAGTATCCCCCTACAATATCAACTTAAAATGTCGTAATAAAACCAAATTTTCACTAAGAATTGAGAGCCCAATAATTACATAAACATAATATTTATAATCTACAGTGAAGATTCACCTTAATCTGAAATGGTGGTGGAGCATGATAATGGTGGAGAACTTGATAACACTAGCTGGCGTAAGCAAAAACGTCTAGTTTGTCATCGTCCCCTGGTTTGTTGTATTTTCTACCACTGTCGTAGGACCCTTTCCATTTACTGGTGGACATTTTGAAAACTAGCACTCGGAATTTCAGAAAGTTACTCAGATGGCTTTGTAAGCTCTGAAGCTTAACCCATATGCTGGACACGTTCAGCCTGAACAACTCAAATATGAGAACTAACAACTAAGGTAGTAACTAGAAAGATCAGTCAGCTCAGTAGGTCAAGTAAACATGTGAAGAGGTGAGGTCACTGATTAGGTGAGGTCATGACAAGGTGAGGTCACTGAGCCGGCATTTTCATTGTGAAATTTGAAAATCTGCTAGAATATTCTTCACAATCCACTAAATGAGGAATTAATACGTGTTTTACAAAATTCGGCCAAAATTCGACCAAATAGTTTGGCCGTGACCATCCATTTTTCCACGGCCAGGCGAAGTTTTTTACGGCCTAATTCGGGAAATTTGGCCGTGGAAACGGCCATCTGGCAACCCTGGTCTCGTCTCCTCGTGTGTTTTAATATTCCATGTATTATTAATAAATTGTATTGTTAATTTTGCACACATAAACATTAATTCAATAAAAACAAATTCAGAAACATTAATTAAAATATATATGAACAGTAAATAAGTGTTGCTTTCATATTTTTATGTAAATGTAATGACGATATGTTTTCACATGTGCGTACTTACATACGCGATCTCTCTTTTTGCTTTACCATTATCGTTAGCTACTTCTATTGTTCCATTTATTAACATTAAATAACATTACTTAAAACAACCATATTAGTTTTACTACAGCTACAACCAGAGTCTTATTTTCTTCAGTTTTATATGTAGAACCAGTCATTCACTGGTTTTGTAATTAACGAAAATAATGCTGTCTCATTTCCTCGTGTTTTAATATTCTACATATTATTAATGAATTATATTGCTCATTTTGCACACACAAACATTAATTCAATCAATAAGACTTTCAGTAATAAACAATAATGAATCTTTTGTACATAAGAGAAATGACGCTGTTTACATGATTGTGCATGTCGTCTGAACGTTGGTGAGCCGTTCAAACCCGTCGAAATTCGAGTTTCCGCCGTCAAAATTTTTAAATGTGATGTTTTTTTTGTGTGTTCAAGTAGAAAACGTCGAATTAAAAACTCGCGAAATTTGAGAAGCTACTGTACGACATTTAACCCTTCAATATGTCTTCAAAGAGACCATGAAGCAGAGAAAGTGGTGCTAGTGCTTCCAAGCGTAAGCACAAGTCACTATCTATCCAGGAAAAGGGTGAATTTCCATGGTCCGGCACCGGTCAGGTCCCGAGGTTGCTGGACTAGAGAGGTACAACCTGTATTATTATTATTATTATAATTATAATTATAATAAATCCCCCCCCAAAGGCCCCAATGTGGGTCAGTGACCTGTGCCCGGGTGGGCTAATCCCTGTAAAAAAAATAAAAATAAATTTATGTAACATACCAGTTTTGTACTGACCATCAATAAGGTTTATAGAATTAATTTCCCGAATTAGACTTGCTTCAACTAGAAGTCTTTCTGTGACACATGTTGATTTAAACACATCTATGCAGTTTTTCCAATCTTTGGGATGATTATTGTTCCTTATAAGAACGAAAAGTGCACTGCGTTCAGATGCTGTTCTAATATGTATTATACTTGTGTTGCTTTATTCTGTTGTAATGCTTTCTCAGTCTGGCCTACATAATTACTACATGGATTACAGTAAATGCTTCCATTTACAGTTGTAAATTTAAAAAAAATATCCTGCTTTATTTTAATAATCACAAAATTAAATTAATGGATACTGGTGTTGTAATTTTTAATTTCTTTACACTCTTATTTTTTTGCCACGTTGTGGGTTGATAACCTGTGCCCATTCCCCGTACAGATGCTCCTCTACTTAAGAACATTTGATTTACAAACTTTCAGAGATATAAACATCATCATTGAAGGGGCAGGTGTTTCATGTGGATGAGACCGGATTATTTTGAAGAAAATTCCATATTTTAAGGCTGTGTTGTAGGGTGTAGCTGTACCAAACATTCATTATCTTTTACAATATATTAGGTAACTACAAGATTAAGTTGGACTTATGAACAAGTGTCAGGAATAACTCGTTGGTAAGAAGAGGAGCACCTGTATTGTAACACAAAATATGGAAAAAGAAATGAAAGAGATCTGTGACCCCCTAGACCGAATGTTATAGCTGTTCTATAAGTTATGGAAATACTTAAAATGAGATTTGGAAATACACTGGCGATATTATTGCATGCATATACAGTGGTCCCTCGGTTAACGAATTGCCTTCCATGAGATTCTTCAATTCAGTTAACGAACAAAAATTTGATTAACGAAATTCTTACGAACATCATGTTTGGTTGTGAGCATCAGCTGATGGGCTAGTCTGCCAATCCAGTAATTCAGTAATCTGTTCTATGTTTACATTCGTTTCCAATAGAGTGAATGTCAATAAAATTGTGCTCTTTAATATTTGTGCATTTTTTATATTAATATTATTGGTCATTCTAAAATTTAGCCATCCAAGCTATTGTCTACCGGGTACATAAAATTTTTCAACTATTATTTTTGGCTCGATATATGTAACTTTATTGAAACTCATTTACATGCACACACTGTCCTAAGGGCAAAACTGTACTGTACATGTAATCAAAATAATGTACAAAATGAATACTAAAATTTTAGTCTAGTGCAAACTGTTGCATGTTTACATTCAAATTAACCACTATCTTATAAAAATTCCAGAAATGTAAATTATATTCTCCCAGGTCACTTCTATGACATTTTATAAGCAAAAAACAAAAACTCAATCTTAAGGACATAATAAACAAATAAATACTTCACTAGACCTTCGGCACTAACTGTCAAACATGTCACTGTCACCCCTCCTTCCCCTCCCCCCCACCCCCCCCTACCAGTAAGTGTTTGGTGGTTATACTGTACAGTAGTCTGTAAGTTTTAGGAGAATAAAATTTATATTGCTGGAATCCTTGCAAGACAGCGAATAATTTGAATATAAACGTCATATATTTTGCACAATTGATAAAAATTAATCACTGTATCAGCATTACAGTAGTGATTTAAGAGTAAGAGTGTATATATATATATATATATATATATATATATATATATATATATATATATATATATATATATATATATATATATATATATATATATATATATATATATATATATATATATATATATATATATATATATATATATATATATATATATATATATATATATATATATATATATATATATATATACAGTGACCCCTCCGTTAACGAACTCAATCCGTTCCAGAAGGTCGTTCGTTAACCGAAAAGTTCGTTAACCGAAACCATTGTTTCAATGGGTTTTGGGTAATTGGTTCCAGCTCACCGAAAATTTCATAAATTCAACAAAAATGGTAGAAAAGTTCACTTACTTTGAGGTGTGTATGTAGAAGGCTCCTGGATGATGATGGGATTTAGAATAGGGGTGGAGGAGAAGGAAGAAGAGAAGGCATTGGGGTGGAAGAAGTCACCCCATGGTGCCATTTCACCCATAAAATTTTAGTTCTCTTGGTGTAGATTATTTTCTTTAAATCAACACTGCACTGCATTATATATTGTCAATATGTAAAATATATTTCAAAATGACCAATAATTTGCTTGGAAACACAGAAAAAAAGCATTTAGTTGAAGAGAGTCTCAAGCAAGATGTTACCTCCAGTGAAAACAGAGAGAGATAACTCCTGTTTGCTGTGTTAAGAGGCTGGATGCTGCGCATTAAACTAGTCACTTTACCTTCAATTATGTTCAATAATTGTTAAAATTACTAAAAAATTGAATATTAAACTTTTAAAATTATTGAATAGTATAAACTTCTTGATATTTACAAAAATAGTAAGGAATTTAAGCCCTAGAACCGATTAATGTATTGGCGGACTGATACTAAAGCTGGTTGCCCGGTCAGTGCAAGCGAAAACATGTTGAGGTCGGTTCGTAAGAACTTCGTTAACCGAATTGAAGATCCTTATGGAAGGCAGTTCGTTAATCAAAATTACGTTAACCGAGGTGTTCGTTAAACGAAGGGTCACTGTATATATATATATATATATATATTTCATGTAAATCCACAATGAAAACGTGGATAAGATAAATCTTGATAAAATCACACGGGAAAATGGAAACACTTAAGAATATTCTGACTCTGCCCTATCGTAATGAATTTGTCCCGTTAGTTCGGTCCCTCAAGCTTCTAAATATTAATGTTGTTTTCAAGTATGACTCAACCATTGCCAATATGTTAATAAGGAATAGCCCAAGTTTGAATGTAAATGGAAGTGTTTATTGTATTCCATGTAGCAAATGTAATTGTAATTATGTAGGTCAGACAGGAAAAACACTGCAGCTCAGAATCAAACAACACCTTAGCAGTGCCCTGTTGGTTCATGTTAGGAGTAATAATCATCCCATTGCTTGGGAAAAAAGCTTAGAAGTATTCAAATCATCTTGTGTCACAGAAAGACTTCTGGTTGAAGCTAGTTTGATTAAGGAATTAAAATCAATAAACCTTAGTGATGGTCAGTTCAAAACTGATAATATGTTACATAAATTTATTTGTCAGTGGCCCAAGGTTAAAAATGCTTTGAAAACCTTTGATCTAGATGTATGATAGTTATTTTGTGGGTCCCTTTTTTCTGACCTGACCTGGCTAGTCACGTCACCACCCTTCTCTTAAGCTCCTCTACCTGTGTGTTGGTGTGGGGATTAGTGGATGTCATCATTATGACCTGACCTCATGTTTTTAGGTCACCCTGTATATTCAAGCCTCTCTCTGTCCATGTAATCCAGTTGCCTCTGAAGATGTCTTGAATAAAGATGAAAGCTAAGGTACTCCGTTGTTTCCATTTTCCCGTGTGAATTTATCAAGATATATATATATATATATATATATATATATATATATATATATATATATATATATATATATATATATATATATATATATATATATATATATATATATATATATACACATATACACACACACACACACACACACACACACACACACACACACACACACACACACCGTATATCGTGGCCTACAAGGCGATGGGGTGTATAAGACGGCCCGCAAAATTTCCATTTTCAAAGTAGCTTTTGAGCCCTATTCGTTGTATAAGACCGGTACCCCAAATGTGACACTTACCATTGGGAGCTTACTGACCCAGTAGTCCTTTACCAACCATCCCATTGACCAGTGCTGTTTATACATCCTTGGTTTTTTAAAATAAGGCCAATTCACTTCAAGTAATGGCATCAAATGTTACAGGTTGGTGTAGTGTAAACACTAGTGACTCACTTAAAAGTCTGTTATTTAACTTGAACTAATGTCGGTGTCGAATACAATTGTTTCATTTACTTGAAATGGATTTACCGATTTATTTGTTTATTTATTTATTTATAACATACTGTAATATATTAAACACACTGCAAGTATTTTCTTTAATTTATAAGCTTGCTTCAACCAGCTACAGTATTCTAATTCAATAGTGTTTCATTAGGATTTGAGTGAAAAAGATTACTGTACATACTTACTACATACATTTATTACACAAATATATATATATATATATATATATATATATATATATATATATATATATATATATATATATATATATATATATATATATATATATATATATATATATATATATATACACAATATTTTATAATTGCAGTCATGTACTGAATATTCTATGTAAAAAATATAAATTTTAAATGAATTATTTCTAGTGTGGTCGACTTCCTACACAAAGACAGGCTATAAATAGCTGTCTTATCTCCCCTCTGTTCTGAGAGAGAAGGTCTTGGTAAATAACTTTTGTTTGTTTATTTTCATTGTTTGTCAAATTTATCATGTTGTATCAAAGTAATATTACTAAAAGTTTTAGGCAGCTACCAAACAGGGAGATTCTACTGCCTGGGAAGATATTGGAAGCATAATGTACAGTATTGTCTAATGGTAGACCCTACTGTACTTCCATATGGCATCACGAAAATTTTGACCAAGTCTTAGGTTGCTGATTTATCTTACTGCCTCATTTACACACAATTGCTGAGTTTCAATTGTTTCTCTTCCTTTGACAACACAACATACATACAATATAATGTTTCACCTTTGATCTTTTTTCCATTTATTTATGGTTGGTTATTTAAAATAATGCCAATTCACTTCAAGTATTGGCATCAAATTTTACCAGCTGTTGTACACTAGTGACTCACTTAAGCGTCAGTTATTTAACTGGAACTAATGTTGGTGTGAGTAAAATATTTCCATTTACTTGAAATAGATTTGCCGATTTATTTGTTTATTTATTTAGCTATAATATATTGTAATACATTAAACACACTGCAAGTATTTTTTTTAATTATATACTTGTTTCGCGAAAAAGGGAGGCTACCATTATACCTGGTAGGTGAAGTTGACCAGACATTTATGATCATTAAGGACCAAACTCCGAATCCATGACGTGACTTCTGTTAATCATTCTCATCCTAAATTTACCACTGTCGGTAGTTTCAAGAATTAACGCAGTCATTTACTGAATATTCTTTGTAAAAAAATTAATTTTAAATTAATTATTTATAGGAGATAAGTATTATGATCAGTAAATATACAGATATGCATTACTGACCACCTCCGAACACAAGGACGGCTAAAAATAGCCACAGGCGGTCACTGTCAAGGTCGCTTTCCCTTTCTCGTCACTGGCAAATGGGGGGGGGGGGTGATGATAGCAGCTGTGTTTATTACCGGGGTATATTGTTCTTTTACGGTATGTTAGACTGGTTTATAATACATTTTTATCATTTTAATATACCGGTAATCTTCATTTTAATCCAGCTTCCCAAATGTAAGTTTCAGTATAAAATAATTAGTGGTAGGACCTTGTGAGTGGTTTACCATGTTTCCATCACCACTCTTGACACGCTAAACCGCAAAATTTAAGAGGTAAGAATTTTATCTCTGGTGCTTAAGACGACCCCCTAACTTTGGGCTGATTTTTTTTTCTTCAAATTCCGTCTTGTAGGCCGAGATATACGGTAGTGGATGTCATCATTATGACCTGACCTCCTGTTTTTAAGGTCACCCTGTATATTTAAGCCTCTCTCTGTCCATGTAATCCAGTTGCCTCTGAAGATGTCTTGAATAAAGACGAAAGCTAAGGTACTCCGTTGTTTCCATTTTCCCGTGTGATTTTATCAAGATTTATCTTATCCACGTTTTCATTGTGGATTTAGATGAAATAAATATATATATATATATATATATATATATATATATATATATATATATATATATATATATATATATATATATATATATATATATATATATATATATATATATATATATATATATATATAATGAGACAAAACTCACCAGAAGAGGATATTACATATAGGTAGAATATTTATAGTAGGAGGACGTAAAGACAGGAAGTTTGGTAGCTTGTCTCGAGGGCGTGGGGGATGACTACGTATATTAACACAGGCTCTGTACAAGAGTAGTACAGTCGGCTCTTAACATATGCGGGGGTTAGGTAACAGAGATACCCATGGATGTTAAAAATCTGTGTACTATTGCTGCCCCCCCTCCCCTAAAAAAAACCCTAGCCCCCATGTCCTTATTTACCGTATATACCTGTGTGTACGAGTTTTTAAGACCAAATTATTTGTCAAAAAATTGGGGGTCGACCTCTAAATGGGTAATAGTTTCGTTAGGTTGAAAAATATTTACCAGTCACTACCAGTAAACAATGGAAACGATGCACCAACGCACCACCGGCTGTGAGTGTCGGTACAGTTGCCAGGGCAGATCTCTTGCGTCATCATAGCAAGCCCAAAGTAGCCAAATCCATGGTATGGTAGCACAGGACGATGTAAAACATAAAGTATTCATTTATTAAAGTTTATTTATAGATACTGGACATAAATTTTTGTTCATTACATTTGAAACATCAATCTTTGTTAATTAAATTTGAAACAAAAGAAAACTACGATACCGTATTTTCATTAAAATATTACATCACAAGTATATTTTACCTTAACTGTGACTGAATGAATATATTCTCGGAAATAAATATGGAAATGTAATATTTTTGCTGGAATGATGTACATATTATAGTGGGAAGTGGGATAAAATCATGAGGAAAGACTTTCGCTTTCTTTCGTTGTTCAAAATATTTTACCGTAATCGCTTTTCGAATGGTTTTCAGTTAAAAAACTGTTGTACTCGTACTGTATTACAATAATATTCTATCCTATCATTAGTCTTATAATCCCTCCTCCCCGCTCTATCCCTCCGCCTCCTCCACATCGTCACTACTGTTGTATTACAATAATATTCTATCCTAATTGACTTGAATAAATACTACGATACCATATTTCTGAATATTTTCATTAAAATCCATCCAAATCATTTTCCTTGCCATCGTCTGCAGCACCAAACAGCTTCTCCCAGTCCTCTCCTTGAACAGGGCTAGAGGGTACGTGTTTTTCGAATCGTTTTCAATTAAAAAAATGTTACATCACACATATATTTTACCTAAACTGCGCCTGAATGAATATATTCTTGGAAATAAATAGTAATTTTGCTGAAACGTGATGTATTTCAATGTAAAATAGGATAAAATACATGACGAAAACAAAAGACTTCACCTAACCTTCCAATGTTCAAGATATGTTACTCGTTTTTTTAGTAGTTTTCGGTTAAAATACTCTTATATTAGTGATATTCTATTCATACTGTGCTTGATATAATACATTCACAGAAATGTAATATTTTTGCAACTACAATGCTGATGTCAACACAAGTGTGGTTACAGCGAGACTGACTGAGTGAGGGAGAGCTATGTGTGTGTGTGTGTGTGTGTGAGGTTGCGGGAGCGGGCGGTGTCCCTTGTTCCGTGCCGCTCGCGATTTGAATGTACTTCAATTACTTCAATGTACAGAATATTCCTCTGGCGGGGCAATCCGCGTATTTGCGAATCCGTGAATGCTAAACCCGCGTATGTGAAGGGCCGACTGTATATATATATATACATATATATATATATATATATATTCTTGATTTACGCTGTCAATTGAACCCGTGAAGGTCCGCGTAAAACGGAAATGCGTAACAAAATAACAGAACATATGGGATTAATTGAAATAGAGACTCGGCCTACTCCCAAACTCCACTTTTTTCCGACATAATACATACCTTGTAGTAAAAAAAAATAATTTTATGATGGTATTGACACACACATAATATCTAAATAAAAATCTACACTACTGTACAAATATAAGGTGTTTGACACTTTACGTTAGTAGAAGAGATGGGTCGGCACACGGGATGGTGGCTGGTTCCGAGGCAGAGGGCAGATTAGTGGCCCTCCGTAAATCATCAGTATTATTCACAGAGGTTTGCAGGCCCCTGACAAACCCCCAAAGTCCATATCCTCACTGTCACTATCACTGACTTGGGCTGGCTGTGGTTGTGGTGGGTTGCAGACGGAAGTCTGTAATACAGTTCACGTTGACAACTAGCATTGATGTTGTCGACATACATCTGGACATACGGCTCCATAAATTTCAACAGAAGGTTAGACACTTAATCGATGCTTGACTGTCTTTTGAAGGATGAGCTTGATTTTCCCCAACTCAATGACTTCCTTCACATAACCATGGCTTGGTCCAGGTAGTTCAAGGTTTCTCAGGGGTGGTGGGGGTCCAGCAGAAGCCATTGTGAGGGGAATAACGGGCACAAGAGCGAACAGTATACGTGGAGACTGAGAACAATGAGACTGGCCCAGCTAAGTCAGCGACTTTCTCCCTCTGGTGGCAGGACACGTCATGTTATAATTAGACCAATCACAGCTAGTGGCGCCAACCAATCCGATAAATTGAGACTATACTATATATATATATATATATATATATATATATATATATATATATATATATATATATATATATATATATATAATATAGACCCACTTACGTGTGGACTAGACCGTCGGGACTTACGACCTAGATAGATAAAAAAATTTTTTTTTTTTAAATGACACGCATTTTCTATACCGAAGTTTCCGTTAATGTAGTTCCATGTATAATTAGAAAATTATGGGGATGTATTCAGCTGACTACATTAAGGTTAGTGCTCAGTCACACTGTATCCATTCCTTATTATTTATTACTTTCACTGTACTGTATCCATTCATCATTATTCATTACTTACTGTACTGTATTTCATTGTAGATTTTTTAAAAAAAAAATTTTTATCTATATCGGACTTACGACCATATCGGACTTAGACCTGGATTTGTCCCTAACCCGTCGTAAGTGGGGTTTAGTGTATATATATATATATATATATATATATATATATATATATATATATATATATATATATATATATATATATCCCTTGGTTATTACGCCTAATTGGGACCCCGCCGAGTGCGTGATAACGAAAAACGCGATAACGAAAGTACAGAACCTATGGGATTTATTCTAATTGGTTCCAGGCACCCAAGACCCAACCCCAACTTTCCCATTTTACAACCATTTAGACCCACTAAAGATATATATAATGTTATGGTAAATATCAGAAACACACGTAGGCATGGCTAGGTTTATTACAAAGTGATGAAAAGGATACGCTCAATACTGTAGTCCACAAAACACGCAGCTATGCTTTTTTTTATTTGATCCCTCATCAAAGGAGTCCGTTTTCTCTCACTTCAGGACGCCTGAGTCCTCCGTTTTTTCTCAGTCTTAGAGTGCACCCGAGACTTCGTTATTCCTTAGTAATGACACAGAATTTGATATTGCAATTGGGGTTGCAATTGTTGAGGCAACTTAGATATTATCTGATTACAGTTGGAATATTTAAGATCCATTGTGATTAATGTTTAAAGCTTCAACTGTCTTTATGGTTGGTAAAACTTGTCAATTCTGTCAGTCTGAGTGGCATGTGTGAGTGCTTGTGTTTGTACAACCACCTTCATTCAGACCCACTAAAGATATAATGTTATGGTAAGTATCAGAAACACACATAGGCATGGCTAGGTTTATTACAAAGTGATGAAAATGGTACGCTCAATACTGTAGTCCACAAAACATGTAGCTATGCTTTCTTTATTTGAGTTTCCCGTCTGAGGAGTCCATTTTCTCTCGCTTCAGGACGCCTGAGTCCTCTGTTTTCTCTCAATCTTAGAGTGCACCAGAGACTTCGTTATTCCTTAGTAATGACACAGAATTTGAAATTGCAACCCCAATTGCACCTGGGGTTGCAATTGTTGAGGCAACTAGACATGTCTGATTACAGCAAATGTGTTATTGTCAATTTGCAGGTGAAAGATTTTATCCTCAATAGATGTACTGTAGGTGAACCAGGGGGTTAACATTACACCTGGAGGCAACTGTGTGATAACCAAATTCTCGGCCTGAAAAATGCGCTATAACAGCAGGTGTGCAGATTTTAATGGAGGCGTGATAACGAAAATCGCGATAACCAAGTGCGCTATAACCAAGGGATGAATGTATACAGTCAGTTCTGCTATAACGTGATAGTTGTGTTCTTGTAAAACATCGTGTTATAGAAAATCGCGTAATAGAAATAACAGGGCTTATGGAGAAAATAGGGTTAAGTGCAGATTACTCGAAATCGAAAAAAATTTCGTAGTTAGCCTAACACAAAGGATAGCACAGTCTAAATAAATGTTACATTCATATCTAATGTTGAAATCATACAGTAAATGTAACACTTTACCTTGAAAAAATATGAATATAACTTGATGGGGGAGAAGGGTGACGTTGAGGTTGAGGAGTCATGCAGATAGAATTTAACAGTTTTCATCGTCATCATCAGGTGCAGTTTTTCTTTAGTTCCTCATATATTGATAAGGCTTTCTCTTTAATGGTGAGGAAGCTGGTCCCAGATCGCTTTTTCTTTTGATCTTCTATCCGAACACTTAGAAGCCGTTCCATCTCCTCAAGTTCCTTTGGCCGTGATCTCACACTTTTGCTAGCACTCAAGGTTTTTCCAGCAATACAGCTTGCTTTAATCTTTACTGCATTGTCTCTAATGGTGCGTAAAGTAGGTTCCTTTATTCCCGTTGCACACACAATATCACATGTTCTTTTCTTATTTTCAAAATGCTTGATAACATCAAGCTTTTCTTCAAGTGTTATAGCCTTTCTTTTACGATCACCACCGGAAATGTGATCACCAGAACACTTCCCGGAGACATTCTTCTTTTCCATAGTCACAAAATTGGAGAAACAGTAATCAGAAATCACTGAGGACGCTTAAAAACTACACATGTGTTTCAGACTGATCATGTGGTGTAAACATAGCGCACGGGTCTAAAACGCTACGAATTTTGTTTTTCTCTCTTATTTAAAATTTTACAATTTACTTATACTGTACAGGTATACTGTATACTAGGGGGCAGGGAAAAACACTTTTATTTGAGTTGCAGGCTGCACTTTTCAGGCATCGTTTGTATGGCTGTAACAAACGCCTGTGCAAAATGTCATGCCATTTCATGCATACTTACCCTGCCGCATCGCGAACGACTTTTTGTCAACTTTTAGTGTATACCAAAAATTAGGTGTCATTTAATGTTTTCCAGGATAATGATAAATTTTACATGGGTGACATCGATTTAATTCGCATGTTATTTTACAGGTACACCGTATAGAAAATCATTACAAGTTCATATTGAAATTCTTTTTTGTGCGGAACCTTGGCATCATTTTCCTAGACAATAATCTTTGCCTAATATATCCATCTCTCGATTCGTATCCCGTCACTTCAGTGCAAGCTTCAGTCATCACTTTTATGCCTCTCTCGACCGCCTGAGTGCTGTTTGGCCACTTAGGCACCACTAATGGTGTCTCAAGAATGTCATTAACCTGTAGATTTGACAGAGAAGCAATGTAAGGAGGCTCAGTCTTGAGTTCATTCCTCCAGTTAATCATGGAATGATAGTTTTTTGCTTGCCACTTTAGTTTCGGAGTCACCACCTTTCTCATGTTGACTACAGGAGGCACATCCTCATTCCCATCTCCATCTTTACCCTCCTCATCAGTATAGTTTAACAAAGTCTCGTCAACAGCAGCATCAGAATCTTCCTCCTCCTCTTCAGATCTGCCAGTGCATTCTTTCTTTTGCTGATTCTCCTCTCTAATTTTTCTTATCATTGAGACAGCTTTTTCTCTAACAGTCATGTCCTCATCTGCACACATACCAAGAAGAAGTTGATCTGTGTGGGCGAAGTATGCATTTCTCTGGACAGCCTTCTTCACTATCGTCTCCTCCTCACTATTCAGGTGTTTCATATATAGCAGGGACTGGAATACGTTCCTTGAGCCGTGTGTTACGTAAGGGTGTATCTTGATGTAAAACCACATTGGAGCACTGAACTTTATTATTGTAATGACAATTCTTTTCAACTCATGGCTGGGTCTTGATGTTGCTACATACAGCCTGAGGATTCTACTCCATAAGGTGTTCCACCTTGACACACAGGGAGGACCTGGCTCAATAGCAGCCAAGTCATCTTCAACAACACCTGTGATAACTCCTTTACAAATCCTATACAGGTATTTCTGATCCCAGGACAGATCTTTCTCCACTTCATCATTAAACACAGGGAAATCAGGGAAACTGACTGGCTGGAAGGCGACAACTGGAAGCTCAGACAAAGACTCCTTGATCTGCTTTCCAATGGGACCACGCCAATGCTCAGGACCACTTGGTTTACCATCATAGTGATAAAAAACTGCGCGGAAAGGCAGCTCATTTCCGTGAAGCTGACATATGAAATAATGGAGCGGGTGACCAAGTAACATTTCAAGATGATGAATGACTCCATTTTCTGATCCTACATTTACATTGGTTCCATCACAACCAACACACACAATGGGCTGCTGGGTTAGATTTTTCTCCACCAGAAACTCGTGAATAGTTTTGGCAATCTGCTTTCCGTGTCCAGTCTTGGGAGTCACATGTGTGAGATATTCATTGCCAGGCTCAACCATGATGACATAATGATCTTTCACCATCATCCTCGAACTCCATTTCTCGGTCTTCTCATTCTTTATTATCACACGAGTGGCGGTCTTCTTACCATCAAAATAGAGTGACGTCAAATTTCTTGCCTCTTAAATCGGTATTTTTGTCTCGCATCCCGCAGCTTATGTGGTCCAATAACCTGACTCTTGTCATCCTTTGTGATAATGCCATAGTCAGTTAAGGTGGCAGTAGCAATGGCTGCTCCAGCATAATCACTAATCAAGTATCGGTCACAAGCGGCAGCCAGTGTAGGGAGTCTTGTCCGGTTCTGTGAACTGGTGTCTGTCAGAGCCCTTGGATCAGGGACAAAATCAGCATCAGTATTGACGAGAGGAATATCTCTTGAATCATCTGAATTATCCTCAACATAAGGAATATCTCCAGCTACCAGATATCTATGTTTTTGCTCAAGCTGTCTCCTAACTCTGTCCGCATCATGCTTCTCTCTTGCCGTCACTCTGTCCCACATCTTCGTCACTTTCATGTCAACCCCTGCAATCTTCATCTTCCTATCACCTCGCTGGTCAAGGAGAAACTGCACCTCACGTTTGGGAACTTTTATAACACAATTACATGCCAGGTGATATCCGTCACACTCCTTAACTATGCACCTCACATCCTGACAGGAGGCAAGGGGACAATAACAGCTACAGATATCAAACCACTCTTTCATTTCTACCTGAAATGCAGCTTTTTTGCCTACATTCTTGTTCTTATTTAGTTCAATTCCTCTACTGTACAATTTTCTCAACCTTTCCTCAATATTTTTTTGGCTAAGAAGAGGAACATTCTGCCTATCTCCAATTGCTTTTTCCCATATTTCTGAACAGTCCTGGGCGGCCATCTTTATAATCATTGAGACATCTGCAAACTTTCCGTCATCACATTTATATCGCCAGCAGTTCTTTAACATCTCGCCTTTCGAGGAAAGTTTGTCCACTGGAAGAACACTTGCAGAGCCAAACAATGCATGATCTGTGGCTGCCCTCGTTAATACAGTAGCCATCTTGATAGCAAATTGATCAGATCACCTGAAAAGAAAAAGAAAAAGTTAGTTATTAGAGCAATTTCTGAAAACACATCATCAATAGGCTTCTTGTGCATTAGTAAATAACGCCAAAATTAGTTAATCAGAAATATAATGTAGCCTAATTCAAATAAATGAAAATGGAAAGTATGTAACTAGTACTGTGCTGCCAACTTGCCCCATTTTTGTTGAGCCAACTTGTCCCAGCCGTACCAGTGATCATAAATAAATTATTTTGGTATATATCAAGAAGCCTAACATGAACTGTTTCATGGATAAACAATCCTTAAGCACTAAGTTGAATTATGGCTAAATTGGATACTACAGTACTTGTCTATAACCTCACACATGTTACAGCAAACCGTTCGAGTGGAATCGCGTTAGAGCAAACGCGTTCGCGTTTTACAAATATTGTTCCTCTATTCATCAATCGCGTTAGAGTCAATTCACGTCGTCAAAACACGCGTTATAGCAGAACTCACTGTATATATATTTATATTCAAATTATTCACTGTCTTGCAAGGATTCCAGCAATGCAAATTAAATTCTAACTTTAGTCTGTGATATTATATAAGATAAAAACTTAAAGCCTACTGTATAACCACCAAACCTTTGTTGGTAGGGGTTGGGTTGGGAGGGAGGGAGGGGTGACAGTGACATGTTTGACAGTTAGCGTGGAAGGTCTGGTGAAGTATTTATTTGTTTATTTATGTCGTTAAATTGAGTTTGGGTTTTTTGCTCATAAAATTGCATAGAAGTGACCGGGGAGAATATAATTGACATTGCTGGAATTCTTTTAAGATAGTGATTAATTTGAATGTAAACATGCCATAGTTTGCACGCGACAAAAATTTTAGTACGTATTCATTTTGTACATTATTTTGATTACATGTACAGTACAGTTTTGCCCTTAGGACAGTGTGTGCATGTAAATGAGTTTCAATAAATGAATAAAGTTACATATATCGAGCCAAAAATAATAGTTGAAAAACTTTATGTAGACAGAGCTTGGATGGCTAAATTTTAGAATGACCAATAATTTTAATACTGTATAAAAAATGGACAAATATTAAAGTGCACAACTTTCTTGAAATTTACTCCATTGGAAATGAATGTAAACATAGAAGAGATTACTGAATTGGCTGAGTACCCCCTCAGCTTATCAGCTGATGTTCAAAACAAAACGTGATTTTTGTAAGGATTTCATTAATCGATTTTTTTCGTTAACCGAATTGAATATTCTTATGGAAGGCAATTCGTTAACCCAAATTTCGTTAACCGAACTGAATATTCTTATGGAAGGTAATTCGTTAACCATAATTTCGTTAACTGAAGCGTTCGTTAACCGGGGACCACTGTAATATGGGATGGTAAGTGCGGCTCTTAAGAGACTTGATACAGTTGGTGAAGATGTGTGCAGTTGAGCATTTTATTGAGTTTATATTTTGTTTTTCGACTGTACAGTGAGTTCTGCTATAACGCGTGTTTTGACAACGCGAATTGGCTCTAACGCGATTTATAAATAGAGGAACGATATTTGTATAACGCGAACGCTTGTTTGCTATAACGCGATTTTTGCTTACTATTTCTCCAATTTTGTGGTATTAACTGTGAATATGGTAAAGAAGAATATCTCCAAGAAGCGTTCTGTTGATCGCATTCCCGGTGATGATCGTAAAAGAAAGGCTATAACACTTGAAGAGAAGCTCGATGTTATCAACCTCAAAATCACCCTTCTCCCCCATCAAGTTATGTTCATATTTCTTCACGGTAAAGTGTTACATTTACTGTATGATTTCATTATTAGATTTGAATGTAACATTTATTTAGACTGTGCTAACCTTTGTGTTAGGCTAACTACTAAAAATTTTTCGATTTCGAGTAGTAATCTGCACCTAACCCTATTTTCTCCCTAAGCCCTGTTATTTCTATTACGCGAATTTCTATAACACGATGTTTTACAAGAACACAACTATCGCGTTATAGCAGAACTGACTGTACAGTGGTCCCTCGGTTAACGAGCACAATCCGTTCCAACAGGTTGCTCATTAACCGAAAATCTCGTTAACCGAAACCATTGTTTCAATGGGTTTTGGGGTAATTGGTTCCAGCTCACCGAAAATTGCCTAAATTCAACAAAAACTGTAGAAAATTACACTTACTTTGAGGTGTGTATGTAGAAGGCTCCTGGATGATGATGATGATGTGAATTTGAAGGGAGAAGAGAAGGAAGTGGAGGTGGAGGAGAAACATTTTACTGCTTCTTGGAAGGTGAGTCACCTTCCATGAAAATGTCAGGAACCTCTGGACTGACAGATTCTCCACCATGAACATCCTCTCTCCTTGTTGAAGTGGAAGGTTGAGGGCCAGCATCATCCTCTCTCCTTCTTGAAGTGGAAGGCTGAGGGATAGCGTCTTGTTCCCTCTGCCTTTTACTGAAGAAAGTGTCAATTGTGGTCTGTGGGGCATCTCTCCTCCTCATCATTAACTTACTTTTAAAGAAGGAGACCAATGAGTCCTCAACATGACACAAAGTTAGTTCAGATTTTCCACATCTGGGTGCCTTGAAGCCAGTTCCCTGAACTTCTCCCAGTGGTAAATCACATCTTTCAAATCTTTAGTTGACATATGGTCATCACTTTCCTTTTCCTCCTCACCACTGTCAGCCTCTAACATCTCATACAGTTGCTTCAAGTCATCAGGAGTAAGTTCCTCATGAGACATCACAAGCTCTTCGACATCATCCTCTTCCACTTCAAGGCCCAATGACTGACCAATGGACACAATCTCCTGGTCCAACTCTGTGTCATCCTGAAATCCCTCAAAATCATGGACTACTGATGGCCACAGTGCAGTCCATGAAGAATTGAGGGATCTAGTGGAGACTTCTTGCCATGATGACACAATCAATTTTACAGCCTCCAGGATGTTGAATTGTGTCTTCCAGAACTGTTTCAGTGTTAGTTCAGGATCATTGGAAGTTGCCTGATGACACCTCCTAAATACTTTCTTCATGTATACTTCTTGAAGTTGCTGATCACATTTTGGTCCATTGGCTGTATGATTGATGTAGTGTTGGGAGGCAAAAACAACACTTTCACAAAGTCAAATTGATACTCCATAGTTCTGGCAAGTTCAGGGTCATGACCAGGAGCATTATCCATGAGGAGAAGAGCCTTTAAAGGGAGTTTATTGGTGGTTAGGTAGCTCTTGACAGAAGGTCAAAACACCTCAACAGCCCATTCTTTAAAGAGCTGTCTTGTCACCCATGCTTTACAGTTGGACTTCCAATAAACTCCAAGCTTTGCTCTTACCACTTTCTGTTGCTTGAACACCCTGGGGTTTTCAGAGTGGTAGACAAGCATAGGCTTCTGTCTGAAATCCCCTGAAGCATTGGCACCAAGCAATAGAGTGAGACGGTCTTTCATGGGTTTATGCCCAGGTAAAGAGGCTTCATCTCTGGTGATGAATGTTCTTTTGGGCAACTTTTTCCAGAACAGCCCAGTTTTGTCCACATTGAACACTTGCTGTGGAAGATAATTTTCTTCCATCAGTTCTTTAAATTCCACTAAAAACTTTGCTGCCCCTTCCTTATCAGTACTAGCAGCCTCACCATGCCTAATAACACTTAAAATGTTACTTCTTTTCTTAAATTTTTTGAACCAGCCTTTGCTGGCCCGAAAATCTTCAAATTCTGTGCCTGAAGAACCAGTTTGATCTGTCTTTAAATGTTCGTAAATCTCCCTGGCTCTTTCACAAATGAATTCAGTAGAAACTGAATCACCTTTCAACTGTTTTTCCCTAATCCAGATGAGAAGTAACCTCTCAGTTTCTGCAATTAGGGCTCTACCTTTAAACACTCTGGTAGATTTGTCTCTCACTTTCACTTCTTTAAATTTGTCATTCTGTGCAAGAATTGTCGACATAGTTGATGTTGACATGCCATATTCTTTGCATAGCGCATTTGTTCTAACGCCTTCTTCATGTTTCTTAATAATTTCCTGCTTGGTTTGGTTTGAAATCGCTTTTCTTGATCTCTTAGGCCCCATGCTGGATTCAAACACACGTGATTTTTTAAGTTTAAACTAGCTGTAAATAAAGAATATTTTCTTTAAAATAACACTGCACTGAGCTATATATTGTCAATATGTAAAATAAAGTTAAAAATGACCAATAATTTGCTGGAAAAACAGAAAATAAAGCATTTAGTTGGAGAGTCTCAAGCAAGATGTTACCTCCACTGAAAACAGAGAGAGACTAACGCTTGTTTGGTGTGTTAACAGGCTGGATGGCGCGCCAGAAACTAGTGACCTTACCTTCAATTATGTTCAATAATTGTTAAAATGACTAAAAAAAATAATATTAAACCTTTAAAGTTATTGAATAGTATAAACTTCTTGATATTTACTAAAATAGTAAGGAATTTAAGCCCGAGAACCGATTTTATTGGCGGACTAATACTACAGCTGGTTGACCGCCAAGTGCTAGCGAAAACATGTTCAGGTCGGCTCGTAAGAAACTCGTTAATCGAGGGATTGCTCGTTAACCGAAGTTAAAAATCTTATGGGTGGTAACTCGTTAACTTAAATCTCGTTTACTGAGGCGCTCGTTAACCGAAGGACCACTGTATATATTTTAAACTTATTTCCATTTTCTATACATTTTGTCCACTTTTTCTGTTCCATATTCTTGTTTCCTTGAAGGTATACATTGTACTGTTCCTCTTAATCTACTCCACACATGTAGTACAGTCGGCCCTTAACATACGCGGGGGTTACGTAACAGAGATAGCCGTGGATGTTAAAAATCTGCGTATATGTGCTGCCCCCCCCCCCAAAAAAAAACCCTGGCCCCCCATGTCCTTATTTACCGTATATACCTGTGTGTAGTTCGAGTTTTTAAGACCAAATTATTTGGCAAAAAATTGGGGGTCGACCTCTAAAAGGGTAATAGTTTCGTTAGGTTGAAAAATATTTACCAGTAACTACCAGTAAACAATGGAAACGATGCACCAACGCACCACCAGCTGTGAGTGTCGGTACAGTTGCCAGGGCAGATCTCTTGCGTCATCATAGCAAGCCCAAAGTAGCCAAATCCATGGTATGGTAGCACAGGACGATGTAAAACATAAAGTATTCATTTATTAAAGTTTATTTATAGATACTGGACATAAATTTTTGTTCATTACATTTGAAACATCAATCTTTGTTAATTAAATTTGAAACAAAAGAAAACTACGATACCGTATTTTCATTAAAATATTACATCACAAGTATATTTTACCTTAACTGTGACTGAATGAATATACGTATTCTCAGAAATAAATATAGAAATATAATATTTTTGCTGGAATGACGAACATATTACAGTGGAAAGTGAGATAAAGTTATGACGAAAACAATGACTCGCTTTCTTTCGTTATTCAAAAGATGTTACCGTAATCGCTTTTTGAATGGTTTTTAGTTAAAAAACTGTTGTACTCGTACTGTATTACAATAATATTCTATCCTATCATTAGTCTTATAATCCCACAACTGAAAACCATTCGAAAAGCGATTACGGTAACATCTTTTGAACGAAAGAAAGCGAGTCATTGCTTTCGTCACTTTCCACTGTAATACGTACATCATTTCAGCAAAAATATTACATTTCCATGTTCTCATAAATAAATGGTAGTTTTGTTGAAACGTAATGTACAGTATTTAATATTAAAATGCAAAAATAGCTATAAAAACAATTAATACACCCGTAATGTACTGGCTCGCATCTCGTCCCTGCTCCCGCGTCCAAGGTCACCACTCCTCCCAACTCGCTCGCTCCCTCCGCCTCCTCCACCTCCACCGTCACTTCTGCCGACAACAAACACAAATGTTTTGTGAATTACTGCACCTCCACTTCCTATGTACAGTACTGAACTGTACTGTGCTGTGCATTTTTACAAACAATAAACATGGCAAGAAAAGCTATTAAAAAAAAAGAGATAAAACTTCACTTTACTGTACAGTTCCTATCCTCGGCGACAGGACGGGGGTCATCGGGCTCATCGTCTCTCAATTCCGTAACGGGTGGTGAAGTGGGGACAACGGTGGATTCAGCTGCTTCCTCACTGCCGCCAGTGATTGGTGTTAAATCTCTCCTTCGGTGATCAAAGAACATGGTGATGGGGAGTTGTCGTCTCTTTCATTCATTTCTTCCATGATGTTTTTGTATGGAGCGAAAACATCATCCATCCCTCGCATGAATTTCAGGGCACGCACCATGGAGGGGTACAAACTATAGGCCAGGTTTTTCAGTACCTCAATATTCCTGGTCATCTCCCCCAACTTCTCCAACATTATTTCTTGGTGCTCTTCCTCTTCCTCATCCTCTTTCCCTTTCGCTTCCTCTTCCTTGCCTGAGTCTACTAACTCCTGTAGATCCTCCTCGGTCAGCTCAGTGTCATGCTCTTCAATTAGCTCCCTAATCTCGTCCTCTGCCATGTCCTGGAAGCCTTCAGCAGCCACTTTCCTTGACAGTGCCAGGGTCTTTCTGAATATTTTCATTAAAATCCATCAAAATCATTTTCCTTGTCATCGTCTTAAGCACCAAACAGCTTCTCCCAGTCTTCTCCTTGAACAGGGCTAGAGGGTACGTATTTTTCGAATAGTTTTCAATTAAAAAATGTTACAGCACATGCATATTTTACCTAAACTGTGCCTGAATGAATATATTCTCAGAAATAAATAGTAGTTTTGCTGAAACGTGATGTATTTCAATGTAAAATAGGATAAAATACATGACGAAAACAAGGGACTTTACATAACCTTCCGATGTTCAAGATATGTTACTCGTTTTTTAGTAGTTTTCGGTTAAAATACTCTTATATTAGTGATATTCTATTTATACTGTGCTTCATATAATACATTCACGGAAATGTAATATTTTTGCAACTACAATGCTGATGTCAACACAAGTGTGGTTACAACGAGACTGACTGAGTGAGGGAGAGCTATGTGTGTGTGTGTGTGTGTGTGAGGTTGCGGGAGCGGGCGGTGTCCCATGTTCGGTGCCGCACGCAAGTTGAATGGCGCGCGATTTGAATGTACTTCAATTACTTCAATGTACAGAATATTCCTCTGGCGGGGCAATCTGCGTATTTGCAAATCCATGTATTATAAACCCGCGTATGTTAAGGACCGCCTGTACTGGGAAAGACATACAACAGAATTATTTACAGATATAATTTATTTTTCACATTATTATTATTATTATTATTATTATTTAGATGTTTAAGACAGTCATGAATAAAAGTCATGTCGTGTCGCCTCTCCTGAACCACTAACCCCAAGATTCAGACTCGTGAACCTGAAGCAGCAGACTGATGTATTATTCTGCCCAAAAATGCTTCAGGGTCACTTGTCTGATTCTTTTGTTTGTGATTGTATATTAATAATGAGACAGGTAGCAATGACAGGTAGATAATTATATTGTTCTTCTTTCAAGTATTGTACCTCTGTTTCAGTGGCACAGTGAACACACGTGGTTTCCCAGCTACCAGTGGAAGGTTTGCCTGTGTCCGCGCTGTGAGGCTCACTTAGGCTGGTAAGGACCTCGCATGTCAACAACTTTTCTTTGGTGTATGTATGCTTGTAGAGAAAATGTATTCAACTGGGAGGGAGTAGGAGAGGTAGGGAGGGATGTATGTGAGGGTTTATGTGTCATCGGGTTGGCGGTGAAAAGTCTCTTCAAGCATTCAACATTTATGGTATATTTCTGGCTGTTTTGGTGTCAAGTATTGAGTTATTTACAAAGTCTGACTCATAATTATACTTAAAAAAAATCAATTTGTGGCGTGAAGAGAATATTGCAGACTTTTACCGCCACCTCTATGGGACGCTGCCAAGTCATCCACCTACCCCCTACCCTCCTATACACAACCTCCCTCCTCTGCCTCACCCTCTCTCTACCCCTCCCTCCCTCCCTGCCTCTCCCTCCCTTCCTCCCTCCCTCCCTGCCTCTCCTTCCCTTCCTCCCTCCCTCCCTGCCTCTCCCTCCTTGCCTCCTCCTCCCTGCTCCTCCTCCCTCCCTCCCTGCCTCTCCCTCCCTCCCTGCCTCTCCCTTCCTCCCTGCTGAATTCTCTTTATCCACAACTGGACAAAATTGGAGAAAATAAAATACGGTGAATACATTTCTCACTCAGCTTCTCAATAATACTTCTGTTAGTCTTGGATATTTCTCAGCTGCTCAAACCCACAAACTTTCACCACTTCAATTATTCCAGATATAATTCCTCTTCTTTTATATTCATGTGTATTATTTATCCATATCTTAGTTGTACAGTACTGTATTTTCTTATACAAATTCCAACACTTGCAATACCCAATTCTTGTCTAACATCTACATTCTTCAACTGCACTAACAACAAACCACCCCTCTGCCTCCACACATATGTTCACCTCCTACACAGAATAAACACTTGTACTCTTCAATGTTCTTATTTTATTATTTAATATTATATTTCTTTACTTTTAAGTTACATTAAGGATGTGTCACACTAGCATTTCTACTCTCAACTTTTTTCACGTATCGTCGGAGTTGTCGTTGGCTGTTTGTCAGACGGTACAGACCGTCTGACCTGATAACTCATGCGACAACTACGACAATTTACCGGAGTTGACTGAATATCCATAATTGATACTACAAATACAGTAAGATCTTGTATTTCACGAGTAATATAGACTGGAAAAATTGCACCAAATTCAAATTTGCCAAATACAAATACAGTATTACCCCGCTTTACACGGTTTCACTTTCCGCGATTTCTCATTTACGCGGTACCTTGCCAGAACCAGACTTTCACTTTCCGCGGTGCATCTACTCATATACGCGGTGAAGTATAATTTTTTTTTTTTTTTTAGCTCATAAAATTCATACAAATTACCCGGCCAGAATATAATTTACATTGCTGGAATTCTTACAATTTGATGATCATTTTGAATATAAACATCATGGATTTTGCATTAGACATACAAATTTTAGATTTAATGTAATAATTTGGTTTACACAAAGCAAATATTTTATCTTTTGTGCAAAATATATGACGTTTACATTCAAAATATTCCCTGACCTACAAGGAATCCAGATATGTCAATTATATTATCCTAACTTTAGTCTGAGGTATTATTTATTACTAAAAGTTAAAATCTAGCTTTTTCACCCAACATTTCTCTGGTAGGGAGGGAAGGTGGGGGGAGGGTTGGGACCGACCGACCATCTGGCGCGGTTGGAAGAGGGGGAGGCAAGGTGGGGTACTTTGATTGAGAGATAGTGTCGTGAAGAATATTTTTTTTTTTTTATTACCTGAAGATATTTGTTTTAGCTCATAAAATTCATATAAATTTCTCGGTCAGAATATAATTTACATTGCTGGAATTCTTGCAATATGATGATCATTTTGAATATAAACATCATGGATTTTGCATTAGACATACAAATTTTAGATATAATGCAATAATTTGGTTTACACAAAGCAAATATTTTATCTTTTGTGCAAAATATATGAAGTTTACATTCAAAATATTCCCTGACCTGCAAGGAATCCAGAAATGTCAATTATATTATCCTAACTTTAGTCTGAGGTATTATTTATTACTAAAAGTTAAAATCTAGTGGTTTCACCCAAACATTTCTCAGAGAGGTAGGAGCTAGTGAGCTGGGAAGATGGGGGGTGGGGATTTGAGTCCATTATTTGCATGGACATTAACCTGGCGACTGTATTTCTCTTAAATATTAATTGTGTGAGCATACCATCATAAAATTTAGATGTTATTTTTACTACAACATAGGTATTGTGTCGGAAAAAGTGGAGTTTGGGGGTCGGGCCAGTCTCTATTGGAATTAATCCCATATGTTCTGTTGTTCACTTCCGTTCCGCGGTACCCTGTGGGTTCAATTGACCGTGTAAATCGGGTACTACTGTATATATATATACGGTATTGTTTTTTCTTAATTTTAAGTAAAAGCGACAAGGAAATAAACTTTAAACTTTGTAAATAAAGGGCTTCATTACTAAGAGGTGTACTATACCTGTACAGTGTAGAGAGTGGGGACATCAGAACATGGGGACTCAGCTCATTACTTCTGGCAGGTGTCATGACTCACTATTAGCTGCTGGTACATAATTTTTTAGTCTAATTCCCAACTTCTGAATAGACTGTTTTTAATTTTTTATTTATATAATGTATCCATATAATGATTGTTGTCTTTATTTTCTTATTTATGGACTAAAACATTTGTCTTAGTGTGTGTGGAAGCAAGTCTAGCAGGCAGGGAAGAAAATTGAACTTAGCACAATAAAAACATGTAAGATTTTTTAGAAAACCCTCTTTTCTGAGATCAGATTTCGAGAGTTTGTACTCTCAGACCATAAATTCGTTTAACCCTTTAGTTTGATGGATTTCAAAATGAACACCACCTCTCCTGCCATCTCAATCGAGTTGGTAAAGTGTTTGCGATGTCATTTCCCTTATCCTTATTTTTCAAAATACTGTATAGAATAAGACAATAGGAAATTGTATTATAACAAGTGACAGGAATTGTGAACCTGGTAGCTCCACATATTCCCATTACAATAACAGGAAGGCTATCAATGTAAACCCAGATATGGAAGCTTTTTATGGAGTTTTCACTGTTGTCATATTATACGAGACTGAAGGGGTAAAATTAATACGGTATATTTGGTCTGACTGTACCCACGCTCCAAATAGTATCTTTACCCTTTTGTTAGATAATATGACACAACGCAGAAATGATTTTGACGACAGCCCTACCAAGACAACAAGGGTTGTGGTGTTTGTTTTGAAATTCATCGGCCCTCTCAGTGAAGACACCTCTTGGGGCGAGTGTTTCGACACCCCCCCCTGGCTTGGTGTTCGCCGAGGCCAGGGTTTAGGTAAGGCTGGGTGATCGGACGCAGACTAGTTCAGCAGTGCGGTAACGAGGCACTACGATGGTGAGGTTCACATTCCACCACCACAACACTCCGAGACTCATAGCACACGAGCACAGGAAGGAACTTATTACCAACTTTTAACAATTATTGAACATAACTGAAGGTAAAGTGACTAGTTTAATGCGCGGCATCCAGCCTTTTAACACAGCAAACAGGAATTAGTCTCTCTCTGTTTTCACTGGAGGTAACATCTTGCTTGAGACTCTCTTCAACTAAACGCTTTTTTTCTGTGTTTCCAAGCAAATTATTGGTCATTTTGAAATATATTTTACATATTGACAATATATAATGCAGTGCAGTGTTGATTTAAAGAAAATAATCTTGAATTACACCAAGAGAGCTAAAATTTTATGGGTGAAATGGCGCCATGGGGTGACTTCTCTTCCACCCCAATGCCTTCTCTTTTTCCTTCTCCTCCACCCTCATTCTAAATCCCATCATCATCATCATCATACAGGAGCCTTCTACATACACACCTCAAAGTAAGTGAACTTTTCTACCATTTTTGTTGAATTTAGGAAATTTTCGGTGAGCTGGAACCAATTACTCAAAACCTATTGAAATAATGGTTTCTCGTTAATCTAACTTTTCGCTTAATCTAAGCGACCTTCTGGAACGGATTGAGTTCATATATATATATATATATATATATATATATATATATATATATATATATATATATATATATATATATATATATATATATATATATATATATATATATATATATATATATATATATATATATATATATATATATCTTGATAAAAATCACACGGAAAAATGGAAACAACGAGTACCTTAGCTTTCGCTCTTTTATTCAAGACATTCAGAATTTATCAAAAAAATATATATATATATATATATATATATATATATATATATATATATATATATATATATATATATATATATATATATATATATATATATATATATATATATATATATATATATATATATATATATATATATATATATATATATATATATATATATATATATATATATATATATATATATATATATATATATATATATATATATATATATATATATATATATATATATATTTCATGTAAATCCACAATGAAAACGTGGATAAGATAAATCTTGATAAAATCACACGGGAAAATGGAAACAACGGAGTACCTTAGCTTTCGTCTTTATTCAAGACATCTTCAGAGGCAACTGAATATATATATATATATATATATACAGTAGTACCCCGCTTAACGCGGTCATTAAAACCCACAGGGTACCGTGTTAAGTGAAAACCGCGCTAAGTGAACAACAGAACATATGGGATTAATTCCAATAGAAACTGGCCCGACCCCCAAACTCCACTTTTTCCGACACAATACCTATGTTCTAGTAAAAATAACATCTTAATTTTATGATGGTACATGCACACAATTAATACTTAAGAGAAATAGAGAAATACATTCGCCAAGTTAATGTCCATTCAAATAATGGACTCGACTCCCTCCCCCTCTTCTCACACTACACTGCTGGCTCTTCCCTCTGAGAAAATTTTTGGGGGAAAACCACTAAATTTTAATCAATAATACCTCAAACTAAAGTTAGGATAATACAATTGACATTGCTGGATTCCTTGTAAGACCAGGAATATTTTGAATATAAATGTCATATATTTTGCACAAAAGATAACATATTTACTCAGGGTAAACATTATATCTAAAATTTGTATGTCTAATGCAAAATCTATGATGTTTATATTCAAAATGATCATCATATTGTAAGAATTCCAGCAATATAAATTATATTCTGGCCGGGTAATTTGTATGAATTTTATGAGCTAAAACAGGCAGGCAGGCAGTCAGGTAGGGTGGCGGGTGGGGGGTGGGGCGAATCTAAAACTAGCTCTCGAGTCGGACACTCTGCGCGTATACGTGGAAAAAAAACCCGCGTTAAGTGAAAGTTCAGCTCTGGCAAGGCACCGCGTATATGATAAAACGCGCTAAGCTAAACCGTGTTAAGCTAAACCGTGTTAAGCGGGATATTACTGTATATATATTTTTTTTTTTTTTTTCAGGATTTTTGAGCCCAAAGAAAAAGCAAGTGTGAGCCATTTCAGAGCTTCATCTGAGGGCTTCTATGGGCTAATTCTTGAGAAACTGATAACAGAGAGATGTAAGTAATAAATATCAGGACATAGTTTAAGTTTAGTTATTCTAGGTTAAAGTAGGTTAGGGTATATTAAGTTGGTTAGGGTAGGTAAGTTAGGTTATTGTGGGAATACTTTATCTATGTTTACTTATTTTAGTTTCTTGTTGTGTTATTTTATCTCAGTCTTTGGTTATTTTATGTCCTTGTTGACATAACGAATTTACTGTGTGTCTGCATACAGTAAATGTAATCCCTCAGTTTCAGATTTACTTGTTATTGTAATCCCTCAGTTTCAGATTTACTTGTTATTGTAATCCCTCAGTTTCAAATTTACTTGTTATTGTAATCCCTCAGTTTCAGATTCACTTGTTATTGTAATCCCTCAGTTTCAGATTCACTTGTTATTGTAATCCCTCAGTTTCAGATTCACTTGTTATTGTAATCCCTCAGTTTCAGATTCACTTGTTATTGTAATCCCTCAGTTTCAGATTTACTTGTTATTGTAATCCCTCAGTTTCAAATTTACTTGTTATTGTAATCCCTCAGTTTCAGATTCACTTGTTATTGTAATCCCTCAGTTTCAGATTCACTTGTTATTGTAATCCCTCAGCTTCAGATTCACTCGTTTTTGTAATCCCTCAGTTTCAGATTCACTCGTTATTGTAATCCCTCAGTTTCAAATTTACTTGTTATTGTAATCCCTCAGTTTCAGATTCACTTGTTATTGTAATCCCTCAGCTTCAGTTATTGTAATCCTCAGTTTCAATTCCTTGTTATTGTAATCCCTCAGTTTCAATTCACTTGTTGTGTAATCCCTCAGTTTCAAATTTACTTGTTATTGTAATCCCTCAGTTTCAGATTCACTTGTTATTGTAATCCCTCAGTTTCAGATTCACTTGTTATTGTAATCCCTCAGTTTCAGATTCACTTGTTATTGTAATCCCTCAGTTTCAGATTCACTTGTTATTGTAATCCCTCAGTTTCAGATTCACTTGTTATTGTAATCCCTCAGTTTCAGATTCATTTGTTATTGTAATCCCTCAGTTTCAGATTCACTTGTTATTGTAATCCCTCAGTTTCAGATTCACTTGTTATTGTAATCCTCAGTTTCAAATTTACTTGTTATTGTAATCCCTCAGTTTCAGATTCACTTGTTATTGTAATCCCTCAGTTTCAGATTCACTTGTTATTGTAATCCCTCAGTTTCAGATTCACTTGTTATTGTAATCCCTCAGTTTCAGATTCACTTGTTATTGTAATCCCTCAGTTTCAGATTCACTTGTTATTGTAATCCCTCAGTTTCAGATTCACTTGTTATTGTAATCCCTCAGTTTCAGATTCACTTGTTATTGTAATCCCTCAGTTTCAGATTCACTTGTTATTGTAATCCCTCAGTTTCAGATTCACTTGTTATTGTAATCCCTCAGTTTCAGATTCACTTGTTATTGTAATCCCTCAGTTTCAGATTCACTTATTATTGTAATCCCTCAGTTTCAGATTCACTTGTTATTGTAATCCCTCAGTTTCAGATTCACTGCTTGTCGGAGTACCAAAGTTTCATAAATATTAACGTCATGGCTGGTGACCATCAGGACAATGCCTCTCTGGACGACATGGTTGAACTGGATACTAACTACCTCACTCAGTTGGAGGAGGAAGCTGCCGACCGCTACACTGAACATGACAAGGAGTTCATGGAGGTGATATATCTTACCCTTATAGCTGTTTTATATATTGTTTATAATTAAACTTTATAAATTTTGTATCTTAGGTGCTGGCTGGGGGTGAGGATGAGAGTAGCCAACCTGAGGTGTTGGCTGGGGGTTGAGAGTGGATGTGAGAAAAACTAACCTCTCAAATGTAGTACAGTGGTACTTACCCACTGACTCAGTAGTCCTTTACCAACCAGCCTTGGTTTTTTAAAATAAGGCCAATTCACTTCAAGTAATGTCATCAAATGTTACCCGCTGGTGTAGTGTAAACAATAGTGACGTCTACATACAATCAACACCTCAACCCGCCAGGATTTGAACCCACGGCACACAAGCCTATGACTGTGACCGGGGAACGCTAACCGCTGGACCACCAGGATACTAAAAGCAGTCCTAGACTTTGTTATATTTCACACAAAGCCTGTTCAACGAGCTTATGGCGCCGTGAACCTCTAATGGGGACCACCCGTATCACTTAGGTGGTCAGAGTAACGTTTTACCAAATCCGGCTTCGAAACACGAGGATCATATATATTTCATTAGCCCAATAAAGCACGCGGACTTCTACATACAATCAACACCTCAACCCCCAGGATTCGACCCACGGCACACAGCCTATGACTGTGACCGGGGAGCGCTAACCGCTGGACCACCAGGATACTAAATGCAGTCCTAACTTTGTTATATTTCACACAAAGCCTGTTGAACGAGCTTATGGCGCCGTGAACCTCTAATGGGACCACCATTATATATATATATATATATATATATATATATATATATATATATATATATATATATATATATATATATATATATATATATATATATATATATATATATATATATATATATACAACAAAATAAATGTTAAATGAATTATTTATGGTGCATTAGGGTACTGATCACTTCAGACACAAAGACGGGCTATAAATAGCCTTCCTTATCTCCCCTCCATCTCACCCTGAGCCAGAGGGAAGGGTGGTGGTAAATAACATTTGTTTGCTTATTTTCCATTTACTTGAAATAGATTTACCGAATTACAGTTGTACCCCACTTAACGCGGTCAATTGAACCCAGAGGGTCCCGCGTTAAGTGAATAACAGAACATATGGGATTAATTCCAATAGAACCCAGCCCGACCCCCAAACTCCACTTTTTGACGACAAATAACTATGTTGTAGTAAAAATTCTATCTTAACTTTATGGTGGCATGAAAAACAAGTAATATAGAAGAGGTTAGGTTAGGAAAGATAAAGGTTAACATAGGAAAAATAAAGAATAGGTTAAAAAACGAAAATTTTTGAGGAACACTCACGGTAGTAGAAGAGATGGGTCGGCATACGGGGATGGAGGCTGGTTCCGAGGCAGAGGGCAGATTACTGCCCTCAGGTGAATCACCATTACTAGGTGAATCACCATTACTAGGTGAATCAATATCACTGTCACTTACAGTTGTTATGGCTTCCCTGACAAATCCCTCAAAATCAACTTCACTATCACTATCACTGGCTTGGGCTGGCTGTGGTGGGTTGCGGGCGAAGAACTCGGTTATGCTTTGCTGACGGCTGGCTTTGATGTTGTCATGATACACCGTGATGTACGGCTCCATAGCCTGCACCAGTCGGGTATGGAAGACGTCATGGCGTTCATCGTCAGTGTCGCTGGAAACGATGGACTTAATTTTTTCTGTTAACTCTATGAGACACTTAATATCACTATGACTTAAACTAGGTTCTTCGGAGAATGACGCACCTTCTTCCTCCTCTTCACTGGCGGGTTCTTCTTCCAACATCTCGTCGGCAGTCACTTCAGGATCTCTGATCACCTCCATGATGTCTTCGTTGGTGGTCTCGGAGAAGCCTTCAGCTGTAATACTGAGCGCAGCTTCTCTGGCAAGGTCCACTGCTACTGCAACAGTCTGAACCTGACCAGTCACAGGTTCACTCCTCCTCTCACCTGGTATGCCATGCAACACATGTCTCCATGCGTGACGAATCGTAGCAATAGTCAGCAGATCCCATGCCTCCACCAAGAAGTCTACAGCTTGTTTGACGTTAAACTTCTTCCAAAATTGTTTGACGAGAAGTTCTTGAGTCGCCGCCTCTTGTTCCTTGTCCTCGTCGCTTTTACTCTCGCTGTCGGTGTCACCCAGCTTACGCAACTCATCCTTGGTGTTGGTAGAGTCGTTCAGGAGCTTGAATTTCTTTGCCGAGTATGCAGCTTTAACATTGCAGATTAACTCCTGGTCCATGGGCTGGATTAATGACGTAGTGTTGGGAGGAAGGAAGACCACTTTTACGTTGGGGTGACGATCCATAAGTAGGGGCGAGTGTCCAGGTGCGTTGTCAAGGAGCAACAAAATATTGAAAGGAACATTCTGTTGCTCGCAGAATTTCTGCACGTCAGGAACAAAACAGTTGTCAAACCAGAAGAGGGACAGAGAAGAGGACATCCACGCCTTACGTGCAGCACTCGTCATTCCTCACCAACACATATTGGTTTACAGGATGTGGTGGTGATGCGTTTGTCTTCCTTCTTCCTTACAACTCTATGCCAGCCAACCAGATGGAAGCATTGAAGGGTTTGGGCTCTGCAATTCCCAGTTTACGTGTCACTGCTGCGTATAGCTCACGTGCGTACTCCTGCACTGAGCGCGTGTCCACCGCCATGTTGCGTCGCGCCTGACGCACCAAATAACTCACCAGCAAAGTTTCCACTTTTGCCAGCACCCTGTTCTGGCAATACCTGATAGATGAAGCACCTGCAGACTTTGTGATCTTCATGTGCTCCTTTATCTTGGCTGCATCCTTCTTTATTGTACGAATCGTAGATTCGTTGACGCCATGCTGGCGCGCGAGATCAACTTGGCGTCTTCCTTTCTCCAAATCTTGAACAATTTGGTACTTCAGCTCGTAGCTTAATGAACGTCGTGTCTTCTTTGGTTTAGTGCCGCTGGGTCCAGGTAAGGAAAGGTTTCTCTCTGGGGGTGGTGGTCCGGCGGAAGCCATTTTACGGAACAATGGATGCGCGTTAACCCGGCGTGGCCTTGAGGGATGAAACTGCCGCGGCTAGGTCAAGCGTCGTCTCTCCTCCCTCCCTCCCTCCCCGGGGTAGTCACGTCATAATACTTTAAGCCAATTACAGCTAGCAGCAGAGGGGGGTAGGGCTGCATGGCCAATCACAGTCCGAGACGTCATATGACGTCAGTGATAACGCAACAAAGACACACACTGCGCAACCTTACCGCGCCGCTTACCCAAGCGGAGGGAGGAGGAGGGAGAGGCAGGCAGGCAGGCGGGCGGGTGGGTGGCGCGTGGCGCGTGGTCAAAATCTAAAAATAGCATCCGAGCCGGACACTCACCGCGTAGCTGTGGAAAAAACCCGCGTTAAGTGAAAGTTCAGCTTTGGCAAGGCACCGCGTATATGCGAAAACGCGTTAAGTGAAAGCGCGTTAAGCGGGGTAAAACTGTATTTGTTTATTTATTTAAAAGTCATTTACTGAATATTCTATGTAAAAAATAAATTTTAAATTAATTATTTATAGGAGATAAGTATTATGATCAGTAAATATATGGTATTACTGGCCACTTCAGACACAAAGACGGGATAAAAATAGCCCATCTCCCCCTCTTCTTACAGCTGCCAATGGGACGCGTCTTGGTAATTAAATTTGATGCTTATTTTCATTGTCTAATTTATCATGTATCAAAGTAATATTACTAAAAATTGTGTAGGTAGTAGGCAGCTACCAAACAGGTAGATACTACCGCCTGGGAAGATATTGGAAGCATAATGTGTTGTCTAATGGTAGACCCTGCTGCCATATGGCATCATGAAAATTGTGACCAAGTCCCAGGTTCAGCGCTGACCTGACTTTCTGCCTCATTTACACACAATTGCAGTTTGAATTGTTCCTCTAACTTTGACAACACAACATACATACAGTATATTATTTCTCACTTTTGATCTTTTTTTACTTTTTGTATTTATTTATGGTTAGTTACTTAAAATAAGGGGACAGAATGTCTGGTGTTTGTTTGTTTATTTATTTGAGACAAGATTTGACAGTTGGCGCTGAAGGCCTGCCTGAGTGTTTATTTATCATTACTTAAGAGTGACAAAGCTCTTCTCATAATTTTCCACCCAAACGACCTGGGTGAATATAACTTACATTGGAGGGATTCTTGTAAGATAGTAATTTATTTGAATTTTTTTTTTTCCAATTTAAATTTTAATTGTTTATTCCTTGATGGAGGAAGCGGGATCCTAGTGCTGTCACTTGGTACCCCTGTACCATAACACCAGAAGCAACTGGCCAGTGTCACAAGTATATACAGTGGCCCCTCGGTTAACGAACTCAATCCGTTCCAGAAGGTCGTTCGTTAACCGAAACGTTCGTTAACCGAAACCATTGTTTCAATGGGTTTTTGGGTAATTGGTTCCAGCTCACCGAAAATTTCCTAAATTCAACAAAAATGGTAGAAAAGTTCACTTACTTTGAGGTGTATATGTAGAAGGCTCCTGGATGATGATGATGATGATGGGATTTAGAATGGGGGTGGAGGAGAAGGAAGAAGAGAAGGCATTGGGGTGGAAGAGAAGTCACCCCATGGTGCCATTTCACCCATAAAATTTTAGCTCTCTGGTTTAATTCAAGATTATTTTCTTTAAATCAATGCTGCACTGCATTATATATTGTCAATATATAAAATATATTTCAAAATGACCAATAATTTGCTTGGAAACACAGAAAAAAAGCGTTTAGTTGAAGAGAGTCTCAAGCAAGATGTTACCTCCAGTGAAAACAGAGAGAGACTGACGCCTGTTTGCTGTGTAAAGAGGCTGGATGCCGCGCATTAAACTAGTCACTTTACCTTCAATTTTGTTCAATAATTGTTAAAATGACTAAAAAATTGAATATTAAACTTTTAAAATTATTGAATAGTATAAACTTCTTGATATTTACAAAAATAGTAAGGAATTTAAGCCCTAGAACCGATTAATGTATTGGCGGACTGATACTAAAGCTGGTTGCCCGGTCAGTGCAAGCGAAAACATGTTGAGGTCGGTTCGTAAGAAGTTCGTTAAGCGAATTTTTTTTCGTTAACCGAATTGAAGATCCTTATGGAAGGCAGTTCGTTAATCGAAATTACGTTAACCGAGGTGTTCGTTAAACGAGGGGTCACTGTACAGTACAGTACAGTCATCCCTTGGTTATAGCGCCTAATTGGGACCCCGCCGATAACGAAAGTACAGAACCTATGGGATTTATTCTAATTGGTTCATTTACCCAAGACCCAACCCCAAGTTTCCCATTTTACGACCATTTAGACCCACTAAATATATATATAATTCTAAATATATATATAATGTTATGGTAAATATCAGAAACACACGTAGGCATGGCTAGGTTTATTACAAAGTGATGAAAAGGATACGCTCAATACTGTAGTCCACAAAACATGTGGCTATGCTTTTTTTATTTGGTCCCCCATCGTACGAGTCCGTTTTCTCTCACATCAGGACGCCTGAGTCCTCCGTTTTCTCTCTCTTAATCTTAGAGTGCACCAGAAACTTTACTATTTTTAGTAATGCCACAGAATTTGAAATTGCAACCCCAATTGCAACAGGGGTTGCAATTGTTGAGGCAACTACTGTAGATACGTCTGATTACAGCAAATGTGTTATTGTCAATTTGTAGGTGAAAGATTTTATCCTCAACAGATGTAGGTTAACATTTCACCTGTAAGCAAATGCTTAAAAAAAGCCTAAGTAAGGAAGCATATTCCTTTAACACATAATATCTGACCAGTATGGGGAGGATCATCATGTCTCCGTCAGGGGGTCGTGGAGTGGTGGTCCAGCAGGCGTCACGTTTTGGGGGGGGGCACGGACATATATGCGATCGGACGTTGTTCGGTCGGACGTTAACCGGCGCATGACTGTAGTTCCCTTTATAGGTGCTGATTCTTTCACTACATCACAAATACGTTCCTTGTGCTTCAGAATAGTGGATATGATCGAGTGCGAAAACCCTAGGTCGCGTGAAATTGTTGCTGCAGTTTTTCCATTTTCATACTACATTATTATCTTCATTTTTGTCTCAAAAGTAATTAACTGTCTCCTTTTCTTCTGAGCACCACCAGCGCTCTCACTTGTACACTTTCCAGTGATGGTAAAGTAAATTAAATACGAAAATAATGTCAGTACACAGTGTGATCAATTGCGAATACAACGACAGCCAAACACCAACTAAGCGCTCCACGCTGTGACCCAAGCCACGCTCTCGTACGGGACGGAAACGTTTCGGTATGGAAAATGCGTGCATCATTTTAAAATTTTATTGGTCCTGACTACGGCGGTCGTATGTGCGGATGGTCATTACGGACTGAGGCAGGTTGTAAGTGCGGGTGGTCGTAAGTTGGGAAGGAGCTGTATATATATTGTACAGTAGAACGTCGATATAACACGAGATACGTTCCAAGAGGGGTCGCTTTTAACCAAATTCGCACTAAATCAAAATGTTGCTTCAATGGAATAATTTAGTTTGGTACTTGAGAGAAACAAAATACTGAAAAGACTGAGAGTCTACCCAGATGCACCTCAGCCCATCTCGTAGAATATACAAAACATTGCTTTTTGTAGTATTATGTTAAAACAAACACTCATAAATCAACACAGCTAAAATTATGGGACATGAAATGGTCTGTTTACTAGCAATTAGTTGATGTAAAGATTAAAGTGGGGGGAGGGAGAGAGGTGAGGTGATGAGTTTGAAAGTTGATGCCAAGGTCTAATGCCTATTTATTTATCTGTCCTTAAGAGTGACTTTTAGTTTTTCTCTTGTAAAATGTCACTGAATTGACGTGTTCTAATTAATTTTATTATAAAGGGCTAAAATCTTATCTCGTGCAAAATATTGTATATGACATTTATATTCAAATTATTCGCTGTCTTGCAAGGATTCTAGCAATGCAAATTATATTCTCCTAACTTTAGTCTGTGATATTATATAAGATAAAAGTTGTAATCCTATAACCACCAAACCCTGGATGGGAAGATGGGGGAGAGAGAGGGAGTGAGGGGAGGGAGGTGACAGTGACATGTTTGACAGTTAGCGCCGAAGGTCTAGTGAAGTATTTATTTGTTTATTTATGTCCTTTAGCTTGAGTTTTTTTTTTTTTTTTTTATATAAAATGTCACAGAAGTGACCAGGGAGAATATAATTTACATTGCTGGAATTCTTATAAGAAAGTGATTAATTTGAATATAATCATGCTATAGTTTGCACAAGACAAAAATTTTAGTAATCATTTAATACATTATTTTGAGTACATGTACAGTACAGCTTTGCCCGTAGGACAGTGTAACGTGCCCAGAGAAACAATAGGCGCGAATTTTAAAATATGATGCACCAGATTGACTCGTGCAAAATTGGAAAGATTCGCTTTAAATTAAAGCATTGTCCTTAATTGTGGGTGTCGCTTTAATCAATAATCTTAAATTGAAGCGCTTTAAATCAACGTTCTACTGTATATAAATAAATAAAAGTTTTGGAACTTTTTAACCCTTTCACCCTGGGTGACGTTCCAGAACGCCCGACCGGCACTCCCCGGGTGACGCTCCAGAACTCGCACCATTTCCCGCCACTGTTTGAATGCCCAGCACAGGTTATCAGGTTCCAGTGTATCTATTTGGCTGTCATGCCACACGCTCAGCCATAGGGAAGCTTTCTGAACGTAATTGCCTACTTTTGTTTGTTTCATTTTCATTGTTTGTCCATTTTATCATGTTGTATCAAAGCAATATTGCTAAAAGTAGTGTAGTTGTATTGTAGTGTAGTATTACTATAAAATAATACTATGATTATGTTATGAATGTATTTATTTGTTGAATTATTATTATTTTATGCATTACTTTCTATACCAAATACAAGACAACCTAGCAACAGACTGCATGTGTGTTGCCGAGCACTTTGTATGATAAATAATGCAAATATAATATTCTAAACGAATTATTTATAGGAAATAAGTATTATGATCAGTAAATATATGCATTACTGGCCATCCCGGACACAAAGGCAAGCAGAAAATGGCCGCTAAGTTCGAAGTGACCACAAGTTTCAGCTGTCAAAACAACACTGTCCCCTAATCTCCCTCACCACTGCTGTCCCAGGGAAGTTTGTAGAGGGTCAATATATAGTGTTTCTTACATCTCTTTGATTGTTTTATCATTTAAAAAGGTTAAAATTTATTTTTGGTAAAGTTTGGATTTTTTTCGATTTCCCCCGCTTAGTGGATACAGCCAGCATCACCCTAGCCCTGGCCGTAGGGGTTAAGTGGCTGGGCTTGATGTAAACTCTTCTTGCTGTTTTTCCTCTATTGGCAAAACAAATACCTATACTGTATTCACATATATTAACTTGAGAGAATTTATTGTGAATTCTCTCCAGGGAACTGTAATGAGTGTTATTATTTGATTTTTATTTATTTATTTATTTGTTATTGTAAATTTTATCTACTATGAACTAATTATTTTTATTTTTGTTACATTTTCGCCCCCCAGGCCCCGATGTGGGTCAGTGACCTGTGCCTGGGTGGGCTAATCCCTGTAAAAAAATAAATAAAAAATAAATAAAACTTGAGAGAACACTTGAGTTACTTGTTCACCCCTGATAAAGTGGTAATAATCTGATACACTCTCCAAGCGTGTCTCCTCCTCCGGGCGTTAGAGAGGAGAGGACGAAGCGTGGGAGAGGATGTGACAAGGCGTGAAATGTTTTGATTCATCAGCTAACCTAGCTCGACCTCTGATAGTTACAAGCTCAGCCGTGAATAATCGTCAACAACCGAGTCCTTGTTGAATAACTCGGTGAATAAGTTGGTGTTAATCATTTGGGTGGATATTTGGTGTTATTCATTTGGGTGGATATTTATATAAAGCAAAGGTGCTGTTACAATGCTGTAAAACAGGCTTTTAGAAGTGAGACAGATTGTATGAGTATGGAAACACAGAGGAAAGCAGAGATAATAATCAGGATAGTTCAGTGATGTTTGTTTTGGTTAAATCAGGTCAGGTCATCAGAATGTAACATAGGTAAGGTTAGCTTAAGTTAATTCAGGTCATTAGAATGTGGCAGAAGTAGATACAGTTGCCCAGGTTACGTTAAGTTAGATTACATTTAATTAGTCTAGGTCATCAGAATGTGGCAGAAGCAGATACAGTTGCCCAGGTTACGTTAAGTTAGATTACATTTAATTAGTCTAGGTCATCAGAATGTGGCAGAAATGGACACAGTTATGCAGGTGACACCATAGAGACACATGTGCCTTCATGAACATCTTGCATTGAGGCTTAAATCACCGCTGAGCTTACAGACAAAATTTGTACCATAAATCAATTTGGTGGGCAGTACATTAACCACATTCTCATTATAACGTTTAAAAAAAAAAATAGGTACAATCCCCTTCACTAGTGCATTTACAGGGGCTCATCATATAGCTTAGGTACAGTCCCCTTCACTAGTGCATTTACAGGGGCTCATCATATAGCTTAGGTACAGTCCCCTTCACTAGTGCATTTACAGGGGCTCATCATATAGCCTAGGTACAGTCCCCTTCACTAGTGCATTTACAGGGGCTCATCATATAGCCTAGGTACAGTCCCCTTCACTAGTCATTTACAGGGGCTCATCATATAGCCTAGGTACAGTCCCTTTCACTAGTGCATTTACAGGGGCTCATCATATAGCCTAGGTACAGTCCCCTTCACTAGTGCATTTACAGGGGCTCATCATATAGCCTAGGTACAGTCCCCTTCACTAGTGCATTTACAGGGGCTCATCATATAGCCTAGGTACAGTCCCCTTCACTAGTCCATTTACAGGGGCTCATCATATAGCCTAGGTACAGTCCCCTTCACTAGTGCATTTACAGGGGCTCATCATATAGCCTAGGTACAGTCCCCTTCACTATAGCGCATTTTTTCCCAGCTGAGAAAAGATGCCCCGTCCCCCTCCTCAAAAGTTACAGCTGATTGGCTGTTGCAACCTGTCTGATTTTGTCCTGAAGTAATGATGTTCCTGTAATGAGTTTATTCATAATCGTTGGGATGACTGTTTCTGACGAGAAAGATATTTAGCTAAATTATATAAAGATACATACATTCATTATTTCAAACATAAGCACGTAGGAAGTTTATCAGAAGCATTTTACATGAATGAACTATAAAATTTTGGTAGCAAATTCACGCTTTTGGACGATGCATTTAATATATACTTATTTTTACCCATAATAAGGCATACTAAGACAAAATACGTATCAGTTATACTACATTATGCAAAAACAAAATTTTTAAAGATAAGAATCACATTGAAATATGACACGACCGTCAGCAGAGGCCCACGCGGGGATAACTCGAGAAAAAATAAACTTTTCCAAAAATAATAATAAAAAAAACGGTGGCGGGAATAGTCGGGTGTTCTGGAATGTCACCCGGGGCCTAAGGGTTAATATAGTCCGCTAAATAGATACTTCACTGAAAAAGTAAAGTTTAGTTGTAAATTATTTTCTTGTGGGGAGATATTTCCTCTGAAACAACCGTACAAAATACTGTAGTAATAATAGTAAGAGTTATGTAAGAATTTTTCTTTCTATTTTGTTAGTCATTTTATGTGATGCAAGAATAGCCTCTTCTCTTCTAAAATTTGTAAACAAACAGATCAATTTACCCTTTTGAGATCCATGAGTCAAACCCAGGTGTTCTATAAAAAACATAAATGTATATTGATTTTTTTTTATTTTCTTTCTACATTGCATTTGTTCACTTAACCCCTTGTCTACGGGTTCATCTCTGAGCTTAATAAAATCTTCTGTCGTTAGCCAAATAAAATATTAAAAGTGGTTTCCCTGTAGTGAAGGGGTTAGTGGAGATAGTCTACTAACCCCTCGTGTATGGGGTCGCCGCTGAGTGTAAGTGAATATAATACAGTATTTATGTAAATCTTATATTATTTCTTTCATTCTGAACAGCACTGTCGTAAACCAACACCGCTGCCGCCAATCCTGCCAGCAGAGAGCGGCGACCGCAACAGACACCGTGGAGGTTTCCGAGGCAGAAGTCGAAGCAGTTACCATAACGACCGGCAGGGAGGCTACGACCATGACAACAGACAAGGCTCTAGGGACAACAGCAGAGACTATGGAGGAGGAGATAGAAGAAGGGAATATGGTGGGGGTCACAGGGACTATGAGGGAGAGAGGAGAAACTACAACAATGACAGGAGAAATTTTGAAGGTGACAAGAGGGAATATGGTGGCAATAAGAAGAATTATGATGGTGAAAGGAAAGGTTTTGGTGATGGTGGGTTTGGTGGTGAGAGGAGAGGTTTTGGTGGTGATAGGAGAGGTTTTGGTGGTGATAGGAGAGGTTTTGGTGGTGATAGGAGAGGTTTTGGTGGTGATAGGAGAGGTTTTGGTGGTGATAGGAGAGGTTTTGGTGGTGATAGGAGAGGTTTTGGTAGTGATAGGAGAGGTTTTGGGGGTGGCGACAGGCGAGATTTTGGGGGCGGCAGGCCGACAGGCGAAATCTCTGGGGAGCAGACGAGAATCTGGGGGCAGAGGAAGAAGGGGTGAGGCGAGATTTTGGGGGCGGAGACAGGCGAGAATCTGGGGGGGGCGAGAGGCGAGATTTTGGGGGCGGTGAGAGGCGAGATGCTGATGACGGTGATAGGAGCAGCAGACATCAAGAATCAAGAACATCATCTTACTATGGGAGCATTGGTGGGAAGGAAACAACATCTAATTATTAAATGTTCAGTTGTGGTTAAGAGCTTAAGAGTGTGCTTATAAGTATGGTTAGGAGTTAAAGGTGTGCTTATAAGTATGGTTAGGAGTTAAAGGTGTGCTTATAAGCATGGTTTAGAGTTAAAGGTGTGCTTATAAGCATGGTTAAGAGTTAAAGGTGTGCTTATAAGCATGGTAAAGAGTTAAAGGTGTGCTTATAAGCATGGTTAAGAGTTAAAGGTGTGCTTATAAGTATGGTTAAGAGTTAAAGGTGTGCTTTATAAGTATGGTTAAGAGTTAAAAATGTGGCTGAGGGTTAACACTATCCCTTAGCTATTTACCTTTTAAACACAGAGTTAATGTCATGTTTACACTTTGGAAAATCATATATGACTAATGAAATGTAGATATAAAATGAAATGTAAACAAATAGTGTATACAGAAAAATCATAATAAATATACAAATTGTCGAGCATTTACGTCATAACATTCCTGTTTTCGACCGTCACATAGTGCCAGAGAGAACACTTTGGCCTAATGCAAAAACACTGGCTGTGAAATTAGTAGCTGACAATTTGAACATTCACTTATGATATTTACATTTTATTTCATGTCGTACATTTATCAGGAATTATCGTTTTTCCTTATATGAATTAAAATCCCTATTAGGTGTGAGTTTGGCCTAGCCTGTATCACCGACTCAAGCATCAGCAATGCATCAGCAACATTTGTAACCTTAGCTGTAGAATTTATCCAGTACACATGTGTTTGACTCTATAAGGGAAGTAGTCAACCCTTATATGGACTAAGAAATGAGAAATTTTAAATGGATTGATGGTTTGAACAGAAGTTTAAAGAGGTAAGCATATAGAAGAATATTAAATGGGAAAAGAAAGTAATGGAACAAGATTGTTAAAGTTGTGGTGTGTGTGAGAGATCAAAGAGTACTGCAGTGTGGCCCATGGAAAGTAGTACCACCATTAACTATACTTCCCTGTATGGCAGTCAGGGTTGGATAATTTAAACCAAATACTTTAAACCAAACATAAATCATTGAATTTTTTTTTGTAGTCTCTGCCTTTTTCATTGTTTTTAATGCATTTTTTTTTTCCGGATGATAAGATGACTGTTACTAATAAATTTGAAGCCTTAACCAAGCATATGGAGACAACCTACTTCTTAACACAACTTCTTACAGTCATGTAATGTATCCAGACCAAAAAAATTAATTGGCAGGTATTTTCATGCTACTACCAGTCCAACTCCTACCTACACTGAAACCTCAAATTAGCAGACTATATGGAGAAGGTCTGTTATATTGAGGGTCTATTATATGTGAAACCTCCATCTAACAAACTATATAAAGATGACAGTCCATAATATCAAGGGTCTGTTAAAACCCTCATCTCATGGCTTATGTGAAAAAGGAAGTCCATTATGCAGAGGTTTCACTATTTTCCCATGGTTTTTGACAACCCTGATGGTAGTGCTTGCAATATAGCCTGTGGAAAGTATCACCACTGACAGTACTTACCTGTATAATGTCAGTACACTTTACCCTCATTAATTTGACAAAAAAGGATTTTGGCTCGCTCGAATTACCGAAAAATCAGAATTAACCAAGTTCGGAATATTTTTACATTCAACAATTTCCGAATTTTTGTGTTCAATTATTCATTCGTTTTCTGTTCAGATTTTGTACCTTGCCTTGGCTGCTACATAAAAGAAGTATTTATAATTTTTTTGAAAACAAAAATATTCTCAAAATGTAAATACAGTAATAATAAAGTAAATAATACTGTACAGTCATCCCTTGGTTATAGCGCACTTAGTTATCGTGATTTTCGTTATCACGCCTGCATCAAAATCTGCACACCTGCTGTTATAGCGCATTTTTCAAGCCAGGAATTTCGTTATCACGCACTTGCTTCCAGGTGTATTGTTAACCCCTTGCTTCACCTACATCTATTGAGGATAAAATCTTTCACCTACAAATTGACAATAACACATTTGCTGTAATCAGACATATCTAAGTTGTCTCAACAATTGCAACCCCGGTTGCAATTTCAAATTCTGTGTCATTACTAAGGAATAACGAAGTCTCGGGTGCACTCTAAGATTGAGAGAAAACGGAGGACTCAGGCGTCCTGAAGTGAGAGAAAACGGACTCCTTTGATGAGGGACCAAATAAAAAAAGCATGGCTGCGTGTTTTGTGGACTACAGTATTGAGCGTATCCTTTTCATCACTTTGTAATAAACCTAGCCATGCCTATGTGTGTTTCTGATACTTATCATAACATTATCTATATCTGTAGTGGGTCTAAATGGTCGTAAAATGGGAAAATTGGGATCGGGTCTTGGGTGCCTGGAATCAATTAGAATAAATCCCGCGGTCCCAATTAGGCGTGATAACCAAGGGATGACTTTACTATAATACGTAAATGTGACACGACGAGGTGACGATGCGAGGGGTGAGGTGACGAGGCAGGAAGTGAGGTGACGTGACAAGTCACTTACACAATTTACACGTTAACGGCACTTAGACAACCAATCAGTGAATAAACCAGGGCATGTGGAGACGCATTATAGACTCCAATAATATTTATTAAGTTCTCATAAATATGCTACAAGACAGATCCTGTGGTAAGCACCAACCCTCTTGAGCAGTGTCAACAATGGTGCTTGAGTGTTGGTAACGTTATTAGGGAGAGCAGGTCAGTGGGACCAATCGGCTGTTACCGCTCTAAATAAGAGACTGAGAATATGCTACTGCGCAATATGTCATCTGGGATTGAGTGGAAATTTTGGGGGAAAGTTATTTATTTTTTTTATGGTGTTTTAATAATCTGGCAACAAATGAACCGAAATGATATTGGAATTATGGTGAATTGCATACTGTCGTTATAAAGTGTTGGTGGGCTGCCAAGCATGAGGTGGTGAGATGTCCTCCCTTCTTCCTTTGCCAAATATAGTTTTGTACAGTCTCTCAATATAATTCACATTCTATTACTATAATTAATTCATCTTAATCTAATTCATAGTACAGTATATTCCTATAATAATAATTGACTTTGGAAATGCTCAGTTATTTCAGATTCATTCCCAATTCAAATCATTTGTCTTTTTTAGAAAATTACAAATTAAGCCCAAATCCAAATTAACGAGGGTACAGTGTACTTGCTATACTGTATAGCCAGTGGAAAGTGTCACCATTGTCAGAACTTACCTGTATAATGGTATCCAAGACTAAGTAAATAACACCTTCATAATTAGTCACTGAAGTATAAGTGATATGACATTAAGTGCTCTTGTTAGTTTGTCCAATAGTATTACTGTATACAGTATTTGTGTACTAAGTGAGGGTGGCATGGTGGTATGTAGACTACTGAGTATGAGGTTTACAGGCTAATCTTCACAGGATTTATGGTATATTGTACAAATAAACTCCTTAAAATAGTATGGAGTCATCTTTGAGGATATGATGAATAAATAAATAAAGAAGGTTTTATATTACTGTACAACTATTTAGTATGACAATGTCGAGTGAAATAATTTATAAAGTATATGTTTCTCTGGTTCCAATAATTTTTTTATGGAGGTTTTTACTTCTCATAATGCAAGTGAAGTAACTTGTAATTTGAGTAAAACATTGTGCCTATCTTAACACAAATTAATCCATTTTTTCATATATGCTCATAATTTAAGTTCATTACTTTACTGAGGACTTGCATGTTGCACTCTTCCCTTGTAAACTTTGTCTCATGAAGAAATTTACAATAATAAAACTATAAATATCTATTGTGTTACAACAAATCAGTTTTACCTTGTACAGTTGGTCCTCATATTACGCGGTCCCGCATTCCGCGTTTCACCGTTAACGCGGTGCCTTGCCAGAACCTAACATTCTTACATTCCGCGGTCGCGAACGCCATTACGCGGAGAGTGTCCGGCGCGACGCTATTTTTAGATTTTCCCCACGCGCCACCCGCCCGCCCGCCTGCCTGCCTCTCCCTCCTCCTCCCTCCGCTTGGGCAAGCGGCGCGGTAAGGTTGCGCAGTGTGTGTCTTTGTTGCGTTATCACTGACGTCATATGACGTATCAGACCTGTGATTGGCCATGCATCCCTACCCTCCTCTGCTGCTAGCTGTAATTGGTTTAAAGTATTATGACGTGTCCACCCAGGGGAGGGAGGAGGGAAGACGACGCTTGACCTAGCCGCGGCAGTTTCATCCCTCAAGGCCACTCCGTGTAAACGCGCATCCATTGTTCCGTAAAATGGCTTCCGCCGGACCACCACCCCCAGAGAAAAACCTTTCCTTACCTGCAAAGCATAACAGATTTCTTCACCCGCAACCCACCACAGCCAGCCCAAGCCAGTGATAGTGACAGTGAAGTTGACTTTGAGGGATTTGTCAGGGAAGCCCTGACAACTGTAAGTGACAGTGATGATGATTCACCTAGTAATGGTGATTCACCTGAGGGCCAGTAATCTGCCCTCTGCCTCGGAACCAGCCTCCATCCCCGTATGCCGACCCATCTCTTCTACTACCGTAAGTGTTACACAAAATTTTTAGTTTTCTAACCTAACCTTTATTTTTCCTATGTTAACCTTTATCTTTCCTAACCTAACCTCTTCTATATTACTTGTTTTTTCATACCATCATAAAGTTAAGATAAAATTTTTACTACAACATAGTTTTGTGTCGTCAAAAAGTGGAGTTTGGGGATCGGCCTGGACTCCATTTCAATTAATCCCATATGTTATGTTGTTCACTTTACGCGTTCCTCACTTTCCGCGGGACCCTCCGGGTTACATTAACCGCGTAATATGAGGACCAACTGTACAGTATTTCCTGAGTTTTATGTTTTGCCCATCATTTACCATATTCAGAGTACGTTGTAAATATTGTGTACAGTATAGTGTTTTAGAGATGTAAATATTATCGTAACTGCTAACCTATCATGTTGAATAGCAGAACGTAAATGTAATAATTAGCCATAAATTTAGTAAGTTAGCTTAATGATTTATCAATTCATGATTAGTCTAGCCTGCTGTTTCCATGATGACACTTTCTTGTAATATTTCCATTATAATCGTTAATTGTATTCAATAAGTAATATTAAGTTTGTTGGTTTGCTGTAACAGTCGCTTTTCCTTAAGTAAGCGTGACTGAAGCCAAAATGAAAAAAACACAGGAAGGTGAGAGGAGGCTACTAAGCAAGCATTACTTGGTTAGTAATGGATTTTGATGATTTTCTCAACTGTTACATCAAGTGATTTATTGGTAATGAAACAGACTATTCAAGGTACACTCAATTTCTTCTCTAAACATGATAAATTATTGTATGAACTAATAGATGATGAAGATGAGTTGGCTAGAGAAATGATTGCTAGTGTACAATATAAACAAGGAATTAATGTTTATCGCTCTAATAGATGGACGGATAATACCCAGTTCACGGTGAATGAATCTACAAAAGCCAGTGGATGTTAAGTTACCTCCACTAACCTTGCCAACCTTTGATGGTGGCTCAACTAAGTGGCTAAGCTTCTGGGAACTTTTTGAGCATTCAGTATCTAAAAATTTGCATATTTAAATGGACAATTACATGGAGAGGCATTGCAATTAATTGGTTTCAGTGTGGTTGAAGCTAGTTATCTTCCTGCAATCAAATTATTAACTAATACAAATGGACAGGAAGATTTAATCAAAACAGCTCATGTTACCAACTTTAGTAATATCATTCGATCAACTCATTGTGTTTGTGAAATGAAAATTTTCGCGAATGTAGAATGTACAGTGGAATCCACACATGCTTTGAACACTACAGTAGGTGAGTTATGTGCTGTGATCATAAATAATAAGTTACCCTTCACTTTATCTGAAATAATTAAAAGAGAATTGAAGGATAAATGGTTTGATTTAGATGTGTTTTTTTTTTTTTTGCGAGGGAAATGGGCAGGAAATATTTCTAATTTATTACCACTACCAAAATTATCAAAATTTTTCAATATATTGCATGACGAAAGATTTGTTTGGGTCAAGAGGCATTTAATAAGGGGAGAAGCCAGGTTATTGCTCTAATGAGAGGAAAGGTTCCAAAGAAAGTGTTCATCACAGGAGCAGGGTATAGGAAGGTGGCGCTATATGTGGAGGGACCAATAATGTGTCTCAAGTGTTGCAGATGGGGACATAAGGCCTGGAGCTGTCAACTGGACCCATGTTGTAGATTCTGTGGGAAGAGGCACGAATCTAGCAACTGTAAGGACAAGATCAAAGCAGGAGAGAAAGTGAAGCCTTGTTGTTGTAATTGTGGTAAAACTCACAATGCTAGTTCAATTGCATGCGAGATGAGGCCACGTATGAGAAGTGACCAACGAAGGAATTATTCAGAGAACACTGAAGAAGTACACTGTGGTTTGACAGTGACAAGACAGCAGGAGAACACACAGACAGTGGAGACAGTGATCCCTGAGAATGCCTGGCATGAAGATTCAAGAAGGATAAGGACTGAGCTTGCGGCCGGAAGAGTTGTTGATGCCAGGAAGAAACAGAATAATAAACAAGTAGCAAGTGAGAGTAGTGGTGCAGCCCTCCAGGTTAGTGATAAAACTGTGCAAGAAATTCTGGGAGAAGAGGTGCGTAAGATGTTTCAGCTTTTGCAAAAGTTAGGTCAGAAAATAGAAGTACAGTCAACCCTCACATTACGCGGTCCCGCATTCCGCGTTTCACCGTTAACGCGGTGCCTTGCCGGAACCTAACATGCTCACATTCCGCGGTCGTGAACCCCATTACGCGGAGAGCGGCTGGCAAGCCGCGCCATTTTTGGATCCAAACCTCCCGCCATCCGCCATGTTGTGTAAGAGGCGCGAAAATGGTGCGCACAAGGTCGCCCAGTCATCAAAACATTACCAGTTCTTCACCCGCCACCCACTACAGCCAGCCCAAGTCAGTGATAGTGATAATTATAGTGAGGATATGGACTTATATGAACTTTGGGGGGTTTGACAAAGAGGCCCTGCAAGCCTCTGTGGTGGATAGTGATACAAGTGATACAGGTGAGGGCCAATAATCTGCCCTCTGCCTCGGAACCAACCGCCCATCCCCGTGTGCCCAGCCATCTTTTCTAATATTGTAACTGTTAAAAAACCTAATATTATTGATATTTCTCTTAATTATTAATTGTGTGTGCATGCCATCATAAAGTTAAGATAATATTTTTACTACAACATAGTTGTGTGTCGTCAAAAAGTGGAGTTTGGGGATCGGCCTGGACTCCATTTCAATTAATCCCATATGTTATGTTGTTCACTTTACGCGTTCCTCACTTTCCGCGGTACCCTCCGGGTTACATTAACCGCGTAATGTGAGACCCAACTGTAATAGAGAAAAGACTTGATACAGTGATAAATAAAGAAAGGGAAAACAAAGCTGTGAATATTGTAGAATTAGAAGGGAAAGAGGAAAGTGAAGAGCTCCAGCTTGTGAAAAATTCAGTGCTTAAAATAAGTATTAAAGGGAAGGAGAGGAAAATAAAGGATTGTGTAGTGCAGGGAGCAACAACTGAAAGTTTTAAAAATGTGTTGGTAAAATGTAAAGATGCTGATAAAGAAAAACTTTTGAGGAAATGGGAATCTGTGCAGGAGGATTGGGCCTTCTTAAAGAATCTGATTGGAAAGGATATAAAATTTGTAAATATTAATCCTGGATCTAGCTAGCCTTAAGATAATGTCCTGGAATGTTAATGGTCTACGAAATAGAGTGACAGATGTACATTACTTTACCCTTAAAAATAATATTGACATAATTTCCCTTCAAGAGACTGGGGACAGGAAAGGCGACCTGCTTAAACTGTCTGGATATAAGGGATTTCATCTCTATTCGGGTGAAGGTATAAGAGGGGTCTCAACATACATTAAGAATTCCATACCAGCAGAACTAGTTGGAAGCCCGAGTAGAGTACAAGGAATAGAAAGCTTCTGTATAAAGTTATATTTGAAGGAAGGAGAATTGAACATAGCAAATTTGTATATTTCTGGAGGCTGTTTTGACCTCAACCTCTTACCAGATTGCATGTTTTTGGACTCAACTTTGGCTGTAGGAGATTTTAATGCTCGACATCCAAGACTCGAAACAATGGGGAAAATTAATAGTAATGGTATAACATTTTGGCAATTTTTACAAGATCACCCAGATGCTTACCTGTTAGGAAATGAGGAAGTGACTCATATTAAAGGAGGAAGGTTAGACTATGCTTGCATGATAAGCAGTCAGGGAGTCCAGGGAGAATGTGAGATAATAAGGGAGCTAGTCAGTGACCATTTTGTTGTGTATGTTCAATTACCATTAGGGAAGAGACAGGTGAGATATAGGAGGAAGAGATTGAAACTAAACAAGGATGACACAGAAGTGTTTACCCAAAATATAGAGAAATGGTACAGAAATTATACACCAGTCTGTATGGATAGCTTTTATAATGACTTAGTTGGGGAGATAGAAAGATATTTAACTAAGTCAACACAGAAAAAGATAAATGATAAGACACATGGGGCTAGGAAACACTGCTATACCAATGACAAAATGTTGAAGGGATGGACACAAATGTTAAGGGCAGCAAATAAAGATTGGGTAAAGAATGGTAGAAGAGAAGAAGATCGGGAAATCTTCATGGATATAGCCAAAATATGTGGGCAGGCTAGGAAGGAGGCAAGGGAGAAATATTGGCAAGACTTTGCACAGCACATTGGGGAGAGTAAAAATCTCAAAGAAATATGGCAGGATATTAACAAAATTCAGAGGAAAAAGGAGTAATTTTATTAGTCATCCTCATCCAGAGGAAGAAGCTAATAAACTGGTTGACAAATGGGCTAAAGCAGCTAGTGTTGCCTCCCTGCAGCATTAGATGAGTGGCAAAATGAAAGAAGAAGATTTATTTCATCAGCTCTAAATATTTGTGATGTAACATGTGTAGATATTACTCAAGATGAGTTATTAAATGCTGTTTAAAAAGAAAAATCTACAGCACCAGGCGAAGATGGTGTGACATATGAAATTTTGAACTGTTTAGTTGGTATGGAAAATAGTCCATTATTAGATTTATTCAACATGAGCTATACAGAGGGTATATTACCAACAGAATGGAAGAAAGCGAGTTATTCCTGTCCCTAAGGCAACTGGTGGATACAGGCCAGTGTCTTTAACATCTTGTTTTTCCTAGATGATGGAGAGAGTATTATTAAATAGGCTTGTACTGTATATATTGTGGGGGAAAATCTATCTTGTAATTGATTTGGTTTTTTGGAAGGGAAATGTACTTCAGACTGTTATAAAATGTTTATCAAATGATGCAGACAGATGTAGAGTTTTTGTGGATTTACAAGGAGCATTTGATAAAGCTCACAGTGAAGTAGTTATGAATGAACTGGCTGCTCTAGGGGTATCAGGAAAGTTGTTACACTGGATAGGTGACTACTTGCATGGAAGGAGAATCTGTGTATGGTATCAGGGATGTTTGTCTGAGGAAAGAGCACTTGAACTAGGCACTCCCCAAGGGGGAGTATTGAGTCCAATGTTATTTAATGTGTTTATGAACAAGATAGCCTCACACAAACATCCCAAAGGAGTTGTAACCATCATTTATGCAGATGACATCTTATTTCAAGGAAACTCTGTAAAAAATTTGCAGATTGCATTAAATAATTTTAGTGTTCTTTTTCAATGAAGAAAAACCAAGTGTGAATGTAAAGGAAGAGGAACTGAATCCGTTTTTCTAAATGGAAAAATTGTTGAGAAAGTGTCAAAGTATAAATATTTAGGAATGTGTATTGGCTTTACCTGTGAAAGTAAAGAGGCAGAAATATATCATGTCCTCACTCAATGTAGAGCAAGATTACAGCCCTTGAAGGCTCTAGCATGTTGTGGTAAAGGTGCTGGGGTACCCATACTGAGAATGATGTATATTTCTACCATCAGATCACTTACCGTATATCTCGGCCTATAAGGCGTCGGGGTGCATAAGACGGCCCCCCAAATTTCCATTTAAAAAGTAGCTTTTGAGCTCTATTCGCTGTATAAGACCAGTACCCCAAATGTGACACTTACCCACTGACTCAGTAGTCCTTTACCAACCATCCTTGGTTTTTTAAAATAAGGCCAATTCACTTTAAGTAATGTCATCAAATGTTACCGGCTGGTGTAGTGTAAACACTAGTGACGTCACTGAAGCGTCTGCTATTTACCGGTAACTGGAACTAATGTCTGTGTCGAGTAAAATTTTTCCATTTACTTGAAATATATATATATATATATATATATATATATATATATATATATATATATATATATATATATATATATATATATATATATATATATATATATATGTATATGTATATGTATATATATATGTATATGTATGTATGTATATAACAAAATATATGTACAAAAAATAAATGTTAAATGAATTATTTATGGTGCATTAGCGTACTGGCCACTTCAGACACAAGACGGGCTATAAATAGCCTTCTTTATCTCCCCTCCATCTCACCCTGAGCCAGAGGGAAGGGGTGGTGGTAAATAACATTTGTTTGCTTATTTTCCATTTACTTGAAATAGATTTACCGAATTATTTGTTTATTTATTTAAAAGTCATTTATTGAATATTCTATGTAAAAAATAAATTTTAAATTAATTATTTATAGGAGATAAGTATTATGATCAGTAAATATATGGTATTACTGGCCACTTCAGACACAAAGACGGGATAAAAATAGCCCATCTCCCCCTCTTCTTACAGCTGCCAATGGGAAGCGTCTTGGTAATTAAATTTGATGTTTATTTTCATTGTCTAATTTATCATGTATCAAAGTAATATTACTAAAAATTGTGTAGGTAGTAGGCAGCTACCAAACAGGTAGATACTACCGCCTGGGAAGATATTGGAAGCATAATGTGTTGTCTAATGGTAGACCCTGCTGCCATATGGCATCACGAAAATTGTGACCAAGTCCCAGGTTCAGCGCTGACCTGACTTTCTGCCTCATTTACACACAATTGCAGTTTCAATTGTTCCTCTAACTTTCACAACACAACATACATACAGTATATTATTTCTTACTTTTGATCTTTTTTTTACTTTTTGTATTTATTTATGGTTAGTTACTTAAAATAAGGCCAATTCACTTCACGTAATGGCATCAAATGTTACCAGCTGGTGTAATGTAAACACTAGTGACGTCACTTAAGCGTCTGTATTTAACTGTCAGTAGTTTCAAGAATTAATGCAGTCATTTACTGAATATTCCTTGTAAAAAAATAAATTTTAAATTAATTATTTATAAGAGATAAGTATTATTATCAGTAAATATACCGATATGCATTACTGACCACCTCCACGGCTAAAAATAGCCCAATCTCGCGGTCACTTTCCCTTTCTTGTCTCCTCACTGGCAAATGGGGGGGGGGCCGTGGGGAGGGGTGTGTGATGATAGCTGTGTTTATTACAGGGGTATAATTCTCTTTTACGGTATGTTAGACAGGTTTATAATACATTTTTATTATTTTAATATACCGGTAATCTTAATTTGAATCCAGCTTGCCAAACGTAAGTTTCAGTATAAAATAATTAGTGGTAAGACCTTGTGAGTGGCTTATGATGTTTCCATCACCACTCTTGACACACTAAACCACAATATTTAAGAGGTAAGAATTTTATATGTGGTGGTTTAGACGACCCCCTAACTTTGGGCAGATTTTTTTAATGTTCAAATTCCGTCTTATAAGCCGAGATATACGGTATAGACTATGCAGCACCTGTCCTCTCTTGTACTGGTGAAGGAAGGCTACGGAAGCTTGAGATCATGCAAATTGAAGCAATGAGAATAATTTTAGGGTGTCAAAAGAATGCAATGATTGAGATAATGAAAATGGAACTAGGGTTACAGAGCATTTCACAGAGGGTCAATGAAATTAATACAGTTGGAGCAGTTCGATTAATGAGAGGGAACAGTGGGGGTAAATTTGCACAAGATATAAATGATGGTTTAAAAGATAAAAGGACCTTCTGCAGGCAAGGCAAGAGAGGATACATGAATGGATTAGTAAATATTATTAAAAAATGTAATCTGGTAGACTGGTGTACAGCTGTTCAGAAGAGTTGTAAGAATCCACCCTGGGAAGAACGAGATGTAGAGTTAGACGTAGTGCCTCTCACAATGAAGAAATCATTACATGAACCAGGACAGTTAAGGGCTTTATATGGGAATAAGATTAGTAATTTGCCTAAAATAAACACATTGCATGTATATTGTGACGGTTCAGTTATGTCAAGTGGCAGGGCAGGGTGCGGGATCCTTATAAGACAGTACACAGAACAAGGAAATGATGACATCAAAATTGGACTTCGGTTGAGCAGGTTTATATCATCAACACAAGGTGAGTTATATGCAATGTTAGTAGGATTGGAAAATGTTGAAAAGAGGTATAAAGATGCATATTTTTTTGTTGGTAGTAGGGCAGCTTTGGATTCTCTGAACAGTGGAAGTCCAGTCTTAGAACACATTATTGGTTATGTAGAAAATTAGTAAATACAATAAGGAAAAATGGCCATAATGTTCAATTTGTATGGGTCCCTTCACATGTAGGCATTGGTCTTAAAGAAGCAGTAGATATAATAGCAAAAAGAGCCACGGAAAAGGCCGAGATCGACATAATATGTACTAAAACCTTCAAACAATTAAGGAGCAAATTACGGAAAATACAATCAATAGAAGATAATTTCAAAAGGAATGAAATATACGAGAAAAGTGAAACAATGAAACATTACCATCATGTTCTCATGAATACAAAATTTACATATGGGAAAGATAGGAGTAGGTGGAAAGATTCAGTGTATATGAGGTTAAGATTAGGATATAAATATTATTGGGAACTTGGAGCTGAGAGAAGTGAACAGGATAAAGAATGTAGAGTTTGTAGAACATCCATATCCCACACCCTGCCACATTATATACTGGAATGCCCATTGCTTAATGTATATAGAAATGCCCATATAAATAATGTCCCCATGCAAATAGAGTGGATGTTTAAAAATAGGAAAATAGATGAAATGTTAAAGAAATATAGAAATTTTGCATCTAGAATATAACTATGTACTGTAACTGAATATATGAAATATTAGGGATTTATGTGAGTCCTGAGAGTGACATTCCTGGACTGGGGTGAGGATGACTTATGTCACTTCATCCCTTTGAGATGTATTAATGTTTTTTTTGTATCAATAAACGTATCAATCAATTGTAACCACGCTGCCACTTCCCAGCACCAAGCTGCACTGTACATCCAATACAATATGTATACAGAGAGCATGTAGTGGCTCCTCTCCCCAACTGAGCTCCGGCCGCGCGCCTACCAGCCAATCAAGTGTACAGCATGAACATGAACATGAAATGCTAGTGACAGGGGGGAAGGAGGTTCAGGGGAAGAATAAAGGGAGGATTGAAGTGAATTTTAGGAGGAGAGAATAGGTGCAGTAGCTAAACACCGCTTGCGTGAGGGAGTATAAGTTGGAGGCAGCAGCAACTCGCCCGGACGCGGCCAGGAGGCGGCAGGACAGAGTCAAGCTAGCGTCAGGTGCGTGTTGCGTTGGGCCATGGATTCTCAGTGCTTGGTCGGCTAGATTGTGTGTGTTGTTTTCTTGTGTGGAGGAAATGTCTTGGTATTCTTCTTAGCCTGATGTAGATTTTCTTCTAACTCTCCTCCTCTTCTTGCTCTCTTGAAGTGTCCATTCATTCGTGTTTGGGTCTTGTTGTTCGTCTTCCTCGTGTCTTATGTCCTCATAGGTGTGGAAGAAGTCGGAGACGGTGAGGTTGACCACGTGGGCTTCAGCTCCACGGGCCTCGTGGTGTTCTTGATTCTGTGTGGCGGGTGTCTTTTCTTGAGTTTTCTTTTCTTGGGTTTTCTTTTCTTGGTTTTTCTTTTCTGCTGTTTTTTTCTTGTCTTGGGAGCGTACAGAAAGGAGGGCCTCTTTGTAGCTCAGTTTTTTGTCGAGTCGAGCCTTGGCTATCCTACATTCCTCCTTCCATTTCGGGCAGGTCCGATCGGCGGAGGAATGTGGGCCGCCACAGGCAGCGCATTTTTTCACTGTGTTGGGGCAGACCATGTAGCGGTGTCCGGGGCTGCCGCACATGGAGCAGGTGTCCTCCTGTGCCTCACACTTGTTGACAGTGTGTCCGTAGTGCTGGCATTTGTAACAGCATTTCGGTCTGCAGTAGGGCTTGACTGGCACAGTTACCCACGCCAGTTGAGCCTCCTTGGGTAAGGTTGTATGGTGTCCGATGAGGGCAGTGGTTTCGGACAGCTTCTTCACAACTTGGAGTTGCCCCTTGAGGAGCTCACTCAGCTCTGCTTGGTCCGCGTGGGCAATTTCGGCGTGGGAGATTACTCCCAGCTTCAGGTTGTCCCACTTGTAGGCAATCATTTTAAATGGAATGCCGTTGATGTCTGGGATCTCAGCGAGCTGTACGGGCATACCCTTCTCGGCGAAGGTGATCTTGATGTCACCATGGAGCTTCAGTCGTTCCACCTTGGTGACCCCCACGATCTCATTAGTTTCAAAGAACTTCATGAGAACTAGGAGGTTTAATTTCTTGGGGCAGGTCGGCGTATCCGGACGTATCCGCGCCACATTATCAAACTCGTAACCGTTCATGGTGAGAGAGGGTTGCGTACAGCCAGCTTCGCCGAGAGACTAGGTCTATGCAGAGGACGTAGGGGTACGATCGCCGACCTAGTCTCGACCTTCAACCTCCAGCTCAGGATCAGAGCGTTTCACACCTTACGCTTAAGCAGCTGTGATTGGCCCTCTCGCTACGCTCACCCCAACTCCTGATCCTCGTAAATTGTATAAATACGGCCATGCCTGGCCAGGGAGACTTCTTGACGCCTGTTAACGCTCATAGGAGCGTTATTGGTTTGTTGCTGGAGAAATAAGCCCTCAACGTTGACGCGTACCATATAATTCGGTCAAAACCTGTTAAAGAACATTTCTCATATAACAAATGCTGTTATCTCAGGACACATCATATGAATAATACAATCAATATACAATACATAGCCTGTTAACATCTTAAATATAACTCGCATGTTATAACTATTGATACAGGAGACAATTGGTATAATATGATCAAATTGCAGTACACAAATATACTTATTAAAGTTATTTAGAGTTTCTTAGCAGATTCTAATACTTCACGATCACTCACGTTTTAGGGTCTAGTGGTCTGAATCAACGTGTTGTCTGGCCTGTAGAAATCAGTAGACTACCCTCGAGGGCAATCTCAGCCCGGAGGCGAGGGCCATATGTTTTCGTATTGAAACACCTCAGCAGATTGGTCAGCAAATTCGTTGTCAACACTATATCTCTTATCTCATATCTCATTATGGTTATCCCTCTCTTTCTCTCTCTCTTCTAGCTTATTTTACTGTGGCGGTAACAACGCCAATAAGATAAAAGATGAGAGTTTTCTACTAGTTACACAAGGACCTAGTAGACCTCTCCAGCTAACACAATAACAAACGACCCGTTGCTAGCTAGCTTAGCCTCCTCCCCCCCTGTTCCCTTGAGCTCAGGCGACCTCTTAGTGCGGCCTTCACCACAGCCAATCAAATCGTCTCTGCTAGGTGGATAGCCCACCTGCTCTTATTCTCTACTACTTTACTTCACGTTTCATAACTTTCCTTTTACCTTACCTCTTCTCTCCCTTCCCATGGCAAACCATTGCCATTTTATCTCCATTATCATCATCATCATCATCATCGGGAGACCATTCTACACTCGGCTACCGGACCAACAGCACCTCTCACAGCTCCACACCACCCAGCTTCCTCAGAAACCTCGCCCTACAGGACCTCTGAGCAAGTTTCTCCTCACCTAGTCACTCCTAAGCACTGCGCTGTACAACAATATATACATATATATACAGAAAGCGCATTGTGAGTTTCTATCCTACCTCATTCCTGAGTGTGAGATATCTACATGTACGTACGTTTGTGTGTCCATAATAAGAAAATTGACCACTGGCCACATACAGTACGCTACAAGCACATTGTGAGTTTCCTTTCTCCATCCCATCCTGAGTGTGAACTAACATTACCGTACCCCACAGACAATTCAACAAAAATCCCACAAAATAAACGTGTTGTAGTGGAATTCTCCCCTACAAACGCTGTTTGTCGCTGCCTAGCCGACCCCACCAATTCCCCAGTGTATGCCTCGTGGTCTAGGTCAACCAGCGCCGCCATACACCACGGAGCGGGGGTCAACTGCTAAGCCACGCCTACCCCCGCTATTTAAGACCTGACCTCGTGGTGATCTGTCTCTCCTTCTACCTACACCAACCAGCCAGCAACACCTCCGCCTGCCTGGCGGTCCTCTCTCCCGCTGGCGAGCATGGTGACCCACAAGCTGTCCTTCTCTGAGCGTCCTCACCAACCAGCTCTCTCTACATCACGCTTGTAACCATGCTGCCTTCCCAGCACCAAGCTGCATTGTACATCCAATACAACATGTATATAGAGAGCACATTGTGAGTTTCCTTTCTCCATCCCATCCTGAGTGTGAACCAAACATCTCATACCCCACAAATGGTGAATCCCGGAGATTCGCACTCACACAGGATGGAGGAGAAACTGATCACGCTCCCAGTCTTCAAGCAACATGGAAGACTGGCTTATCCACACAGAAGCAGCTCTCATTGGCTCTACAACTACTGTCTCTACACCACAGGTTAGACACCCTAGAGCAGCACTGTTTCTCCTAGCAGACACCAGCTCCTTTTCCTGCCCCCAAGCACCACGTCCTACCGACCTCAGCACACCCGTCCTGCCTCAGACACCGACCCCGGCCCAGCAGTAACCCCTGCCGCCCCTGATGCGGCCTCTGTTCCTGAGTGCGGACGCACACACCCCCTCTTTTCTCCCTCAGGTACTCCCTACTAATGTCCTGCACCCTGCTGCTGTCGTGGACCCAGCTGCTGTCACGAGCCCTCATCCGCTTCTGCTGACGCAGCCCCTGCTCCTGACCCAGGCCCACACACCCCAGCAGGCGCATCTGACGACTCTGTACCTGCCGTGAGGGAAGCACAACATTCATCGCCTCTCCACACCCTTATTCTCCCTCTCTACTCCCACAGATAATGTGTATCTAGACAGTTGTCCCCAGCGACCGGCTCATCCACGCCATCGCCGTTGTCTCACATGAGGCACGCACCGCCCGTTCTGCCTCACATGTGCTATGCAACTCTGCAGACAACAAGTCTCCTACACCGCCTGGAGGGAAGGGGGAGTATTGTAGTGGAATTCTCCCCTACAAACGCTGTTTGTCGCTGCCTAGCCGACCCCACCAATTCCCCAGTGTATGCCTCGTGGTCTAGGTCAACCAGCGCCGCCATACACCACGGAGCGGGGGTCAACTGCTAAGCCACGCCTACCCCCGCTATTTAAGACCTGACCTCGTGGTGATCTGTCTCTCCTTCTACCTACACCAACCAGCCAGCAACACCTCCGCCTGCCTGGCGGTCCTCGCTCCTCCTCCGCCTGCCTGGCGGTCCTCTCTCCCGCTGGCGAGCATGGCGACCCACAAACTGTCCTTCTCTGAGCGTCCTCACCAACCAGCTCTCTCTACATCACGCTTGTAACCATGCTGCCTTCCCAGCACCAAGCTGCATTGTACATCCAATACAACATGTATATAGAGAGCACATTGTGAGTTTCCTTTCTCCATCCCATCCTGAGTGTGAACCAAACAATCTCATACCCCACAGTGTCCATTATAAAACTTGACGTAAACCAATACACATTAAACATAAACCTAAAAAAACACCAATTAAAACAGAGAGATTATGTTGTCGCTGACCCACACACACCTGTTTATAATTTATTTACGGTGGAGACGTTGGGTGAGCCTTACCTGGTGTACGGTGTAAGCGGCACCAGCACACTACCACGACAGTGATTTGGCCCGAGTCACACGGCATGGGTGAGCTGCAGTAGGTGTCTTTGATTTCTGTCCAGACTCTATACTAACAATAATGTTAAAGGTTTGGTTTGGTTAGACTAATTAAAAATAGCTCTAGTTTAGGGTAAGTTAGGTCTGGTTTAGTTTAAAATAATGTATTTTAAACTAAACCAGACTTCAAGTTAGTTTTAGTTCAGATTAAGTTAGGTTGGATTAGGTTATTGAACTCTAGATCCGGGGCAGTAACCTCGACCAAAATGAGTCTATATACCTAGTCCAACAGAAACACGTATGTCAACACATGACAAACTGTATTTTCCCTGTAAGCGAGTACTAATAGGTAAGTTAAACTCGGGTAATTTATCAGAGTCCAGGTAACTTTTTACTTTACTTTTATCCTCTTCGCCACTGATCGGCTTGTTAGCCGCTTGGGCGATCGGTCACGACTCTTTTCCTTTATATTCTTCACCAAAAGGTCGGCTCGCTAGCCGCCCGGGCGATCGGTCACGTCTCTGTCACGCACTGTTGGCAAATACTGGGCATGCACCGGCTCCTGAATGTACCTGAACCCGCTCCAGTGTTGGTCAAGTCTTCTCTTGAAAGAGCTCACACTCGGTGCCGTCACAACACTTTCTGGTAGATTGTTCCAAGAGTTTACAACCCTCACTCCGAAAAAGTTTGCCCTCACGGTTTTCCGGACTTGCGGCTTCTTCAATCTTGAGCTGTGACCCCTTGTGGGGCGAGCGTCCGCCAGCTCCAAGTAAGGACACTCAACTGAGTAGTGCCCCCTGAGATGCCTATAAACCTCAACTAGGTCCCCCCTTGCCCGTCTGTAGTATAAGCTAGGCAAGTTCAGGCGCTCCAATCTCGCAGGGTAGCTGAGATGCCGAAGTGCAGGCACCAGCTTGGTGGCCCTCCTTTGAACATTTTCAACCAACTGACAGTCCCTAGCATATCTCGGGGACCAGATGGGGTGACAGTACTCCAGATGGGGAAGCACTTCACTCCTGAAGATCGTCACGAGGGACGGACCGTCTAGATATCTGAACGACCTTCTTATAAAACCCAATAATTTATTTGCCTGATTTACCTTCTTCTCACAATGGCCCGAGAACTTCAGCTCATTGTCAACATACACACCTAGGTCCTTCTCACACACAGTCTCAACTAGTACATTTTCTTCATCCCGTTGGGACATATGGTACGCCTCCTTACCGTTGGTACGCCCCAGGTGCATCCTCTTACACTTCGTGACATTGAATCTCAGCAGCCATTCCTTCGACCATTCCTGGAGCCCACAGAGGTCCTTCTGCAGCTCTTCACAGTCCGCTTGGTTCTTAATTTCCCGAAATAACTTGGCGTCATCGGCAAACATTTGTATGGAGGAGTGTACAACGTCAGGCATATCATTTATGAAACAAACAAACAACAGCGGGCCCAATACACTACCCTGCGGTACCCCACTTGTTACAGGTACAGATGACGATTTCGTGCCATTAATCACCACACATTGCTTGCGGTCATGTAGAAAGTCTTCTATCCACGCTAGGACATTTCCCCGCGATGGCAATTAAGAGATAAAATTATGTTAGTAAATAAATGAAGGATGGTCAGAAGCAAGAAATACGCAAACACATATGAATATCTAGATGGTAAAATATGAACGCATTCCAGGCCGAAACAGCCGTTAAGTCTTGAATACTTTCGAGTTTGACAGGAACTGTTCAGGAGATTAATGACTTTCTTAAATAGACAACTGACACTAACTAAACTATAAACATCGGATTCCCTGAGGTTTGGGCGACAAAATAATATAACTTCAGTAGCGATCGGAAATTCAGGATACTCCCACGAACGACATAAAATGTGCCACTCTAGCTGGCAAACTCGACACTCACTTGACAAGTTTCACTAACAATGAAGCTTTCAACACCACTCACAATGGATCTTGAATGTTCCAGCTGTAAACAGACATATATCTAGGTTGCCTCACCAATTACAACCACAGTTGAAATTTCAAATTATGTCATTACTAAGGAATAATGAAGTCTCGGGTACATTCAAGATTGAGAGAAAACGGAGGACTCAGGCGTCCTGAAGCGATGAGATAACGGACTCCTCAGATGGGGAACTTCAATAAGAAAGCATAGCTACATGTTTTGTGGGCTATTGAGCGTAATATGAATCGTCTGATTTTACGTTAACTGATGTGTATGACCGTGGTCATTACACAGCTGACGGAGGAAACATGACGGATTTTATTCGTAGCAACGGATTTAAGTTGGATAAGTTTAGGTTTAGGAGGGAGATAAGAAGGAACTGGTTCACAAATAGGGCGGTGGACGAGTGGAACAAGCTTAGCAACTTTGTTATAAGTGCTGGAACCTGGAGGGTTTTAAAAGGAGGCTAGATAGACTCATGGATGATAGAGAGTGGTAGTAACTCTCGACATGAGCTGCCATGCAGAGGCCAACCGGCCAATTGCAGACTCCTTATGCTCTTGGCGGTGGGCTATGTGTATACCTTCGTCAGCCAGTGCCCTACCAGCTGAGTATTTCACCCCTGCTCTGTGTGTGTGAAGACGTGTATAGAGTGTATGAGTTACTATACCCTTACACACAACATAAACGTCACAAAAACTGTCTCGTTACCAACACTGAATTCTTGCCATGAACCCTTAACATTATTACTAGTTAACCGTAATAAAAAAACACGCAATTAACATCAGTACAAGATGACGTCATGTAAAATCCGCTAATTAGAACGCAGGATGGCAGACGTGTGTAGTGGAATTCTCCCCTACAAACGCTGTTTGTCGCTGCCTAGCCGACCCCACCAATTCCCTAGTGTATGCCTCGTGGTCTAGGTCAACCAGCGCCGCCATACACCACGGAGCGGGGGTCAACTGCTATGCCACGCCTACCCCCGCTATTTAAGACCTGACCTCGTGGTGATCTCTCTCTCTCTACCTACAGCCACAGCCAGCAACACCTCCTCCTCCGCCTACCTGGCGGGCCTCGCTTCTCCGCCTGCCTGGCGGTCCTCTCTCCCGCTGGCGAGCATGGCGACCCACAAGCTGTCCTTCTCTGAGCACCCTCACCAACCAGCTCTCTCTACATCACGCTTGTAACCATGCTGCCTTCCCAGCACCAAGCTGCATTGTACATCCAATACAACATGTATATAGAGAGCACATTGTGAGTTTCCTTTCTCCATCCCATCCTGAGTGTGAACCAAACAACCTCATACCCCACACGTGCTTCCCTTTTTATGTAATTCTTGACGCCGGTGATCTATAGCCATAACGCCGTCACTGTTTAATTAATTAGCATCGAATACACTTGTAAAGTTGTGATAATTACAGAAAAAATGTGTCCTCAAAAAAACAAGTCAAAATAAAACTGCGTATCAACAGTCATTAGTGTTTTGTGTGTGTGTGTGTGTGTGTGTGATCTCCTTATACGTATTTATTAAGGTGATGATAAATGAAGGTGGAGGAGGTGGTGTGTGGACTGTCTCTCCTCCCTCCACCTATCTTGACTTACGCGTTTATGATCATTTTCGTGTTTTATTTATTTTATGTTATTTTATTTATTTGTTTTCGTCTTCGTTAAAATCTGCTACAAAGTAATTTAAATCTCGCATAGTAACGGTAATATATGAGTGATAAGATAATTATTGAATTGTTGTTTAAGTATCGTAAAGAGTCGTTCCAGTGCTTGTTTGATAGTTCGCTCGTTTATTTCTTTATTACTTCCAATAAAGCTCACCAAGGTTTTATTTTAGAGTAATAAGATAAATTAGAATATAATTGATATACGTCATTATTCTAACATCAACAACGATTTATACGATAGAGAATTAAAAATAAATAAATTTTGGCGATATGGCAACATGTATGGGGCAGCTGACAACCACAACACTCGTTAGTTGTGTCCAGTACGTGGTCAAGGTGGACGTGTGGATTATTCCTTCATTTTTGACAATTTCCTTACAAACGTGATACTCTTTCTGTGTTATATACTGATATAAGTGGAAGTGTTCGGTGTTGTGAAGTGCTGGAGGACCCGTAACGTGAAGTGTTGTGTTAATATATGGGAAATATTGGTTAAAAGGTGAAGGTACCTGATGTGACTCGATGAGATTAGAGGATATTTGTCACTGATGCCAAGTGAAGTGTTATGGGCCCATAACTTGATTGGATTAATGGAAATAAATAGTGTTAACGGAGGTAGTGAACCTAATTGAAGGTTAAAGAAAAATTCACGCGTGGAATCCCTTTTTCTAGTGAACATTAAAAGTACGACGAGGTACCGTAGTGAATTTTCCAAGTGTCCTTTTTGAAGTGAAGTCAATTAAAACATGTGGGAACTACAAGAGTATTCACCACAGTTAACTACACCAGGACTTGATTCACCCTCCGCCAGGAATTTAAATTAAGGTATGATTAAAACTTTGGTTTGGTAAGGTATGATTAGTGTTATGCCATCTATTACAATTGGCACACAGAGCTATTAAAATTGTTATGGGTTAATACGTCTGACTCGCCGCTACCCCTAGCAACAACTTCAAATACAATATCATATCAGTACACTTTACATTCAGAAACATTAAGAAAATCTAACATTAAACCTTACCAACAACTCCAGAACGTATACCAACACACACAGTAGGTTTAGGTCTGGTTTTGTTGGGGTTTTTACTCGTGTGTATAACGAAAAACCGTCCCTGCCTATTAGGTTTATGGACATGAAGGTTATGAATGGATAATAATCACAATTTTACATTAGACAAAATTATGATTATCTAAGGACGATGAAACGGGCTGTGATTATGGAATTTTTCGTTGAATTACTATCCTGAACTTATATTTAACTTCTGGCAAACATGAAGAGTCTGTGAGCTTTTATTGACCGTAATATTGAGGAGGCATTATCCCAGTCAATGCAATGCTTGTTATCCCTCAAATGAACAAACAGAGCATTGGATTCCTGGCCTGTCCTAACACTGTATTTGTGTTGTTTAATTCTAGTTGCAAGATCTTTTCCTGTCTGGCCTAAGTAAAACATATTACATTCCTTGCAACCCTCTTGAGCAGTGTCAACAATGGTGCTTGAGTGTTGGTAACGTTATTAGGGAGAGCAGGTCAGTGGGACCAATCGGCTGTTACCGCTCTAAATAAGAGACTGAGAATATGCTACTGCGCAATATGTCATCTGGGATTGAGTGGAAATTTTGGGGGAAAGTTATTTATTTTTTTTATGGTGTTTTAATAATCTGGCAACAAATGAACCGAAATGATATTGGAATTATGGTGAATTGCATACTGTCGTTATAAAGTGTTGGTGGGCTGCCAAGCATGAGGTGGTGAGATGTCCTCCCTTCTTCCTTTGCCAAATATAGTTTTGTACAGTCTCTCAATATAATTCACATTCTATTACTATAATTAATTCATCTTAATCTAATTCATAGTACAGTATATTCCTATAATAATAATTGACTTTGGAAATGCTCAGTTATTTCAGATTCATTCCCAATTCAAATCATTTGTCTTTTTTAGAAAATTACAAATTAAGCCCAAATCCAAATTAACGAGGGTACAGTGTACTTGCTATACTGTATAGCCAGTGGAAAGTGTCACCATTGTCAGAACTTACCTGTATAATGGTATCCAAGACTAAGTAAATAACACCTTCATAATTAGTCACTGAAGTATAAGTGATATGACATTAAGTGCTCTTGTTAGTTTGTCCAATAGTATTACTGTATACAGTATTTGTGTACTAAGTGAGGGTGGCATGGTGGTATGTAGACTACTGAGTATGAGGTTTACAGGCTAATCTTCACAGGATTTATGGTATATTGTACAAATAAACTCCTTAAAATAGTATGGAGTCATCTTTGAGGATATGATGAATAAATAAATAAAGAAGGTTTTATATTACTGTACAACTATTTAGTATGACAATGTCGAGTGAAATAATTTATAAAGTATATGTTTCTCTGGTTCCAATAATTTTTTTATGGAGGTTTTTACTTCTCATAATGCAAGTGAAGTAACTTGTAATTTGAGTAAAACATTGTGCCTATCTTAACACAAATTAATCCATTTTTTCATATATGCTCATAATTTAAGTTCATTACTTTACTGAGGACTTGCATGTTGCACTCTTCCCTTGTAAACTTTGTCTCATGAAGAAATTTACAATAATAAAACTATAAATATCTATTGTGTTACAACAAATCAGTTTTACCTTGTACAGTTGGTCCTCATATTACGCGGTCCCGCATTCCGCGTTTCACCGTTAACGCGGTGCCTTGCCAGAACCTAACATTCTTACATTCCGCGGTCGCGAACGCCATTACGCGGAGAGTGTCCGGCGCGACGCTATTTTTAGATTTTCCCCACGCGCCACCCGCCCGCCCGCCTGCCTGCCTCTCCCTCCTCCTCCCTCCGCTTGGGCAAGCGGCGCGGTAAGGTTGCGCAGTGTGTGTCTTTGTTGCGTTATCACTGACGTCATATGACGTATCAGACCTGTGATTGGCCATGCATCCCTACCCTCCTCTGCTGCTAGCTGTAATTGGCTTAAAGTATTATGACGTGTCCACCCAGGGGGAGGGAGGAAAGACGACGCTTGACCTAGCCGCGGCAGTTTCATCCCTCAAGGCCACTCCGTGTAAACGCGCATCCATTGTTCCGTAAAATGGCTTCCGCCGGACCACCACCCCCAGAGAAAAACCTTTCCTTACCTGCAAAGCATAACAGATTTCTTCACCCGCAACCCACCACAGCCAGCCCAAGCCAGTGATAGTGACAGTGAAGTTGACTTTGAGGGATTTGTCAGGGAAGCCCTGACAACTGTAAGTGACAGTGATGATGATTCACCTAGTAATGGTGATTCACCTGAGGGCCAGTAATCTGCCCTCTGCCTCGGAACCAGCCTCCATCCCCGTATGCTGACCCATCTCTTCTACTACCGTAAGTGTTACACAAAATTTTTAGTTTTCTAACCTAACCTTTATTTTTCCTATGTTAACCTTTATCTTTCCTAACCTAACCTCTTCTATATTACTTGTGTTACGAACCCCTCCACCCAGCACTACGAACCACGCCATCTATTGTCTTGATCTACCTACCCAGCACCACGAGCAACGCCATCTAGGGACGAGGCACGAGTATGACTCGTCTTAGTTACCACTCCGGGGTTTCTCTTCTCCATATCCTGGTTGTTGCGTCACCTCCTCAAAGTCTTCTTTGTCAGCTCCAATTCGAGGAGAGAGGACTTGGCTCTGGGAAGTGACCACAGGATCATCTATCCTCTAAACCTACGGACAGTGACTACCTACCGTCTTCTACAATACTCAGCTTTACTCGTCAGCCATCTCAGCTCCTCACTTAAGTACTTGTATCTTGTATTACCTCCCCCACGTCCACTTGCTTCAAAATGGTTTATGTTGTATTAATATGTATATACTGTTAATGTTTAGGTTAAGTTTGGTTAAGGGTAATTTATAAGCTGAATATTTTGTTAAGGAATTTATGGTACTTTATTATACACAACGAAAACTCTCATCCTTTGTCTACCCTTTTATAGTCCGATTGTCTTTGGTTTTTTTTGTTGTTGCCTGTTGGGATCTGGGTAGACGTATAACTATATTCTAAATCCCCAACTCGTGGTGTCGGAGTGGGGGCTGTGCTCCTACAACCCGACCCAACCACTGATGTTCTTCACCCTGTGGCGTATTACTCCGCCAAGTTGAAAAAACATCAGACCAACTACTCGACCATAGAGAAGGAGGCCCTGGCTCTGGTGTTGGCAATAAAGAAGTTTGAATGTTACCTCCAGTCTTGCCCACAAACAACCCTAGTCTTCACCGACCATAACCCACTCACGTTCATCCAAACCAACAAGACCTCCAACCAGCGAATCCTCCGCTGGGCTCTCCTCACCCAGCCCTATAATCTACAAGTCCGGCACATAAAGGGGGTCGACAACCTGATTGCAGACTCCTTATCCCGAGCTCCAGTGGAAATGCAGCAGCTACTCTCCAGACGCACCAGTTGATCACCTCCTTCGCGACCGCGCTACGGAGGTCTTTGGAGGGGGGGTGTGTTACGAACCCCTCCACCCAGCACTACGAACCACGCCATCTATTGTCTTGATCTACCTACCCAGCACCACGAGCAACGCCATCTAGGGACGAGACACGAGTATGACTCGTCTTAGTTACCACTCCGGGGTTTCCCTTCTCCATATCCTGGTTGTTGCGTCACCTCCTCAAAGTCTTCTTTGTCAGCTCCAATTCGAGGAGAGAGGACTTGGCTCTGGGAAGTGACCACAGGATCATCTATCCTCTAAACCTACGGCACAGTGACTACCTACCGTCTTCTACAATACTCAGCCTTACTCGTCAGCCATCTCAGCTCCTCACTTAAGTACTTGTATTTTGTATTACCTCCCCCACGTCCACTTGCTTCAAAATGGTTTATGTTGTATTAATATGTATATACTGTTAATGTTTAGGTTAAGTTTGGTTAAGGGTAATTTATAAGCTGAATATTTTGTTAAGGAATTTATGGTACTTTATTATACACAACGAAAACTCGCATCCTTTGTCTACCCTTTTATAGTCCGATTGTCTTTTTTTTTTTTTTTTGTTGCCTGTTGGGATCTGGGTAGACGTATAACTATATTCTAAATCCCCAACTCGTAACACTTGTTTTTTCATACCATCATAAAGTTAAGATAAAATTTTTACTACAACATAGTTTTGTGTCGTCAAAAAGTGGAGTTTGGGGATCGGCCTGGACTCCATTTCAATTAATCCCATATGTTATGTTGTTCACTTTACGCGTTCCTCACTTTCCGCGGGACCCTCCAGGTTACATTAACCGCGTAATATGAGGACCAACTGTATAGTATTTCCTGAGTTGTATGTTTTGCCCATCATTTACCATATTCAGAGTACGTTGTAAATATTGTGTACAGTATAGTGTTTTAGAGATGTAAATATTATCGTAACTGCTAACCTATCATGTTGAATAGCAGAACGTAAATGTAATAATTAGCCATAAATTTAGTAAGTTAGCTTAATGATTTATCAATTCATGATTAGTCTAGCCTGCTGTTTCCATGATGACACTTTCTTGTAATATTTCCATTATAATCGTTAATTGTATTCAATAAGTAATATTAAGTTTGTTGGTTTGCTGTAACAGTCGCTTTTCCTTAAGTAAGCGTGACTGAAGCCAAAATGAAAAAAACACAGGAAGGTGAGAGGAGGCTACTAAGCAAGCATTACTTGGTTAGTAATGGATTTTGATGATTTTCTCAACTGTTACATCAAGTGATTTATTGGTAATGAAACAGACTATTCAAGGTACACTCAATTTCTTCTCTAAACATGATAAATTATTGTATGAACTAATAGATGATGAAGATGAGTTGGCTAGAGAAATGATTGCTAGTGTACAATATAAACAAGGAATTAATGTTTATCGCTCTAATAGATGGACGGATAATACCCAGTTCACGGTGAATGAATCTACAAAAGCCAGTGGATGTTAAGTTACCTCCACTAACCTTGCCAACCTTTGATGGTGGCTCAACTAAGTGGCTAAGCTTCTGGGAACTTTTTGAGCATTCAGTATCTATAAATTTGCATATTTAAATGGACAATTACATGGAGAGGCATTGCAATTAATTGGTTTCAGTGTGGTTGAAGCTAGTTATCTTCCTGCAATCAAATTATTAACTAATACAAATGGACAGGAAGATTTAATCAAAACAGCTCATGTTACCAACTTTAGTAATATCATTCGATCAACTCATTGTGTTTGTGAAATGAAAATTTTCGCGAATGTAGAATGTACAGTGGAATCCACACATGCTTTGAACACTACAGTAGGTGAGTTATGTGCTGTGATCATAAATAATAAGTTACCCTTCACTTTATCTGAAATAATTAAAAGAGAATTGAAGGATAAATGGTTTGATTTAGATGTGTTTTTTTTTTTTTTGCGAGGGAAATGGGCAGGAAATATTTCTAATTTATTACCACTACCAAAATTATCAAAATTTTTCAATATATTGCATGATGA
>NW_024717620.1:2886951-2961709 GCF_018991925.1 Homarus americanus | reverse complement strand
AGTAGTTGGTGAATGTGGCTCCTAACTTGGTAGGAGATCTGGCCTTCCTCTTGTCCATTTCTCTGGCTCTGCATTGTTGCATTTGCTTCCACTACTTCCCCTTCTCCAAACTTCATTTCATCAAATCATCTTTTTTTCTGCTTCAACATCATCAAGAGTTCCTTATGTTGTAAATCATTATTTCTGTGCGATCTGAGATTTACTAGTACAGTGTGAGTTCAGTTGAGAGGTAGGTAAAAAATTATTCACCTGTACTAATAAAAGAACCATATTTGATGAAGTAAAATTTATTCTTATTCTGTATAAAAGAAACATGATTTAACATTAATGGATGGTAACATACAAATAAGCATGTTACCCCAGAAAAACCATTCCTGTGCATTCATAGGTAGATTAAAGTGATATTCTTTTCAATGTATCTTTTGCGCTAGATTGATATTTGTGGTTTTTCTGAAGTTATTAGAGTCTACATGAAGAATACTCAATGGTGTTTGTCTACACTCAAGTTCTGGGCATCAATGTTGTAAATAACTAAAATCTCATAATTTTAGCTCTAGATATAATTTCACTGAAATAGAGCATTTCTAAAAATTAAATTTACAGTGGACCATAATGAACTGCTATCTAGGCTCAAATTAGAAAATCTTATCACAAGATATCTAATAACTCTCATATAACTGCAAACTGGCAATACTGTACTTAAGTGCAGACCGCAAGTATCACTGTATTAAAACACATTTAAGATGACAAAAAGAAGCCAATGTAGTCAGAGAGAGAAACATTGATGAGAGCTTTTGATCCAACATCTTTTGGGGATGCATTGTTGCAATTACAAATATGCTATATACAGTTATGAAGATATGTTCTTTCAAACTTCATTTACAGAGTAAAATTCTTCGTTTTATCTCCAAGTAGCACACAAGAAATGGAAATTTGAATTCTGTTTGGAGAATTTAAAGGTTTTAAATCTACTCTAAAGACAATATTTATTTCATTTTGTGTACTTTACTCTCTAAGATTACAAAGACAAAATATGGAACAAGATAACTTCTAAACTTCAATATTTTCTTGTAAATCTAACTCTGTAAAATATATCTTATTGGTTAATAAAAATCAAAAACGATATACTGTACTGTGCAATGTCATAAATTAGAGAAAACAGTTATAAAATCCCAAATACATGATAATTAAACCATAAGATGCACTAAAATACAGGCAGAGTAAAACTGCTGAAAAAGTCCCAACTTTCACCAGTGTAAGGTTAGAAGTGTGGCAGATATGGTCTACAGCTACAGCTCAACATCTTCAAACACACTCAAAATCACCCTACTTTTCTTTCTCAATAGAGTCAACTTTCATAATAAAGACTAGTAGTATTACTTTATATTTCAACTTAGCCTCACAACTTAACTTGCTTGCTCTCACATCACTGGTATGTATCCAGTCATATATAATAAAGGAAAGTGGTAGGGTCTCTCATGTATTTAAATAATGCTCATAACTATATGTCCAAAATAAAGGAAAGGAGCATTATTTAAGCATAAGGAGAGAATAAATTACAATATGAACATCATGCAGAAAAAGTGTTCTTCTCAGCAATTTTCTGCCATTTGGCATAACAATGCATCAATGTTGTTAACATGTGTGGCAGTTCGTAATCAACGTCAGCCTTCAATGACTTACTCTGTCTCCTCAGCATTTATTCCTTTTATGACTAATCTTATATATATATATATATATATATATATATATATATATATATATATATATATATATATATATATATATATATATATATATATATATATATATATATATATATATATCAAGAGAATATATATATATATATATATATATATATATATATATATATATATATATATATATATATATATATATATATATATATATATATATATATATATATATATATATATATATATATATATATATATATATATATATATATATATATATATATATATATATATATATATATATATATATATATATATATATATATATATATATATATATATATATATATATATATATATATATATATATATATATATTGGTCAGGAAAGGAACCATATCCAAGAAAGTACAAAACATTGCTTCAAAGATGAAATGACACTGACATCACTTCAACATTAAAGCCATGCCAAGTGCCACCTGTGATGTGGCAGCCAGAGTTATCAACCTGAGGCCAAAACAAGGTGAACGAACACTGGCACAAAGACTTAATATAAAACTATTCTACTAAGGCTAATATAAATGATTTGCAGGTAATGTTAATAATTCTTAAACTGAAGTCAATATGCACAATCAATTATTTAACTACTTAAGTAATTGAGAATATATCTAGAATTGTGGGTAAATATAGACCTTTCACTCTAATTGGCATTTGAATATTCATTTCTCTAAAATGACGGAGGCCAAATTGATGAAAAATTTACACAGGATTGGGGTTAATGTCTACACTTTAAGGAAATACAAACTGTAGTATCTTTCTTACATGAAAGAATAATATATGAAACCTTTTCTTGCTTCCTAAAAAGGTCATTAATCACTTTGGAAAATCAATTTGGTTCTTTGAAATTCCAATAACAATCTAAGTCTCCCAAGCTTCCTCCTACTACGTAATAATTAACATTATTTCTATACAAAACTTTTTCCACCATCTGTTAACTCCAAGGTCGTGTTGTTCTGGCACACTGTGTGAGGGAAGGTAAGTCAAATCTTGAGAACTCTATAATGATTGGCTGTCTCATATCTTACCATCCAAGACTCAAACATTGTTCCACAACAAAATATTTTCTCAACTTTGAAACTGACTTTAGCTTTTGAAATTACTGGGTGATACTAGTTGTTAGTCCAAAGTCAAATTCTTCTAACTTTACATAGAGTACAGTACAGTACAGTACCAATGGTGGATACAGTGTATGGACATACATTTATGGAACAAATTACTAAGTAAGTGCATTAACAATTTTTCATTGGTCATGCAGACAGCTCTTTTAAGAAATGTTTTAAAATGTTCTCAAATGCAAGAAATAGTTTTCACTGCCCAAAGTCAATTTTTGTTCCATACAGTACTGTATATTCTTAATTTTAAAAGAATAAATTTCATGACAATAATCACATATCACTAATGAACATCATCTCACTTATAGGAAACAATTTGAAATGTAAATTTTATTAGTATTATGTTAGTGATATAATAAGTACAGTAAGGTAATTTTTTTCCTAGACAACTAAAGAATGATAAGCATAACAGTAATGAGGATAATTTCTAGTTTATCCTTTTCGTACTGTACACTGTATCTGCCAAGCATTTTTCATGAACGAGATACGTACTTGTTTGTGTCGGCAACTAGTTACCGTAGTTAAAAACCTAGCAATTCATTATACAATAATGTACAATTTAAGTAATTAGTAAATTTCAAAATTAGTTTACACTTGATCCATATTACAGTACTACTGTGGTTTATGAATTAAGGCAAAAATCCTTCATTTTTATAAATTTTGAGATGATGTTTCTTTGTTATTAGTCATTGAATTTATTAAATCTGATAATTATATGTGGAATTAAACTCTATTTCTCTATCACTCGGTTACAAGATGTCTAAAATTGTGTCCATGGGTGTCAATAACGTCTGAAGCTCGAGTCCTTTTTACGTCAATGTCATTTAGGATAATTCCTATAACCAAAGGAGCATCTACTGCAATGCATCTATTTCCTCATGTAGTGGTGGATAATGTCGATGGGGACCGGGAAGATGATAGTCGAGTTCTTTTCTGCTGAGATGGTGTTGAGGGTTTGCAAGTAACGCAGCTGAAAGAGAAATTAGACAAACAATGATTAACAGCACAACAGCAGAGAGTATACCATCTGAAGCAACATGACAGTTTCCATCTGAAGGGGAACAGCTCAGATAACAAAACTACTTATTCACTTCTCACAGAGGAAACAGTTATTTCACATAACTTTGTTGTTTAATTAAGCCATTTCCCTTTTAATGCAGGGTGGCTTGAACGAGTAAATACGCACACACACACACTTTCCCTGTTTTGTATAATTTCAATCATTCTTTCTGCTGTAGATTATATATTTTGCTATGGTTGTCCCTTCCACAAGTGTCCCATAACTGGTTTATCACTGTCACTTCACACAAGCTATCAACAGCATGCCACGTCCCCAAATTCACTTGATGCCATACTCTCTGCTCACTCATGCACACTGCCACTTCCTGGATATTCATCCTCCTCACTTCTAGTACTGTGTATCCTTCACCCATCTTCTCCTCAATCTTCCCTCACCCTTTTACCATCCACCCACCTCTTCTCATTCCCACCAGTGGTAACCCAGGTTTACTGTCTGCTTGATATTTCTTTCACTTCCACACCTCCAGATTTCTGTACAATATTAGAGTTAGGAACTTGACACGGAAGACATCAAGAGACTGTGTCACATGAAGAGCTGCCATCACCTAACCAATGTTAACCCACACAAGTGTGGAAAATGGCTTTTAAAAGTGTTGATGATGACGATATACTTTTGTTCTCGTATCCAGAGTCCATGCTTCCCATCCTTATACAGATTGGACACCGTTAATCCGGGAACCGATAGTCTGGCAGCTTCGATGGTTCGGGATGTATATAGTGAATACAATATAGGTACTTAACCTTACGGGGAAAATTAGGATATGTTCCACAACTACTAAACGTCAACAGTAATGCTATAAAAGTTATGGAAAAATCATTACAATTATCACAACCTGTACTCAAGTGTACTAAATAAATTACTAAATTTTTGTCTAATGCAAACTATGGGAAGTTTATAGTACTCAAATTAATTGCTATCTTGCATTAATTCCAGCAATGCAAGTTATATTCTGCTAAAACGATGACATTTTGTAAGTGAAAAAATTAAACTCCCTCTATTGTATAATCCTGAATCCCTGACCCCTCTTCCCTACACTGATAACTATGCACCCAGTAATCTCACCTCCTGGCTGTCAACACCTCACCTCCTCCTCCCAGGCAGAAGGCAATAAGGATTTTAGAGAGTGAAGGTGGTTTTAGGCTTAAAGTTTCTCTTATAAAATGTGACCGACTCGACTTAGTAGAATATAACTTACATTGCTGGAATCCTTGCAAGATGGCAATCAATTTGAGTATAAATTTCTTAGTTTGCACAAGAGATAAAATTTTTAGTCCTTTAGCTTAGTACATTTGAGTACAAAGTGAGTACGGAAATATATTGCTCAAAATTATAGCTTTTTTCACTGGGAAAAGTCTGTATAACCAAACCAAGTAGTCAGGATATTATGGCAATGAATGTTAGAGTATTTTAAATAAATTCTTTGTTTAGTTCTGTACATATACAGTATGTGAATTCCCATATACTGTAGTGAATGTGCATAAAGCAAGGGTCAAGTGTACAGTAAACTTGTGGCAGAGTACTAACACTTTGTCATAAAGAGGTCCAGTAAGCCTGGGCTAGAGTTATGCTGATGTAAGTTGCACTGGTACCAGTAACACTGTAGTACATTGATTTTATGCATTATTTTGCCTTTTTTAACCTCTGGTTCGTTATTTCCGCTAATCCGAAACCGGTCTGGTCCCAAGGTTCCCGGATTAGCAAGGTCCAACCTGTAATAATGTTGACTCAAAAATTCCCCAATACAATCCCTTCTTTGCCTTGGTTCTGCCTCTCCTATTACAGAATTTTCTCTCCTGCTACTCTGTGGTTCAGTTTCTTGCTCATAATATGTTGACACATGACAGATGCCTGAACCACTTTACGTCCAGTCTCCTTCTTTGCTTACTTCATCACTTTATATCTTCCTCCCTTCTCCAAAAAATTTTCTTTTATGTTCTTATAAGAAAACTTTGATTTTTACACTTTCTTTTCTGAATCTACACAGCTCTTGCCCTCATACACCTTTTGTTTTTGCTACAATCCTATCAACATTTATACCTTAACATACATTTTCTCTAGTACAGTCAGCCCTGCCTTTGGTGTCTTTCCCTTAATCATACATGACCTCTTCATTCTTCTCGTCAGCCTTAGGCCACGGCCGCACTGAGAGCGGGTAGGCAGGAGTGGGGGCAGGCGGGAGTGGGGGCAGGCGGGAGCGGGGGCAGGCTGGCGCGTTTGAATGGCCGCGCTAGAAGCGGGAAATCACCGCGGTTGGAGGGAGTTGTCATGGCAACGTCCATTTTTCTACACTACTCGCGCGTGGGTTCAAGCGAGAAAAGTCATCTACTGACTCTTCCTGCCTGGACCCGCGCGGGAACGCACTGATGCCCGCTGCCAGTGGGGTTATGTCTATGGGTTACAATGCTGCAAAGTCTTCCGCTCTTCATTACCATTCTTTCAAGATTCTCACCAGTTTCCTTATAGCCTCCATGTATTCCTTTGTGCTCACATGCCCTTCTCTACTCCTCATATCCATACACCTCTTCAACTCCTTTGCTATCGCTTTAATTTACCAATGTCCACCTTGTCTGTCATTTCTTTAATTCTTTCATCTATTTCACCCTGAACCTTCCACTCACTAATAATCTTATTTCTACAAAGTGAGAATGAAAGAGTTTGAGTGATATTTCTCTGTTGGACATGACTGTCCTGTACTCACTATAAAATTATCTTTATCTTTTAATCTCATCAGTACAGTATTCATCCAACCCTTCCTCTACCTCAACTCTCCTCTGCCCTGCACACAAGACCAAGACCTCCAGGATCCTGTCACTGATTAATCTTTCACTCACTCTTTTTATTACTCTGATTGCATTCACACATCACCTATACTGAATTGCAGAATATGGGGTTAATAGCTCTATGATATGATTATCTTATTACACACAATCAACTTACTACAGTATATGCATAACAAAAACCATTTTATATTTAAGTCACATATGCATCCCAACAGTACTGTACAGTTCTATCCTCGCAAATCTGACATAACCTAACCCATACTATATAAGGTAGAGTTTACTTTGGATAGTAAGATTAAAGTATGCTGCCTTCAGGGTTACACACACCTAGAGCCTTCATCCACTTACATTAGGAAGAGCAAAAACAAGAGCACAGTACAGTATCAGATTATAGGGAAAATTGTTTGATTAAGTCTTAAAATGCAACTGATGTTCTTGCTGAATAAGGATAACATCTTGTTTACAATGCATTACCATTAATTTCATAACATTTAGGCCACATTTGGTTATTTTCATCTCGGACATCTTTTACCAGTGAAACATAACCAAACTGTACTTAAGTTAAATAATGTTAGGCCAGTTCAAAGTAAGTTGAGGTTAGTTATGATGCTATTGATTTACACTTTGTACAGGTGTTATAATCGACCATTATACTGTACACGCCACTGAAACATCCAAGAAAAAATACAGTACAGTACAGTACTATTAAAATTCTGGTTATTTTACCAATACTGTAACTATTCAGTAATAGATTGTACTGTCAGGGTATGTTTTTTTTCTTGTATACAGTAAACCCCCGCTTTACGCGGTTTCACTTTACGCGTTTCCACGTTTACGCGGTACCCTGCCGAAACCGGAATGCTCACTTTCCGCGATGTGTGTACCCTTTTACGTGGAGAGCGGCGCGAGCAGGGTGAGCACAAGGTCACCCAGCCATCAAAACATTACCAAGTTCTTCACCCGCCACCCACCACAGCCGGCCCAAGTCAGTGATCGTGATAATTATAGTGAGGATATGGACTTATATGGACTTTGAGGGGTTTGACAAAGAGGCCCCGCAAGCCTCTGTGGTGGATAGTGATACAATTGATACAAGTGATACAGGCGAGGGCCAATAATTATTGCCTCGGAACCAACCCCCCATCCCCGTGTGGCCAGCCATCTTTTCTACTAATGTAAGTGTTAAAAAACCTAATATTATTGATATTTCTCTTAATTATTAATTGTGTGTGCATACCATCATAAAATTAAGAAGTTATTTTTACTACAACGTAGGTATTGTGTCTGAAAAAGTAGAGTTTGGGGGTCGGCCCGGTCTCTATTTCAATTAATCCCATATGTTATGTTGCTCACTTTACGCGTTTCTCACTTTACGCGGGCCGCCGTGGGTTCAATTGACCGCGTAAAGTGAGGGTTCACTGTACAGTATTATGATAAAAATGTTTACCCTTGGTGTTACACGCTTATTTTACTTGTGCAGTACTAATAATTCTTAACTAAAAGCCACCTTATTTAATATGGTTAAAGTGATATGAATATATCATGTTTGGTTATGTCAGGTTAGTTAGAATAACACATACTGGTGGTACATATGTGGCTATTGTGAGCATCAGTTATGTCTGTTGACACAGGTAAATTTCAATACTGTATTAAAAAAAAGATTAATATTAGTGAAGTCTATGTAGGTTACTGAGCAGTCTTGTCTCTTTAAGATACAATACAGTACAGACTACACACACACACTTTAACACAATACACAACACAGAATATTAACATCAAGTACAACACAACACAACACAACATGCAGAATTAGCAGATACGGAAACAACTCACAGAAAAAAACACAATAAAAAAAACTGAGATGTGTGCAGGCCAGTGAAAGTGAGATATAGGTCTTGATGTGTTGTACAAAGTAGCTTTTATCAGATTCAGTTTTGCAAAATAGAGCAGAAGCAAAGAGATAAACAAAGTATCCAAATTTGGTTACAAACAGTTTATTAAGTATGTGATTGTTTTAATTATGACCAACAACACAATGTAAGGGTCACCTGACAGGCTTCTCACAGATGATAATTCATTAGTCTGAGAAGTCTCCACCAATGAACTGTCATCTTTAAATGCCTTCACTGATTACCTCTTATGAAAGAAAGGGATTGTGTCATCGTTAAGTGGTATTAATGATAAATACAATGCAGCTTTGTAGAACTGTACAAAATATATCATACAGCAATACCCCTATTAACTAGTAGGGAAGCTAAGCATGTGGACAACTAATAAGGACAAAATAACTACAACAATTTTGTCGGTAGATAAATTTTTAAACACATCACTTACAAATCAACTACACACAATAATGACTTCTTTTCTGTTTCAATATATAAGACATCCAGTAATATCAATTTCCAATATTATTGTATTTCCTAACATAAAGTGATCTAAAACATTGACTATTATGCTGATCATCAAACTGTCCTAGTACGTAATGAAAACTTGTTCTTCAGTATATAAGAGACTGGAAGTATTATGATGGATGAGACAATACTGTACTACATCAAGGTTAGCCATTCCCCTGTTAACTAATACAAGGATTATCTTGGTATTACTGTATTATAATTTAGTCAAGTTCTGCAATACTCATCTAATTTGGGGCCCATACCCAAATCACCACTCAAAACTCTTTAAGAAAATTTTATTTTTGTAAGGATTTTTATTCAGTGCCACATAGCCACACCTCACCTTCGTCTTAGGTTGCAAAGCTTTGAATAATTGCATCTGAACCAAAAAAATAAATAAAAAATAATACAAATAGTATTCTTATTTATCTCCGACCCACCTTTCCTACTTTGAAACAAGATTGTTGATTAAGTCAATTGGAAGAGGGAAAATGATGGTCGAGTTCTTCTCTGCCGATATTTGACTGAGCGTTTGCAAGTAGCGTAGCTGGAATAATATCGTATAGCTGGGTTAGTTTTATCTAGCTATCTACCACTACTGAAGCAACTCTGGAATGTTAGAGCAAGTCTGGAAAAGTTAGTACAAATCTTGACTGTTAGTAAGCAAACATTCCCGCCTCATGCTCAGTATCTCAGTACTGTACCATGAACTTCCTTCTACAACTGTAAATATTACTAAACGATTGTGGTGGTTATCAGCCCACAGGATATAATATATACTGTACCGCTATATTTACATGCTACATATTCACGTTATCAAGTCCTATTTTACTACCATATATATATATAATGTATGTGTGTGTGTGTCCCCTTCAAATTTCATATAATTCTCAAACTTAATATCGTATTTCAACACAACCTCTTCATTTTGCGTCATGTATCGAACATCATTAGCTCTCTGAAATGCATAAGCATATTCTTGATAAAAGCTTCCCACTTCTTTTAAGTCGAGTCATTTTAATGTGTACATCAACTACACAATCAAATATACACTCTCCTACCCTCATGATAACAACGGAACTTATTTACCTCACAACTGAGATTTACTCCTTGGTAATATAATAAAAGCTTGTGATCTTGTATAAAAATTTGTTTTATTGATATTGTAGTAGTGAGAGGCAGAGCATGCATTATTATCTGAAAATTATATTTAGCTAAAGTGTCAATCAAAAGTGCTGAATATTTATAAGTGCTGGTGCTGATGTGCTTTCCCTATAGCTATAAATGATAAATAAAATATAAACCATCCATACAAGGACATCAACATCATTGAGAATCATGAGAACTGAGTTTAATAACATACAACAAAAGGTTTTAGTAATGTCACGCAGAGGTTAAAACACCACCAACAACTGGCTCAACAAGAGGGATGTCAACGACTCGGGTCACTTTTTAATTTTGGGAATTCATCATCTGCATTGTGATCACAGTGAAATGCCATCATTAACATGCAACGTAATGGTAGAAATAATGTATACCAGAAGCTCTTTGTTCCATATCTAAAGTGAGTCTTAATTCTCACTGTAAATTGGATTCTCAATTACCTGAAATTCTATTAGTTACAATACATTGTGACATAATTTTTAGTGCATTTAGTATACAGTACTTGAGTGAAAACTTCAAGTACAGTATATAAACAAGCTGCTTTGATGAAGCAACAATCCTCCATTGTAAATAGGGGAGAGTTATTTACTTATCAACTGAAAATAAAAATTAACTGTAAGCATAAAATAATACTTTCTCAAATGCTGATTGGGTTATATATGTGTACCAGTTAATTTTTAGTGCATACACCTTAAGAAATATTACAATCACAGAGATATAATTTAACTTATACTAATTGTATTTGCAAAATTATATTAGCACGATAAATGCACGAGTGATTAGACTTATTTCAGTTATGGCTATGATATATATCTCACATCACCAAGATTACTACAGTACCCATGTTTACTATAACTAAAGAACTGAGTGTACTGTATATGCAGTATTTCTAGGGATGGTTTAACATCTACAAACACCTTGAGAGTAATCAATGAGTAGCAAGAAGAATAGCAAGTGCTTCTCATACTCCTGACTTTATGCTACACTATCAATTACTAATTTTTCCTATCTTCCATCATGATGAACTGACTGACTGAAGGTTGAAGATGTTACAGCACCACCCCCCCAAGAGGACCTGTTAACTGTACACTGAATGGTCCCTCAGATTGTTCTGGCAGATACCTTCCAAATCACAAAAGGCAATTGCTATGTTATTCAGCATCTATTCTCTTATACAACCAAGAGGCTGTGTCTTTACTATATTACGGGTAAGTTGGAGTAAATTTCAGACCCCAAGTATGTAAATCACACACAAAATTCCTGCCGACTCTCCTGTCGTTCAACAAACCCCAAGATTCAGACTCATAGACCTAAAGCAGTAGACACCGATGCATTATTCTGTCCATAAATGCTTCGGATTTACGAGTCTGAATCTTGGGATTTGTGGTTCAGGAGGAGAGGCGGCAGGACTTTTGTGGGTGACTGTGCAGTACTGTAAATAATAAGAATGTGACACCAATTTGTGTAACTCACAAGGACACTAAAGATATTCATCCTTCATCTACATCAACAATATTTTGCTTCATCTGAGAACTTCACTTTGCATCAACAGTACTGTACAAGGTCTCAGGGTGTAACAATCTCTTCCAAGTATAAATAACTTTTCCTGGAACATGTAAAACATTCACTACAGATCTCTACATGTTCGTTTGGCCTGTTTGTACAGTATAAGATCCACAAAATGTCCTTATATACAGGTACATGCTTCATGGATATAATCATTTTAGGACCAGGGAGAGACTATGACTCATGCTGACAACATCTATCACCATGGATGGAGAAAGTAAGTAAATGAGATGGTGAGTCTGTACTTTCAATATTTAACTGTCATTAGGGCTATTCCAAACTCCTATGGAACCTTATTTAACTTTAATAGCTTTCTTGACTATAAAACCATAAAGTATGTAAGAAAACATCTTGTAACCTCCCTTAATACAGTATACTGAAAGGGCTGAGTAAAGGCAAATCCTGGTCATCTCAGGATGTACAGTCCCCCCCCCAAAGTCCCATTATCCGACGTGATTCAAGGCTTTTCGAGCAATTTTACTCGACCTGTTTCTGAAATCTTGGTACAGTAGTTCTACATCCGCGACCTTTGAGCATGAATGAGTGTACAGTTGTACCCCGCTTAACGCGGTTTCACTTCACGCGATTTCTCATATACGCGGTGCCTCGCCAGAACCGAACTTTCACTTAACGCGGTTCATCTACTCAAATACGCGGGAAGCGGCATGGGCACGATGCGCACAAGGTCGCCCAGTCATCAAAACATTACCAAGTTCTTCACCCGCCACCCACCACAGCCGGCCCAAGTCAGTGATAGTGATAATTATAGTGAGGATATGGACTTATATGGACTTTGAGGGGTTTGACAAAGAGGCCCTGCAAGCCTCTGTGGTGGATAGTGATACAATTGATACAAGTGATACAGGTGAGGGCCAATAATCTGCCCTCTGCCTCGGAACCAACCCCCCATCCCCGTGTGCCCAGCCATCTTTTCTACTAATGTAAGTGTTAAAAAACCTAATATTATTGATATTTCTCATAATTATTAATTGTGTGTGCATACCATCATAAAGTTAAGATAATATTTTTACTACAACATAGTTGTGTATCGTCAAAAAGTGGAGTTTGGGGGTCGGGCCAGTCTCTATTGGAATTAATCCCATATGTTCTGTTGTTCACTTAACGCGGTACCCTGTGGGTTCAATTGACCGCGTTAAGCGGGGTACAACTGTATACGTTTTCGAACGTTGTGAATCCTCTGAGGTTTGAGATCCTAACATATCACTTGACTTGGAGTGCCAGTTATCAACGGGATTTTACATTGAATGGAGCGAGGAATTATCGGAGGGATGTAAAAGGTGTTACCACTGCCCTTCACAATGAAGATATACATAACACTGAGATAGCACGGTGAACTGGGGTGAGCAAATCCACAGTATTATTATGGGTTAGGCGCCATGAAACAACTGGTGCCACATTGAAACTTACAACCACAAATGTCTTACTATAGGTGGACAGGAGTTCTCTTGCCTGTAAGTCCCTTGATTTGAAACCTTATTTTGGTGTTAAACCAATGCAATTTACATATCATTAACATGGCAGATACCTTGTACATTGTATATTGCTGTAGCTGTTAACTCTAATATCAAGTACTATTTGCTTAGTCACTCTTCATAAATCAGACATATCGTGAAAAAAATGAGGTGGCAGATTAAACCTCAGTATGAATGAAACTCCATTAGTACAGCGACGTAATGGTGAGGAAGCTAAGACAAGGGCAGGAGGATAAGCCCTGCCCCCTCAGGATCCCACTAGTGAGTAAGGGTAAGAAATAAGAAGTTATTCAGCATGCAAAAAACTTAGCAAGGAGCGATATATTTCAAGGTATATTCATAAAACCAGATAGCACGGCAATGTAGAGGGAACAGCACAAAAAACTCCTGGAGCCCTTGAAGCAGAGAAGGGAGGAGTCGTTGAGGAATGGGGAAGGATGTAGATGGGCTGTTTACTGGGGGAAGGTAGTGGAGGCAAGTGCACCAGTTCAGAGCTAGGGGACAGCGGGACCTTCATTTGCTCTACTTCCCACCCAGGAGGAGGAGAGCACTATGTAAACAATGTCACCTCTGACCACACCACACAAACCACAAGGGACACAGTAAACGAGGCAGCTGCAGAGAATGGAGGGGGGCCGAAGTCAATACCAAGACCAGAGACATTACCGAGGACAATTTCCGGCTTGAAAGTCATGTAACTGTACAGTAAACCTTCGAAGATCCGGACCTGGTAAATCTAGACAAAAAATTTGGGGGTTCTGGGCTAAGAAGCCTCCCTAAGAAGCATTCCCAAAAAAGGGTAAAGGTAGGTGAGGCTAAAAGTTTTTATCTTATAAAATGTCACAGACTAAACTTAGCAGAATATAACTTGCATTGCTGGAATCCTTGTAAGATAGCAAATAATTTGAGTATAGACATCACATAGTTTGCAAAAGAGCTAAAAATTTTAGTACAGTAATATGTTGCTCAAAATTATGGCTATTTTCACAGGGAAAAGTCTGTATAACTAACCCCAGCAGTCAGAATAATGTGTACTGCATTTTTGGTGTTTTTTATATCATTATTTATCGCTTTTATACATTTAGTACATTCACCAGAAGAATGAGACAATAGGCTTTTTCGGACAGGTAGTCCCCCCTTTAGTCCGGACCTTCGAGGGTTCACTGTACACTAATATTGACACGTTCCTTGACAGGAGAGCGGAGTTTGAAATACTACTGAAGGTACAATCAGCATAAATTATTCTGCACTCCTGGGTGTGATGGCTCTCGCAACGAACACTGCGAGACTGACGCTGGTAAGGTTGGTACCTCTGATTGTGTGATTCATTGTAAAACTAATTCCTTATATCATGTGTAGTAACCACAGAGAAATTATTAGGAATACTGTACATATAAAACCCATAGCACTAAAACCAGATAATGTCACAGCATTATATACTATACCGAAGGGAATACGTTTAATCACCCACATACTGTAGGAATGGCAGGCACTCTAGAAACTGAGGTGCTGTACAGGAATTTCGCATACTATGAGATACAACAAAATCGTGTAAATCTCATGATTATAACCACAATATGAGAAAGTGATGAGAAGTGGCCTAATACAAGACCTCAGTCAGAGAGAAAAAAATAATATTTGTAACGTAGGAAAATTATACAATATTAGGCATAGGTAACTGAGCTACCGAAAAGATGTGAGTCAAGAAACGAGCTATATCTCTTTAATATGTCACAATATATGATAAGAATAGGGGGTTGACCTGGGGTAACTGGTAGTAAAATTCACAAAGCAAAAACATTGTCAGTGTTATTTAACACAGTGTAGCAAAGAATTTCACCAGAGAAAGTGTGATCATTTAAAAGAATGTAATGATTCTGCTAGAAACGGAGCTGTTTCCATCTGCAAAGGGCAGACCATCAGAGCAAACAGCAGGAGTTGTAATAGGCCGGACTCCTATAATATCTATGTTAGTCATTATGAAGAACTCGGAGAGAACATGTGCAGCAATCACAGCTCTTCATGGAGAGGCCCTGAGCAATGGTGCGATTGCTAGGTGGCTCGGTGTTTCCAAGCACACCGTAGCCTTATGGATAAAGTGCCACGACGATACAGGACAGACCCTGCATCAGCTTGGAGCCGGGCGGCCTCGCTGCACAATGCCTGCGCAGGATAGAGCAATAGCAGCTATCATTCTAAACAGACATTTTACCACTGCCCCCAGCACCCGAAAGGAACTTGGATTGGCCTGCACACCACAGAAGATCAGAAACAGACATCACAGCCATGACCTCCATGCCCATATACCAACAAAGAAGACACACCTGACTGAGGTAGACATGGAAAGGCACCTGAAGTATGAGTTAGAGTATGCAGAAAAGCCAACTTGTTTCTGGGAAGACGTTGTGTATTGCGACGAGAAGACGTTCAGCACGGATGAGAGGACTACTACCAGAGTTTGGCGCAGACGCAACGAACGGTAACAATCTCTCTCCCCCCCCCCCTCACACTCTTTCTCACTGTATTAGAAATATCTACCACTTAGTTATAGGTTCAGGTAGTTAATTGGAGATATGAAGGAGATACTGTATTAATGACTGAATGGAACCTTTATGTCACACATCTGTAGTCGACAGTATTTAGGAAATTCAAGGTAATGTCACGCATGTGGAATCGTCTACCACATAGTCAATACCAGGATGGCAACACATAATTATGCTCTCTCATCAGTCCCGTTTATGCATTTTCCCAGTTATGAAGCCAGACATGAGGTTGAAACCCAGAGAAGTGGCAGAGTCAATGCTGGTGTATTCGGATGGATTCACGCAAGCGGTGTAGGGGAGCTGGCATTTTTACATTTCATAAATATAGTTATATGATGCTCACCGATCTATTCATATCTTGTAACACATTGTGCATACACACACACTGAAACACCTTATGGTAAATACTATCTACAGAGTAACTGGCAACTCAGGAAGCCAGGGCTACCAACATCCGCTTTGACTCATGAGTGTTTTCAGAATTCTTGGTCTGGTGTGTCATACTGTAGGAACTCGTAAAGGTGCAGAATAATATTTTGCCGACAGGTACATCAACCTGTCGTAGTAGGAGTTGTAGAACTGTTGTACAAAAACAGGAGAATCGAACTGGAGGAATAGGAGTAGTTCAATACAGATGGATATAACTTTATTTAAGAACCTTTCCCAAGAAACTTGCAAGAGGGGTGTGGTTATCTAAGCTAGGCAAGATCTTAGAGCCAGCCAGGTGAGGGTGCGGGGAGAGGATGTTTTCGAAGAATCAAAGTGGTATAAAATTAAACTGAAGGGGAGAGACTTACTCATTGTTGGATGTATCTACAGATCCCCAAACTGTAGCGCATTAAACCAGAGGAACTTAAGAGCCTTAATTGACAATGTAACGGTGCTAAACCCTAGCCACCTCTTTGTCATGGGGGCCTTTAACTATGGTGACATCGACTGGAGAAATGAATCCACACCAAACGACATAAATAATCCAGCTACTCCCTTCGTAGAAACACCGGTGCATGCCCAGTACTTGCCAACAGTGAGTAACAGAGACGTGACAGACCGCCCAAGCGGCTAACGAGCCGATCAGTGGTGAAGAAGATAAAAGAAAAGAAAATGTGAAAGATCCAACTCACTGGCTCAGCCATGTTAATATTGTTATTATTATCCACTCTGCATCTGTGTTTTTCTGGCTAAATAAACTCTTTCAATTCAATTCAATTCAAGTGTTTTGTTCATTTATCATCATGTTACATCATGAATGACTCATTGTATGTGGTTAAAACCATCTGATTTCATCAATATATGTTCTTGTGTCACATATTTGGGCTTCAAAAAATTTCCGTAGAAACGTATCTCAAACTTCATAATGGCAGTGAATGGGAGAAATGGTTTTGCTTTACAAAATTATTTTCTAGCACAGAACCCTTCCATCACCTGGGGGATGTCTGTACTATGTTATCACCTGCCATAAGCTATCCCATTTAGCTGAGAAGACACAACAGTGGGTCACACTTATACAGTACTGTGGTTATTCACAAATATTTCCAATAAATTCACAACAAATTGCCTAACTATGACATCGAATATGTTGCCAGATCTGTCAGGATATTAACCCCTTCACTACAGGGATGCCAATTTCTATACAGGTATTTTATTTGGCTACTGCCAACAATTTTATTCAGCAGAGAAGAACCTATGCTCAAGGTCCCAAGACCTACACTATCACCACCAAAACATCATCTCCCTCAACTGGTTTGTTCATAATTTCAATTATTTCAGATGCTGTAGTTAGAAAATATACATCTGTTGTAGGATTAAAGTACTGTACAGTAATTATATTGCATCCCAGACCACAAACCAAAAGTAAAAAGTGAAAGTGGGTCCCATAGGCATGACTGCCTGTTAAGGACAGTGTGGATACAACACACTACTGTATGTGTATATTAAGCTTTCGGTAAACAAGGAGGCAGCACGGCCGGTACTGCACGTTCACTTCCCCAAGTTGTAAACTTAGGTGCCCATTTACGGCTGGGTGAACTGGTGATGAAACCACCGACACCTGTAACTGGAGGCAAACTCTGTATCCACTCGACTATTACTCACCGTAAAAAAAATTTTGCACCAAAATATTTTATTTAACTGTTAAGAAGCTTAAGCATGGTTGGCTGTATCCCAAGATGATCAGCAATTTAATGTCATCAACTAATCTGTTTAGTTTCCATGATGCTAAATTTTATGGGAAGAGATACAGCAACTTAAGACCCCACAACTGATATCAAGACAAGGTGGAGGCATTAAACAAATTATATTCCTCAGTGTTAACAAGAGAAGATAAGAACAATCTTCCTGCATTTGAAGAAAGACGGTTTGACACAGTGCTGACACACATTATGTTCTCAGAAGAGGGTATAAGAAATAAATTATCAAAGTTAAAGATTCATAAGACCCCTGGCTCTGACATGGTGCATCCCAGAGTGCTAAGAGAGTTGTGCAACGAACTTGCCGAGCCCCTTAAGATCCGGTTTGGTAGATGCCTGGACAAGCAAAAGGCCCCCAATGAATAGAAAATGGCTTAATGCGAGTCCTATATTTAAATAGGGCGATTGCCACTCCACGAATAATTATAGACCAGTGAGCCTGACCAGCATAGTTTGCAAAGTACAGGTACTAGAGAGCATCGTTAGAGATGTCCTGATGGAACATCTACTATGGAACAACCTTGTAAAGGACTGCCACCATGGTTTTATGCTGAGATGTTCCTGCTTGACAGAATTACTCAAGGTGCTGGATGTTTGGACTACAACAATACATATCTGGATTTTGCCAAGGCTTTCGACAGTGTACTCCACGAAAGACTGAAAATTATCCTGGAAGGGTACTGGATTCGATGAAGTGTCCTAGCATGGATCGGAGACTTTCTTCATGACCGCAAGCAGTGTGTGTTGATTAATGGCACAAAATCGTCATGTGTACCCGTGACAAGCAGGATACCACAGGGCATTGTACTGGGTGCGTTGTTTTTGGTTTCATAAATGACATGCCAGAAGCTGTACACTTCTCCATACAAATGTTTGTGGATGATGCCAAGTTAATCAAGGAAATTAAGAACCAAACAGACTATGAAGAGCTACAGAAAGATTTCTGCCAGCTTCAAGAGTGTTTTTTGTTTTTTTGTTTGTTTTTACGGGCATTAGCCCACCCGGGCACAGGTCATTTTTAATGACCCACATCAAGGCCTGGGGGGCAAAAATATACTAAAATAATAATAATAATAATAATAATTCTTCTTCTTGTTCTTCTTCTTCTGATGATGATGATGATGATGATAATAATAGTAATAAACTTAATAAAAATATATAAAAATAAATAACAATTAGTGTATAATAAAAGAAAATAATAATACTGTACTGTACAGTAATAATAATAATACTAATACTAATAATAATAATAATAATAATAATAATAATAATAATAATAATAATAATAATAATAATAATAATAATAATAATAATGGCTGTTAATATTCAATGTCACAAAATGTAAGCGGATGCACTTAAGTTGTACCAACAGTATAGAGGAGTATCACATGTCCCAATGGGAAGAAGAAACGGCAGTAACAGAGACCAAGTGTGTAAAGGACCTGGGTGTATATGTTGACAATGAACTGAAGTTCTTGGGCCATTGTGAGATGTTGAATCAAGCACCTAATGCTCTTCAAGAGTGAGGCTTCCCCGTTTGGTCCCAGAGAGACATTCAGTAAATTAAAAATGTCCAAAGGAGGGCCACCATACTGTTGCTTGCACTACGGCACCTCAGTTATCCATAGAGATTAAAATTTCTGAAACTGCCTGGCTTACATTATAGGAAGGCAAGGGGTAACTTAACTGAAATTTATAAACATCTCAGAGGGCACTATTCAGTCGAGTGTCCATACCTGCAGCTGGTGGACATCCTCCCCATAAAGGGTCACACTACTGTCACAGCTAAGGGTTAATAAAGCCACAAGTCCAGAAAATTGTGAGGGCAAACTTTTTCAGAGTGAGGGTTGTAAAATCTTGGAACAATCTTCCAGTGTGTGTTGTCATAGCACCAAGTGTGAGCTCCTTCTAGACCATGCTTGACCAGCACTGGCGCAGGTACAGATACATTCAAGAGTCAGTACATGCCCAGTACTTGCCATCAATGCATGATTGATCCGCCCAAGCGGCTAACGAGCCGATCAGTGGCGAAGAGAATAAAATGTAAAATACTGTAGTAAAGTACAGCAAGGGGATTTGTTTAAATTATGATTTATGTTTCATGGAGCCCAGCAGTGGCACATTTACACTGCCTGAGAGTATTGTCATCTTGTCCCAGTAACCTCAACTGTTGCTTCTCTTACATATGTGTGACATCAAAGATGCCCATGTCAACACACAACTTGATTAACTCACAAGGTTTCTTCCCAGCTCTGGCATGGAAACATTTTGACTTTCAAGTACAGTACAGTATGTTGTCGTGGTAAACTTCAGGTCTCATTCACACTTTGTCCTCACGAAATCACATAATTTTCCCCTTAAATAACTCATACCTCTCCTAACCCAACATTCATCTCAAAAGTGTAGCTGTGCACTTTTTTTCCTTGCATGCATAAATTGCATTTTTTATTAATCTTTTATCTTTTCCTGATGTAATGGAAGAGCCCTTTATGAGAGCAGTATATGCTTGATATGGGAACTCTAAGACATATTTTAGGGAGTTACTCCAGAAGAACTATAATTCAGTACAGTATACACTTCACTGTTACAGAGAGCTCCAACATTTGCCACTTTCACTTAAACTGGCATAAAGGAGCAGCAAAACAGCAATGAAATGGACAGACAGCCATTCACTTGCCAGCAAAGATGGAAAGAGGGTCAACCATTAAAGTCCACCACTTCTGATGGCAAGGTACAACAAGGATACCAGGCTTGCTAGATGTGTCCTAACACTAGTCCCATAAGGTATATATTCAACACTGTCCTGTCAAAGATCTTCACAGTTCAATCTACAAACCTTAAGAGATAAACAGCCACATTCATATTAAGGTACAGATACATGACTAAAAAAAATTCCATGACTGTGAAAAATTATTATGTCCTTTTGTACTGTGCTTGTATCTACATAAGACCTCCCTAAGTCGGACTATGGTCTAGGGGTCTGCCATCACTCGCCCTACACCTCAGAGTCAGAATTAGTGGTAACCCCCCCCCCCAATCTGCCACCTCACATCCTTGATTCTGACCGTGATTAAACCAAGAAATAAATGCTAGTTTTAAGTGTAACTGCAAAGATAAATGTAAGTGAAACTAAATAGTATAAGTGAGACTACAGTAAAGTAAAGCTTAAGCAGCCCTCCTTTGTCCTCCAACTCAAGATTCATCTGCTACAGTGTAAGTAGTGTACACTGTAAATAAGTATTGTTAGCTTTAATATTGTTTTTGAATGAGATCTTTCAACAAAATGGAGGTCAAAATTACCTGGAGGTGGGGTCTACATAAGTCAGACAAGCCCGAGCCCCATATAGTCCAACTTGAGGAGGTCTTACTAACAATAACTTGTGCTAAGAGAAAGTACTGATAAGGTGTGTATGTTATTATCAAATTTCCTTCATTTCCAGACCACATTGTGAATAAATTAAAAAATTAAGCAGTGATTTATTGAATCAACTACAATGTGGGAGATTTAAATATTTTAGTATTAACTGCATAGCGAGTTACTTTTATGGAGAATATGAGGATCATAATTATGTTATATATGGAGCTGAGGTACTTGTTTATAGAAGATCTTAACTGTTTAATGATTAAACTGCCAAATAAATGTATCCACCATCATGTAAGGTAAGTTTTACTCATACCTTCTTCTGACTACAAATTCATAACACAGTTACACACTGCTTTACCGAGGTAAATCATTATCTTTTTGGAGGAAAATATGGAGGTTACCAAAGTATATTAGAGTGTAAAGAATACAGGAGATCAATACAGTATGGTGATATCCCCGTTAGCCGGAACAATTGGTGTAGAGCACTTCCGGGAATGAGAGATTTCCAGGTAACGAGACGACTCTCTCAGAGCCGGAAAAAAGCTCCCCATCCCCAGAATTTTCCGAAAAGTTCCGGGTAACAAAAAATTGTTTTTGAAATTTCCAGAAAATGCGCCCGATTTTCATCTCTCAAACCCGGAAAAAAGCTCCCCATCCCCAGAATTTTACGGGTATCGGGAAAATTTTATCGGAATTTTCAGGAAAATGTGCCCCTCGGAAAACGGCTTTGGGAATGATTTTCCGAGAAAATTTAAATTCCGGCTATTGAAGAATTCCGGGTTTGAGGGATTCCGGCTAACGGAGATGTTACTGCTGTATTAGTATTTTAACTTTCAAAAATATTTGCGAGCAGGAGGTAACCCCTCCCCTGTTACACCCATCCATCTTTGATGATTGCACTACACCATGAAAGATTTCCTCATCAAATAAAACCCTGGACCTGCCAAAACTATTGAATGATTTAAGTGTCAGTTGAGTAAGAGCAATTGCCTTTGTGTGCTTGCAGAGACTTGCCTGAATGCCTCAGAAGGAGACCTGAATGGAGGCTGACCTCCCCAAGGGTCCAGCTCCCTACATTGGGTCAGTAACATCTTCACCGATGAATCACTACTTCCTTGAAAATTCATATTTGCTATTCCCCTTTTCTCATCTTAGTAAAATAAACCATTTACTATGAAAGGGTAACAGTATCTAAAACTCAGATATACATTAGTGAACAATACAACTTTGGAAAGGTTGTTATAAGCTTAAGTAATTGAGATGGTCATGCAGTAAGACGTTATATCTATTTCAGTTATGTGTCTTATGATTAAAGGTATATTAGGGGTAACTTCTACATTATTAACACTAAAGTACAGCATAAATATCCTGGGAATAATTATCACTTTGGAAGGCAACATTTACTGCACTGACATATTACTATAATCAAAGTAATTTAAGCCCTAGTCTATGCACAGCTGAACAATACAGGAGTTACTGTTGAGAAGAAACTGCTACACAAAATGGATAATGTTAAGCAAGTAACTACAATGGCAATGTTGTCATGGTGATTGTTCTCGGTCAATGTAAAGATTATAAGATTAGTGGTCAAAGGTTTACTGGTGCTTGGGGTCAGCATTATCAGTGGTACAGCACAGTAGTAATAAAATAAAGGATGTGGTGGTGATGTTTCCGGTTAATGGTAAATACTATAGCTTTGTTTTATGAGGTGAAGCTGTGGTTATTCGTTTGGTGTCACAGTATTTCAAAGATTACTCATGAAAGTAGTTGTGGTGATAGTTGTTTGTGTTGGAAATAACATCTGTGGTTATGATGTTTTAGGGAATGGGTGGTTCTAAGAATAATAAACAGCCCAGCAGTGTTGGTAGAATAGCTGTGGGAGGGTTAGAAAGCTGCACAACAGGTATATAGGTGAATAATAAGGGTGAGCAAAGCAATGATAGCAGTGTTGGTAATAACAATGATGATTGAAGAGGCAGTAGTAAGAGTGATGACTACGTTACTTAAAACAGTAAGTGTACAAAGACAGTAGTAATAGTTTGTTATGACAGTTAAGGGTACAGAGGAAGTGGTGATGCGACAGGTAATTGTGGTGCCGGTCGGAGAAAAATGTGGAGAATTGAACAGATCAAAATCACTGTTGCGGTATCAGTGACCGTGGTTGTCGTACAGTCATTTTAATGATGGTGAAAGTCACTGTGATGATTGAGGCAGTGCTGGAGGTAGTCATATAAATGATACTGACAGTGATTAGAGTGGTAACAGCTGTGGTTACTGTACTCAAAAGATCTGTATCTCAAATATATACAAAATATTATACTGTATAGTTTATTGTGTAACATATGATAAAAAAAAGCATGACCATCTATACGATAAGAGTCAACTCAGGTGTCACTGGCAGACAGAAATAGGAACAACAAGTGAATATGGACACTGACTCTACAGGAACACCTGTTTTAGTGACAATACAAACACCGACCATCATTACACAAAACAAAGACTGAAATTGAAAGAGCAGATGAACCAACATCCTACAGATACATTATTTATAACCATTATGGATTACAGTAATGCTTTACCATTGTCTACAGTACAGTATATGAAAATTTATTACTGTTAACTTATTTTTATTATGAATCTAAAAATTATTACTGTACAGTGTATATATATATATATATATATATATATATATATATATATATATATATATATATATATATATATATATATATATATATATATATATATATATATATATATATATATATATATATATATATATATATATATATATATATATATATATATATATATATATACAGTAGTGTATAAGAAATGCAGAACTCCCCCAAAACATGTGACTAATGGCTTTTACTGTACAGGTACTGTAAATGCAACTGACTCAGGTAACCTGAGGGAGCAGACCTTGTGGAAACAGGTACAGTAGGATTGGTAGATGTTAGTACAGTACTGTATGACAGAAAGAAGAACTTTAAGTAGGTATCAGCCAAGCACCTAGACAAGTGCCTGGTCCTTCTGAAACCTTGCAACAGTAATGGTAAAATGGTATAGTGAGAATCTCATCTGTAAACTTTAACTTTAATGAAGTCTTCAGTGTTTATACTATGCTGTTTTAAGTGACTGTTTGTTTATACTATACAGTACTATGCTGATATAAGAGAAGGTTATCATTCAGATCACTTCATCAGTACGATTATAGTAAATGCCTCTCCATTAAAGCTGGGATGACCTATGAATGTTTCCAGTCATGTGTTGCAGCCACAGGGCAAGTTGATTGGTAATTAGGGATGGAAGTAGAGCAATCCTGGGTTCCCTGTTCAATGTACAGTATGTATACAACATGTGCCATTTTGAAATGGAGCATGACTACATGGACATAAGAGACAGCAAGGGTGGGGTGGGCATGTTAATGTGGAGAGCCTGGGAATGCTAGATAGCTTGGGTATAATGCTGCATGTGTCCCAAATACTGGGAAGCAAAATGGCAAACCATTCACTAAGTCTGATATTGTTAATATAAATAACATGATTTCCCACCTATTGGAAGGCCCATATTTTGAAACATCCTTTTGTATAGAACAAAAAACATAGACTACCTCTTGGCATGGAAACAAGTGAAGTTGGCTGACAACCAATTGGTTGACCAGCTCAACATGGATCAGAAGGATTCTGTGTTGAAGTAGATCACACTATTTAGTGATATGAGAGGAAACCATTCCTCTTCATCCATTAAATAAATTTGATTACAAGTTCCCTCTTGTTCTGTTAGGGTATAGGATCTTCAGATGACTGAAATGCTTACCAGTAAGTCAAATTCAGAGTGGTGTTTCATGATATGGGCCAAAGGTTGTTAGTGAAAGGCTACAGAAGAGGTTGGCTCACCTGCAGGGCGGCTGGAGACTCGTTGATAACATCCGCAGCCTCTTTGAGGGCTCTAGAGGCACGCTGTTCACCCTCTGCAGCGATCACCTTGGCTCGAGCTTCTCGTGCAGCCTCGGCTTCTGCAGCCATAGCACGTTGCAGTTGCACTGGCAGTCGGACATCCTTGCTGTAAAAACACAGGAATTATAATACATGATAATACTTTATCAGGGCAACAAGTTATATGAACTCAAATACAAGGAAATTCTAAGTAAAGGTGGCAAGATTACAAGGTACAGTGTAATATGTTACAAGATATTACTGTACTGTACAAAGCTAGTGCAGTAGGATTCATAATACAGTACTGTACTGCATAATGGTTACAAGCCAAGATTCAAGGGCAAGAATGTGAGTTACAAGCTAAGAAAAGAACAAGACAAAATTGCCACAATGTTTACGGAGTCAGTGCAAGATGCCAGGCCATGAACGGCACTCTGATCATCCGCCACCACAGCTTGGAAGGCTTGTGTGGATTTTTGGAAAACATTAAAAGATGTACCTGTAGTAAGTTAATTATCTGCAGAAACTGACACATATACCAGAGTAATGACAGTGGCAGGGCCTCAAGGGTCAAGCACAGTACAGCACACATGCCAGATGTTTGGTTCTATACCAAATATATTGGCTGTTGTTGTTGTACTAAGAAGAAAAACTTTTGAAAAAGATGATGGGTGCCTTGATGATGAACAGAAATAAAGTCACAGGAAAAAAAAATATCATATTTCATGTAAATACCACTGACAGTATTAGAATAGGCAGCTTTGGATTGAGCTACATTAGGTTATGTTAGCTTGGGTTATGTTAGCTTGGGTTATGTTAGATTGGGTTGGGTTAGGTTTTGAATGTTTTCTTTGGTCATATTATAATAAAATGTCTTTTCTGTGTTACTTTTTTTCCTGTGAATTTTTTTTTTCAACGACTTTTTGTCCTGTTGCCCAGGTCACTCAGCCACCCAAAGAAAAGTATTCATAGAAGAAAACTTATTTCTTACCACACGAAAAATCTAATTAAGTAGAGTAATATCACTCTTCCTATTCAGGCTTTTGTCCCAATTTTTTCTTTTTCTCAAGAAATACACAACTGATGTTGGTTTGTGTGATACTGGTGCCATTTTAGTTTAAGTAAGCATCAGGATGTATCACTATCATCAACAGAAACAATAAAGAGCAGCAACTTTACTAAATTTCTCTATAGACATTATAAAAACCCGTCTCATTGTTGACTGTCATATTGTATAAATGTGGGTTAATTACAAATGTCTTGTATAACTCCATCACCCACGGTAACTTTCCATGGGCAATGACATGTCCTGCAGTGATCATGTGGTCCATTCACTGAACACCTGATCGGTAACTTTCCACTGGAGGGTGCGTCTGTAAAGAAGCTGTCTAAGCTTTCTTCAGAGCCGCTCCTCCCTCAGTGTTATTTAACACTCACGAGAGAAGGACGTCGAACTAAGCTTCACAGATAAGCTCCGTACCTTCCTCTCAGAGTCTTCACTCGACCCTCACGAGAAACAGACGTGTTGATAACCAAGCTTCTCAGACATGCTTGCTGTCTAGATCTAACATCCAGAGCTAAATTGAGATAGTTACGGTGATATCCTTTTTGAAAGTGTACTAAGAAACTCTTCATAATAAACAAACAAAAGGAACCTATTGGATTTCACTACAGAAAATCCATCAATCTTTTATCTATATTTTAGTTCGTCTAGAATATAAGGTAACGACTTGTAGTGGACGTCTCCCCTACAACTGCGTAGCCGCATTCCACCTGCTACGTCTTCCCTAGCAACCAAACGAGCGGCCCAGGGGGGGGGGGGACGTCACCAGATGCCACAGTATCCTAGCAACCAGCCACCAGTTGCTACCGTTCCCTAGCAACGGAGTCAAAAGACCGGCGACTTCCCACGGTCTACTTCCGGCGGCTGTGTATATAAGCTCTGTCTCTCCATTAAGATTCATTCTGGCCTCTCTTCTTGAACACGCAACACCTCCTCCTCCGCCGCTGCCTGGCGGCCCTCGCTCCCGCCGGCGAGCATGGCGACCCACCAGACTGTCTACCATATAACTTGTATTATATAAGAAAACCACCACCTTAGAGTTTCCATCCATCCTGAGTGCTAGACAACATAATATCACGAAACCCTACAGACTTCTCAAGTGGCTGTTACGAGTGTGATCACCCAGGAAGGTTACTTTTACTTACTTTTATCCTCTTCACCACTGATTGGCTCGTTAACTGCTTGGGCGATCGGTCACGTTTCTGATTACTTTTCCTTTTCTTCTATCCTCTTCACCAAATGATCGGCTCATTAGCCGCTTGGGTGATCGGTCATGTCTCTGTTACGCACTGTTGGCAAGTACTGGGCATGCACCGGCTCCTGAATGTACCTGAACCTGCTCCAGTGTTGGTCAAGTCTTGTCTTGAAAGATCTCACACTCGGTGCCGTCACAACTCTTTCTGGTAGATTGTTCCAAGAGTTCACAACTCTCACTCCAAAAAAGTTTGCCCTCACAGTTTTCTGGACTTGCGGCTTCTTCAATCTTGAGCTGTGACCCCTTGTGGGGCGAGTGTCCGCCAGCTCCAAGACAGGACACTCGACTGAGTATTGCTCCTTGAGATGCTTATACACCTCAATTAGGTCATCCCTTGCCCGTCTGTAGTATAAGCTAGGCAAGTTCAGGCGCTCCAATCTCTCAGGGTAGCTGAGGTGCCGAAGTGCAGGCACCAGACTGGTGGCCCTCCTTTTAACATTTTCAACCAACTGACAGTCCCTAGCGTATCTCGGGGACCAGACGGGGTGACAGTACTGTACTCCAGATGGGGAAGCACTTCACTCTTGAAGACCGTCTAGATATCTGAACGACCTTCTTATAAGACCCAATAATTTATTTGCCTGGTTTACCTTCTTCTCGCAATGGCCCGAGAACTTCAGCTCATTGTCAACATACACACCTAGGTCCTTCTCACATTCAGTCTCAAATAGTGCAGTTTCTTCATCCCGTTAGGACATATGATACGCCTCCTTACCGTTGGTATGCCCCAGGTGCATCCTCTTACACTTCATGACATTGAATCTCAGCAGCCATTTCTTCGACTATTCTTAGAGCCCATAGAGGTCCTTCTGCAGCTCTTCACAGTCCGCTTGGTTCTTGATTTCCCGAAATAACTTGGCGTCATCGGCAAACATTTGTATGGAGGAGTGTGCAACGTCAGGCATGTCATTTATGAAACAAACAAACAACAGCGGGCCCAATACACTGCCCTGTGGTACCCAGCTTGTGACAGGTACGGTATGATGATTTCGTGCCATTGATCACCACACACTGCTTGCGGTCAGGTAGAAAGTCTTCTATCCATGCTAGGACATTTCCCCAAATTCCGTATCCTTCCAGTTTGATTTTCAGCCTTTCGTTGGTTATACTGTCGAAAGCCTTGGCAAAATCTAGGTAAATATTGTCGATATTACCACCCCGTTCCAGAAAATGGGTCCAAATATCCAATACCTTGAGCAATTGTGTTAAACAGGAGCGCCCCGGCGTAAAACCGTGTTGGCAATCCTTTGCAAGGATGTTTCGAAGTAGATGTTTCATCGTGGCATCTCTGATAATACTCTCAAGTACTTTACATATTATGCTGGTCAGGCTCACTGGTCTATAGTTGTTCGTGGAGTGACGATCACCCTTCTTGAAGATAGGACTCACAAAAGCCATTTTCCATTCACTGGGGACCTTTTGTTCATCCAGGCATTTACAAAACAGGATCTTCAGGGGCTCGGCAAGCTCGTTGCACAACTCTCTTAGCACTTTAGGATGCACCATGTCAGGACCGGGTCTCTTATGGACCTTTAGGTTTGACAGTTTATTTCTAATACCCTCTTCTGTGAACACATGTGGGTCAGTGCTGTGTCGAACCGTCTGTCCTCAAACGCAGGAAGGTTAATCGCATCCCATCTTGTGAACACCGAGGAAAAGAAGCTGTTCAATGCCTAAGCTTTATCCTGGTCAGAATCTGCGTAACTACCATCTTCAAGCCTCAGGTCTGATACTCCTACTCGCGTTTTTAATTTCGACTTTGCATAGCGGTAAGACGCCTTTGGGTTTGACTTGACCTCGCTTGCAACCAGCCTCTGGAACTCCTTTTCAGCCCTTCTACATTCTACTTTTGCTTGATTTCTGGCTCTTGCATACATCATCCTGTCCTGCTCATCATTTGACCCAACCCACGTCTTGAATTTCTGGGTTTTCTTGTGCCTTAATGAGTCAGGCCAGTGGATACCGCTCATCTCTTCCCTCATCCCATCCCATTGTAATTTCCCTTGTAATATTTGCACCTTGGCCTGGCCTTATCTTGAACTAAGTAACAGTTAAATCTGAATGACAACACTATATGGTGACTGGTGCCAACTGGGGCAAGGTGTTCCAGTTTGGCCACCATACCCCGGTCCGACTAATTACCCAAATGTACCCAAATGTACCCAAATGTAGCCGCAATGAAGTCAAATGATGGTCGTACAAGCGTAATTCGGGCTGTGCTTCTCGATTATTATTTGGTGTCATAAAGTAAAAAAAAATTGGTAAACTTAATTTAATCTGAGTTGGGTTAGGTTAGATTAGATTAGGTTAGGTTAGGTACATGCACTTGATCTATTAATTCAGATTAAATTAAGTTTACCAATTTTTTGTGACTTCGTGACACCAAATACTAGTCGAGGTTAGGTTAGGTTAGGTTAGGTTAGATACATGCACTTGATCTATTAACTCAGATTAAATTAAGTTTACCAATTTTTTGTGACTTTGTGACACCAAATACTAGTCGAGAAGTGATTAGCAGTCTGATTTATTCATCTAGGACCATTATTTTACTTCATTCCGGCTATATTTGGGTACATTTGGGTAATTAGTCGGACCCCCATACCCTCCTCGTTTGTTATGATGAGGTTGTAGTGGACGTCTCCCCTACAACTGCGTATCCGCATTCCAATGCGACAGTATCCTAGCAACCAAACGAGCGGCCCAGGGGGGGGCGTCACCAGATGCCACAGTATCCTAGCAACCAGCCACCTACTACGTCTTCCCTAGCAACGGAGTCGAGAAACCGGCGAGTTCCCACGGGTTTACTTCCGGCTGCTGTGTATATAAACTCTGTCTCTCCATTAAGATTCATTCTGGTCTCGGTTCCTGAACACGCAACACCTCCTCCTCCTCCGCCCTGCCCTGGCCTCGCTTCTCCTCCGCCTGCCTGGCGGTCCTCGGCTCCCGCCCGGCGAGCAGCGACCCACCAGCTGTCCTTCTCTGAGCGTCTCCACCAACCAGCTCTCTGATTCTGCCCTCGGTTCCTGAACACACCAACACCTCCTCCAAGCAAGTTCCTCGCTGTCCAGCTCTCATTCAACCTGGAGGCCAGCAACAGGCAACATCTCCTCTAACGAAGCTCCTGCACATCTACCTCCTTCAACACGCTACTCACCGAACGTGTCTACTGAGCAGCTCCTCACCACACGGCATCTCCAGCACCAGACTGTCTTTCATATAATTTATATTATATAAGAAAACCACCACCTAGAGTTTCCATCCATCCTGAGTGCTAGACAACATAATATCACGAAACCCTACAAGGTCTAATGGCTCGGGTGTTTGCTCCCCTCTGTAATGTGTCGGGTCTAACATGTTGGAACAGAAAATTATCTCTCAGAGTTTCTACAAAAAGAGTAGCAGGGTTATTCAAGTCATTTGGGGTGAACTCGTTTCTCCAGTCGATGTCACCATAGTTAAAGTCCCCCATGATAAGGAGGTGGCTAGGGGTGAGCATCGCCGCGTTGTCTATTAAGGTCAGGTTATATTAGGTCAAGTGCATTGTCTTATCACTTTTATTAATTCCTATCATTCAAAGAACATCTGTGCAAAATATCTACCAAAGGTGTGGTTTCAGATATGGTTTCAATAAAGCTATTGTTCAATTCAATTTCAATTGCTTATTCCTTGATAGAAGCGGGATCCTTGTGCTGTCACTAAGTACCCTGTAGCTATTGTTCTTTAATATCTTTACACGAGTATATCCTGTGAGTTGTTCACAGTATGGGGATAATATACCAGTATGTGTGGTTTCGACATAGGTATAGTGTGGCTTCTTCTATTGGTGAGAGACAGGGTTTTAGTCCTTTGGTCAACTTTACTTACTTTTTATTTTCATCCTCTTCCCCACGGCCTGCTAGCACGTCTCCATTACACACTGTTGGCAAGTACTGGCTCCATAATGTTCTCTTGCCAGTGTTGGTCAAGAATGGCAGATTGTTCCAATAGTTTACAACACTCACTACAAAAGAGATTGCCCTGACAGTTTCGTGAAGCCATAACACTGGCCAGCAACACATTGAGTAGATCATAAACAGCAGCAGACACAGAGAGGAAAGTTAAAGGACTCATAACCAACGTCCATAATCTGGTGATGTAGTTTGTGAGCTGAAGCAGAGATGGCGGTATGATGACACAAGGGTCGAAACAGCTTCGGGTTTGGAAGGTTGACACACACACACATATACTAACGCTCTGGCAGATTGTTCAAGTTTTAAAATTCTCACTCAGAAAAATTTAGCCCTCACAATTTTTCTGGACCTTGAGCTGTGACGGTATGACCCCTAGTGGCCCAAGTTGTGGGGAGGGCAGCCAACTCCACCAATGACTTGACAGGGGTGGCAAAATGAAAGTGAGAGCTAGCAATATCCTCATTTTAAGCTAAATATAATTATAATCAACCATAAATAACTAAAATCATCCACCACCACTTGTAATCCAATATTTCGGCAAAGAGTTTAAGGATATTCTAAAATCTGGGTAACTATTTCGCTGGCTTTCAATGAGTTCGTTTACATGTGCAGTACAGTAAAACGGTGGATATTTCGCAAATGACTTATTTCGCATAATAATGGCCAACACTGGCGCAGATACGGATACATTCTGGAGCTAATAAAAGCCCCTTGGACATTTTCAATCATACTTGATCTATCATATCTCACGAATTAGTCAGGGGTTCGAGCCACGACCAGGTCTCACCCCCCAAGTCCAGTCGGCCTCACCGGTCTTTTGTACATGCGCGGAAAACTGGTTACGTTCTAGACTGCAGTACGTCACGTCTATCGCTTCCCCAAATTAGAATAATATTTTGATGAAATCTACTACTCGATAATTTCTGATCTATAGGTACAACTAGAGCATAAACTATGATGTGATCAACGGGAGAGCATATACCTGGCGAAGGAGGGACTAGACTGGTGTAATCACTCCCTTGACGTGAAAATAAACTATGATGTGGTCAACGGGAGAGCATATACCTGACGAAGGAGGGACTAGATGTAATCACTCCCTTTTGTTGATGGTTTACACGGCCCCCATGAGAGCCCATTATCCATTTATTTCACGATCTTCAAATGCTAAATCACTGCATTTTTAACCAATCTCAAAACCCATTGTCTTGAAACATATATTATCAACCTCCTTAACTACCTTCAAACACCTGCCATCAATAATCTTTGGAGACTTTTGTTTGTTTACTCGTTCACGAACACTAACAAGCAATAATGTGGAAGCTTCACTGGATTTAGTTCTGCCTCTTCCCCAGTCTTAACCACCGCCTCTACTACGTCTTAAGTGCCACCATTAAGACAGTCTTTCTCCCTAATCTCTCCCCCCGAGGTGCCTGTCTCCTGACCCCCGAGGTGCCTGTCTCCCGACCCCCGAGGTGCCTATCTCCCCAGGTGCCTGTCTCCTGCAGGGCCTGTCTCTAACCGCCCAGGTGCCTGTCTCCCCAGCTCTGAGGTTCCTTCCCTAACCCACCCCTGAGGTGCCTGTCTCCTAACCCACCCCAGGTGCCTGTCTCCTAACCCCCCGAGGTGCCTGTCTCCCTAACCCCAGGTGCCTGTCTCCTAACCCCCCAGGTGCCTGTCTTCTAACCCCCCAGGTGCCTGTCTCCCTAACCCTCCAGGTGCTTGTCTCCCTAACCCCCGGGGTGCTGTCTCCTAACCCCCCAGGTGCCTGTCTCCTAACCCCCAGGTGCTTGTCTCCTAACCCCCAGGTGCCTGTCTCCCTAACCCCACGGGTACTTGTCTCCCTAACCCCTCAGGTGCTTGTCTCCTTAAGGTGCCTGTCTCCTAACCCCACCCCAGGTACTTGTCTCCTAACCCCCCAGGTGCTGTCTTCCCGAGGCCTGTCTTACCCCCAGGTGCCTGTCTTGCCCCAGTGCCTGTCTCCTAACCCCCGAGGTGCCTGTCTCCCTAACCCCGAGGTGTCTGTCCTGACCCCCAGGTGCCTGTCTCCTAACCCCCAGGGTGCCTGTCTCCCTAACCCCGAGGTGCTGTCTCCCTAACCCCCAGTGCCTGTCTCTCCTAACCCCCAGGTGCCTGTCTCCTGACCCCCCAGGTGCCTGTCTCCTGACCCCCGAGGTGCCTGTCTCCCTACCCCCAGGTGCTGTCTCCCTAACCCCCAGGTGCCTGTCTCCTAACCCCCCAGTGCCTGTCTCCTGACCCCCCAGGTGCCTGTCTCCCTGACCCCCGGTGCCTGTCTCCTGACCCCAGTGCCTGTCTCCCTGACCCCCAGTGCCTGTCTCCTGACCCCAGGGTGCCTGTCTCCCTGACCCCCAAGGTGCCTGTCTCCTGACCCCCCAGGTGCCTGTCTCTGCCCACGAGGTGCCTGTCTCCTGACCCCCACAGGGTCCTGTCTCCTGACCCCACGAGGTGCCTGTCTCCTGACCCCCGAGGTGCCTGTCTCCCTAACCCCCAGGTTCTGTTTCTTTTAATATACAACTGTGGCTCAGGTATATTATGGATGATATACAGCTGTGGCTCAGGTATATTATGGATGATATACAGCTGTGGCTCAGGTATATTATGGATGATATACAGCTGTGGCTCAGGTATATTATGGATGATATACAGCCGTGGCTCAGGTATATTATGGATGATATACAACTGTGGCTCAGGTATATTATGGATGATATACAGCCGTGGCTCAGGTATATTATGGATGATATACAGCTGTGGCTCAGGAATGAATGTATATAAATGAACCACTCTGGGCCTTAGAAGCTATGAATCAATTCCCCAACTTAAGCTGCAGTTGGCACATAACTTTAAAAAACACCGAGAGAACTGCACTAAAGGGCTGTACACAGAGTAGCTAAAACAACTATCTGTGTATACTTTGTGGGAAAGCATATGAGACCATGGACGATAAATTTTGGTATATGAGGGCTGTCACTAGTCACACGTTGTATACCATAAGAACCATTACTTGTATACCATAAGAACTTGGTGGATCCAGTACTTGTGCTGAGAACTTCCAACACTTCATGAGACTTTCCCACTGAGTCATGAGAACTTTCCCCAACACCAGTTGTCAAGACCTGGCTCTTAACACAGTAGTCAGAGAACTTTCCCCAACACCTGTAGTCATGAGAACTTTCCCCAACCTTGTAGTCATGAGAACTTCCCCAACACCTGTAGTCATGAGAACTTTCCCTAACACTTGTAGTCATGAAGACTTTTCCCCAACACCTGTAGTCATGAGAACTTTCCCCAACACCTGTAGTCCATGAAGGAACTTTCCTACTTGTAGTCATGAGAACTCCCCAACACCTGTAGTCATGAGAACTTTCACCTGTAGTCTGAGAACTTTCCCTAACACCTGTAGTCATGAGAACTTTCCCCAACACTGTAGTCATGGAACTTTCCCCAACACTGTCATGAGAACTTTCCTAACACTTGTAGTCAGGGAACTTTCTAGCACCTGTAGTCATGAGAACTTTCCCCACTGCAGATTCCCAACACCTGTTCGCCAAACTTTCGCTTAACACCTGTAGTCAAGGAACTTTCCCCAACACCTGTAGTCATGAGAACTTTCCCTAACACTTGTAGTCATGAGGAACTTTCTAACACTTGTAGTCATGAGAACTTTCCCCAACCTGTAGTCATGAGAACTTTCCTAACACTTGTAGTCATGAGAACTTTCCCCAACACCTGTAGTCCATGAGAACTTTCCCCAACACCTGTAGTCATGGAACTTTCCCCACTCTGTAGTCATGAGAACTTTCCCCAACACTTGTAGTCATTAGAACTTTCCCCAACACCTGTAGTCATGAGAACTTTCCCTAACACTTGTAGTCATGAGAACTTTCCCCAACACCTGTAGTCATGAGAACTTTCTAACACTTGTAGTCATGAGAACTTTCCCCAACACCTGTAGTCAAGGAACTTTCCCCAACACCTGTAGTGCTTTCTAACCTGTAGTCATGAGAACTTTCCCCAACACTTGTAGTCATTAGAACTTTCCCCAACACCTGTAGTCATGAGAACTTTCCTAACACTTGTAGTCATGAGAACTTTCCCCAACACCTGTAGTCATGAGAACTTTCCCCAACACTTGTAGTCATGAGAACTTTCCCCAACACCTGTAGTCATGAGAACTTTCCCCAACACCTGTAGTCATGAGAGCCTTCCCCAACACCTGTAGTCATGAGAACTTTCCCCAACACTTATTTAACATAACAATATCCAACTTTATATATTCATAAAGTTAAGTGAAGTTATAAATTACTTCTCTTACGGATTAACACTATGAATGTATCACTTTAGCCAGATTAATTAATATAACTTGTGCTAGTACACATTAATTGTTTATACCTGCAGCCTTGCATGGTGAACTAGTGCCCTGGCGCAATGTTATATTTATGCAGATTATTATCCTATCAGTGATTACCTGCAACACAAACATTGAACCTTTAATCTGTGAGGCCATTGAGCAGCAGTACTAACACCCACACGCTGCTGATCAAGTTTAAAAGCGAATATTCTGTGAGTAACACTATAAAACTCGGAGTGCTGATTGTGTGTAGTACTTTGACCTCTACGCCAAGGGAATATATGGATCATTTCACCGTATGTTTGTTTATAGGATTACGTGGTAGTGTAGTATTATTATCACCCCATCAATGTGTCGACGTCAGGATTTACTTCCCGTGTGCTGCCATTTGGTTTACACTTCAGACTCTATGTCCTGTTAGCTTAAAGGTTGTTTTCCCGCGAACAATTACCACGTATATAACTTTTAGGCCGAGTTAGTATTTGGACCTCTGTAGACAGGGAATTTACGGGTCAGAGTTCTTTGTCCTGTCTACCGCTCCATTATCTCTTAGTTATGCTCAAAATTCAAATACCAAATATATGGTGTGTCTATTGCAGGCTGAAGTTACACAGTGGAATGGTCGGGAATAGGAATGGTCGGGAAATAGGAATGGTCAGGAATAGGAATGGAAATAGGAATGCACCACTTTGGATATTGTTTGTAAATGTATCGTAGTTGAGTTAGTGAGGATATTGGATAGCACTTGTTTCTCAGTTTATGTGGTGAAAGTTTATCAAAGTCCCTGAGACCTTTAGTTCTATCAGCTAACCCCAGTACATAATCTTACGTGTTCGCTGATCTTACGTCAACACAACTGTATGTTACTGTGTTAATAAAGAGCACTATAAGAGTTTATAATTAACATCGACTTAACCAAAGCTGACACAGGTATTATAGGAGATGGGTTAATATTTTGGCGGATTCCCAATGGAGGGCGTGTGGGAAGGAAGGAAGGAGGGTGTGGGGGAAGGAGGGAAGGAGGGTGTGAGGGAAGGAGGGGATTCCCAATGGAGGGCGTGTGGGAAGGAAGGAAGGAGGGTGTGGGGGAAGGAGGGAAGGAGGGTGTGAGGGAAGGAGGGGTGTGGGGGGAAGGAAGGAAAGGAGGGTGTGGGGAAAGAAGGAGGGAAGGAGGGTGTGGGGGAAGGAGGAAGGAGGGCGTGTGGGGAAGGAAGAAAAGGAGGGGTGTGGGGAAGGGAGGCGTGGGGGAAGGAAGGAAGGGAGGGTGTGGGGAAGGGAAGGAAGGGGAGGTGTGGGGGGGAAGGAAGGAAGGAGGGCGTGGGGAAGGAAAGGAAGGCGTGGAGGGGAGGACATGCAGTAGAGGGGCGCCACAACACCCTCGCCGCGTCACTATAAGCACCATAAATCCGGCTTGACTCCAGGTACTAGGGTGCTCCTCCACCATTACTTCCTTCACATATTGCTCTTCTCCTTCCTCTTTCTCTGTATCGCCTTTTCTTCTGTTCTTCCTCCTGCCTCCTAGCCCCCCCTCCTGCCACCAACCCTCTCTCCTGCCCCCCAACCCCTCTCCTGCCCCAACCCTCTCGCCCTGCCCCCCAATCTTTTCTCCCTGCCCCCACAACCCTCCCTTCCTGTCCCCTGACCTTCTCTCCCTGCCCCCACAACCCTCCCTTCTGACCCCCAGCCTCTCCCTGCCCCCCAGCCCTCTCCCTCCCTCCCTGCCCCCCAGCCTTCTCTCCCTGCCCCCCACAACCCCTCCTTCTGGCCCCCCAACCCCTCTCTCCCTGCCCCCCACAGCCTTCTCCTGCCCCAACCCCTCCCCTCCTGCCCCCCACAGCCTTCTCTCCTGCCCCAACCCTCCCTCCCTGCCCCCCCAGCCTCCTCCCTGCACAACCCTCTCTCCCCTGCCCCCAACCCTCTCCCTGCCCCCCCTCCCCTCTCCTCACCTTTAACCCTCCTCCCCTGCCCACCAACCCTCTCTCCTGCCTCCCAACCCCTCTCTCCCCTGCCCCCAACCTTCTCTCCCTACCCCCCACAACCCTCCCCTTCCCTGCCCCCCCCAAACCTCCCTCCCTGCCCCCCCAACCCTCTCCCCTGCCCCCCCAACCTCTCCCTGCCCCCCAACCCTCCTCCTGCCCCCCCAACCCTCCCTCCCTGCCCCCCAACCCTCCCTCCCCTGCCCCCCCCAACCCTCTCTCCTGCCCCCCCAGCCTCTCTCCCTGCCCCCAACCCCTCCCTCACTGCCCCCCAACCTCCTCACACCCTTTAACCCTCCTCACTGCCCCCAACCTAACATGCGTCAGAGCCGGTGCATCTAGCGTGAGTCAGGGCTTGAAGTATATCCTTGCGTGTTAACACATTCGACACATCCAGGGTTAACACACTCGGCACATCCAAGTTGCACTCGACACCTCAAGGGGTTAAACACCCTCAAAACCGCTTCCTGGGTTAACACACTCGACACATCCAGGGTTAACACACTCGACACATCCCGGGTTAATACACCCGACACATCCAGGGTTAACACACTCGACACATCCCGGGTTAACACACTCGACACATCCAGGGTTAACACACTCAACACTTCCTGGGTTAACACATTCGACACATCCCGGGTTAACACATTCGACACATCCCGGGTTAACACATTCGACACATCCAGGGTTAACACACTCGACACATCCCAGTATAACACACTCGACATGTCCTAGGTTAACACACTCAACACATCCCAGGTTAACACACATCTCTAAAAGCTTAAAATTATTTCATTATCCTCAAAGAAAATAGCATTAAATTAAATTGTTTGTAAAATTTGTCAGTAAAACAAAATATCTGAGGGAAACACAGTATTGAGTCTTGCTTCTCTCAGTCTGTTATTTTCTGCTTTCCATTTTATTTTTTTCCTCTTTTTATTAGTATATTCTTTTACCTATTTACTTTTTGTCTGTTTCATTTGATTTTTTGTTCCTATGTTCCTCCTTTTTTCGTATTTCTTGTTTCATGTTCTTGATTTTCCTTCTTGTCTGTAATTCTTTCCATTTCTTGTTTTCACTTTATCATTTGAATATTTTTTTTAATTCCTTTTCTTCTTTTTAATTCCTTCACTGTCTTGTTATAATTTTCATCTTCATTCCTCTTCTTGAATCATGTTTTTAGTTCTCTACCATTCCCACCACTACTACTTTGCTGTCACTCGGAGCCAAGTATGACGATCATCCAACTATGACACAATGATGTGAGTTATTAAGGATGTCACCTAGGTTGGTGAGTTATGAGGTGACTAAAGAGCCCGATAAGGGACCAGCAATGCCATCTATAGATATAGCACGTGTGGAGGGCTACAACTAGTGCGGGAGGGGCGGCGGCAGCGTCTTTCCGGCGCTGGCACTTGTCTGCCTCGGTATGCAGTCTGGCTAACTCGAAAGTATTGACACCTTCTTGTGTGGTGCTCCTCCAAGCGTTACGGTGTGGAGTAATCGTCTGCCAGGTGAGGAGGTCGATATGGCACTTTTTCAGGTTTGTCTTAAGACTATCCTTATACCTCTTCAGTTGCCCGTCGGCGTTACGTTTACTATTCGTTAGGTGACTGTAAAGTAGCTGCTCTGGCAGTCTACTGTAGTCCATGTGGGTAACATGGCCAGTCCAGCGTAGTTGTTCATGGATAATGACATATGTTATTATTTCTCTTTTATCTTCTCTTCCCTCTCCTTGTTTATCTTTCTCTTCTTCTTCCCATCACCCTTTCTCCACTACTCTTTTATCTATCATTTATTACGTCATTATCAAGTCGTATCTCCCTTTTGCTCTTCTTTGCAGCTTTTATTTTTTAAGTATTTACCAAAACTTTTCCTTATATCTTAATTGCTTTATATCTCATCTGCTTCTGTTTACTTCCTCTTCTCTATTGTTTTCTGTGAATGTGTTTTCTTGTCCCTATTTAATATGCATCATAAGAATTTTCATTCATTTCCCTCCCAATTTTTTGCCATTTTTTTTATAGCTTTCAGCCCCAAGTATGTCAGTTGTCTCTTGTCTACCCTATCTAAAGCTTTAATCTATATCTATGTAATTCAGACCAGTCTATATTTTGTTTACATTATCTGACGCAGTAACACAGACCATTATTATTTCTGGCTCATCCGTCTGTCCGGTCGTCAGTTTGTATCAGGTGCCGAGCAACAGCCGATGTACTAGTGTTAACAGGTCCTGCATACTGATGACTGGATGAGTATTGAAGACGTATCAGGTCAGTTTTGTTTTCAACTTGACCTTTAAATGTGACCTCCCCCCCACTAAGGTCACGTACGTCACAGTGTGCCTAGTGGGTGTGAAGCGCTGCACGGGTGGTAGATGACCTCTCTTGTGAAAACACTTCAAGCTTTCATTAATATTTACAACAAAGCGCCCCCCCCCCCCGATTCATTTCCCATTACCAATTTCTTCTACCTATTTCACCGCCCTCAGCCTCCCATTTGAATTACTTCTCACTTGTTCCCATTTACACCCCCCAGTAATAGCTTCCAGACCCATTAGCTGGTGGTGTGGGACAGTTAGTGGCCAGACGGCAGGACCAGGACTCAGCCAACCAAGAATAACAAAAAGCGGAGTCAGAGAGCACTGTGGGTTGATGTACGCAAATCACTTGTGCCGGGAGGGAGCTCTTGGCCTGAATGGAGTTTTAACATCAATTCGCGGTCCCTGGAGGAGGAGGAGGAGGAGGAGGGGGAGGTAAGGGGTTCCATAAAGGTGAGGGAAGAGGGAAGAAGAGGAGGTAAAGGGGAGGGGATAAAGATTAGGGGACAGGGAGAGAGATAATAGGGACGTAGAGATGGTTAACCCACACCCACCCATATCCTGCCCACATGTACCCAAAACCCACCCCTCCGACTCCTTTATCTTATCCTTAATCCGCTCTTAATCCCTCCATATCTCCTATCCCTTCCCACCTCTCATATCCCTACCCCTCCTATCCCTCCCAAGACAGGATAGGTATAAAGGTTGTACTTACATCTCTACTCGCTCCACCTTGACGCCCCACGGATCGGTAGCCTCGTCTAGGGAACTCTGCATGTTGTGTGAAATACTCTCTCTCTCGCTCAGGATCTCAGCCAAATTCTTCGTTCCCAAGACATTTCGTAAGGTAGTGGCGGCTAAGAGACGAGTCGAGTGGCTGTAAGTGGCTCAGTATTAGTAGAGGTTGTGGATGGGTGGGGGGTAAGGGGTGATGAGATGGTGGTAGTGGTGGTGGTAGTGTAAGGTGGATGGTGGTGGTGGTAGTGGTGGTGATAGGGTGGTGGTGGTAGTGTGAGGTGGATGGGTGGTGGTGGTAGTGGTGATAGTGGTAGTGGTGGTGGTAGTGTGAGGTGGATGGGTGGTAGTGGTGGTGATAGTGGTAGTGGTGGTGATAGTGGTAGTGGTGGTGGTAGTGTAAGGTGGATGGGTGGTGGTGGTAGTAGTGGTGGTAGCGGTAGTGGTGGCGATGTTAGTGATGGTAATGATGGTGGAGATAATGAATGTAGCAGTAATAATATGTTCTGATACACATTAAATAATCAAATCGTCTTCTGACTTTAAAAAATATATATACTTTACTTCTTGAGTTATCATGAACAGGAAAAAAAAAACTTTGAGTGCAGGAAGAACAAACTGTAACTTAATAATGACAAGAGATAACTCAGTATTACAGTGTTATCATTTATAAGCAAGATAAGATAAGATAAGTAAATCTGACTCGTGAACACTATTATTAACAAGTATTACTACACATGATGAACTAGCTTGAGTACATTGATAATAAGTAACGCTGTTGTTCTTTACCTTGGGAATGCCATCATCGGAACACAGGGAACATGACCTGTATATAAACACACACACACACACATACATGCGATACATTTTTTTCTCCAAGGATGTCTGTTTATACAACTCTAAAGACTTATTATAGAGAAAAGATGCACTTTGAGGTATAACCAACATGGGGCAGCCAGGGTTATCATTACATACTAGGGAACCTACCTCTTCCGTCCGTCACAGGTGTGCAATGATTAGTGACTAGAAGCCGAAAGAACCACTTCAATCAGTTTCACACCTCCAGTTTTCTTCTTACCAAGTCTTTTTGACTCGACGAAAGCTGACCCTTATTGAACTGAGGCTCAAGGCTTAAAGTCCCTGATCATGGCACACGAGTCGTCAGGGTCAGAACCACAAGGCATTAGGTAGTAAGATAAGGACCTCAGAGCAGCGGAACCGAAAATTTAATTCACTCTTTTCTCTGACAGATCTGTAGTTCATTATTGGATCCTGTAGGTGAAGGTGTCGAGGTGCTGCTCCTCCTCAAATTGCGACCAGGTGACTTAGGTTCCTGAAGCTGACGACTATACATCCAGTTTACTGAACACCGACGATATAAATAAGGGTTATGAAGGGGCAGAGAAGAGACACATCTGGGTAGTTGAGAATGACGGCCATTACACCCCAGTTGGTGACGACCTTAAAATCCGGGTTACTGAGCAGGGTGGTTGAAAGACGACATTAAAGCCAGGTAACTGAAGATGTCGACAATAAATCCGGTTTAGCAAGTGGTGACGCTAAATCCAGACTACTAAAGATAAACGATGTTAAATCCGGATGTATAATGAGCATCGATCACTATACTAACATTCGTGTTTTTTGTCCGAATAAGAAAGAAAAAAAAATTAAGTCAGTCTAAATGAAAAGTGTCCACTCACATTGCTCTATATAACCCGGTAAAGGTACTGTGAGTAACTATACCCCGATGATAATAATAAAAATAAATATACTAACACAAATTTAGGACAATATGATAAGTCTGGATACAAGAATTATTTACTAACGTAGACAATGAGTGACTTTAGGGGTACCTCATGAACTGCACCCTGGTCTGTGGACAACTTGGCGGCCACGTAGAGGTCACCTTTGATATGACCTGTTCACACCCCCACTCAAGTTATATATTTATAATGTATTTATATAACTGGTGCTGGCCATGAAATAATAATAATAAAATATACAATAAATGTTGAAATCTGGATAAATATGGAGGAGTCTTGCGGAACTCAGCCCCGTTTCTTGTACTGCCCATAACTAACTGATCAAATTTGAAAAATGAAAAAAAAAAAAAAAGATCACCGATAAATAAAATAAAAATATATAACATAATTGAAAACCATAAACATTAAGAACTATTAGTTGAGAAAAAGCGGAGCCGTTGTCTACACTAGAAATAAACAGATTGTTCTACACACCACAAAGTTCAAAGCTTAGTACTTACCATCACTCAGAGCTCATTCCTGACGTTCTCATGTGACTCTTAAACTTCTGAACCACAGTTGATAAGTTTAACATAGTTTATATTTGAAGAGTTAAAGACCCGAAGAAAGAGTTGAAGAGTTTACACCACAGATGACGCTCTGACATACATGAGAGTCTACACCAGCTGCGTCACCTAACACCGCAACAATCTAAATTAATATTGTTTTCATTTCACATTCATGATACAAAAGAACTTTAAACCTCGTGAAGCTTAGTTGTTTTTCCTGTGAGATCCTTTATAGTGTGTCATTGGTTCAGCTGTTGGGACCTACTGTGTGCTGACCTGGTGGAGTGTCTGACTGGGCGATACCTGGAGAGACTGTGTACTAAAAAGATAATTATATTTAGAACAAGTCTTCATCGCATGTTACATTCTTTATCGCGTGTTAACTTCTTTATTGCGTGTTAACTTCTTCATCGCACGTTACATTCTTTATCGCGTGTTAACTTTTTTATCGCGTTAACTTCTTTATCGCGTGTTAACTTCTTTATTGCGTGTTAACTTCTTCATCGCATGTTACATTCTTTATCGTGTGTTAACTTTTTTATCGTGTTAACTTCTTTATTGCGTGTTAACTTCTTTATTGCGTGTTAACTTCTTCATCGCATGTTACATTCTTTATCGCGTGTTAACTTTTTTATCGCGTTAACTTCTTTATCGCGTGTTAACTTCTTTATTGTTAACTTCTTTATCGCGTGTTACCTTCTTTATTGCGTGTTAACTTCTTTATCGCGTGTTACCTTCTTTATCGCGTGTTACCTTCTTTATTGCGTGTTAACTTCTTTATTGCGTGTTAACTTCTTTATCGCGTGTTAACTTCTTTATCGCGTGTTAACTTCTTTATCGCGTGTTAACTTCTTTATCGCGTGTTAACTTCTTTATTGCGTGTTAACTTCTTTATTGCGTGTTAACTTCTTTATCGCGTGTTAACTTCTTTATTGCGTGTTAACTTCTTTATCGCGTGTTAACTTCTTTATTGCGTGTTAACTTCTTTATTGCGTGTTAACTTCTTTATCGCGTGTTAACTTCTTTATTGCGTGTTAACTTCTTTATTGCGTGTTAACTTCTTTATTGCGTGTTAACTTCTTTATTGCGTGTTAACTTCTTTATCGCGTGTTACCTTCTTTATCGCGTGTTAACTTCTTTATTGCGTGTTAACTTCTTTATCGCGTGTTACCTTCTTTATCGCGTGTTACCTTCTTTATTGCGTGTTAACTTCTTTATCGCGTGTTACCTTCTTTATCGCGTGTTACCTTCTTTATTGCGTGTTAACTTCTTTATCGCGTGTTAACTTCTTTATCGCGTGTTAACTTCTTTATCGCGTGTTAACTTCTTTATCGCGTGTTAACTTCTTTATCGCGTGTTAACTTCTTTATCGCGTGTTAACTTCTTTATCGCGTGTTAACTTCTTTATCGCGTGTTAACTTTCTTCTAAAACTAAAAAAGATAGGAAAGAAACAAAGCATTTGAAACTAATCACAGTATAGGGTTATATTTTTTTAATTAAGTGTCAATAAAGTACGGCCAGTCAAGGTGTAGGCCTGTAGGGTGAGGTTCACTTGGTATTTCCTACATTTAAGAAACGCCTCAAGTTATTCAAGCATTATACACAACTCGAATTGCTTTTGAACTTATCCCCGAGGCATCAGATTTCATTTACCTTAATGAAAAGTGTGTTGGTTGCCGGGATAAACACCTCAAGTTATAAACGAAATATTACATTCGTTGTTAACCTCGAGGCTCTATTACCTCCACATGTTGTTTGTATTAACGTGATGAATTTTCTAATTTGATCTTTAATTCATAATTCCTTTTCCCAAACAAAACTTAATTGCCCATTCCACCCCAGTTACTGAGAGTTACACCGTCACTACACTTCCTCCTCGATATTAAGTCCACAAACAGAGAGAGAGAAAGCGATCCAATCTCTTACAATTGGAACCTTTGCCGTTTTTCTCTACGTGTGATTCAGAATCCCTCAACAACAACAATAACAGCACCGTAATCCCTTCTCTGTTACGAGCTCATATCAACAGCTGAAATACATATTCTTAAATAGCTTCTATCCCCTATTGTTGTGGCTACCGTTTTCTGACACGTTCAGTAGGTCCTTGCTGTTGGCTGATCAGCTCAAATGATTCGTTTCCCAGAGTCAATTAATGATTCGAGTTGACGGCATAAAAAAGTTACTTCAGGATATGTGATTTTAGAAACCCACGACTTCCGTTCATGTTGTGTGACCAGCGACTGATACTGCTGCCTTATTGATCCGAGTTTATTAGTAATTATTTCAAACGTCCTTTATAATAAACTATTTCCCATTATATCAAGTCGAAGTCTTATAAATTATTTCCAATTACATTAAGTCAGAGTCTTATAAACTAGTTCCCATTACATAAGGTCGGAGTCTTATAAACTATTTCCCGTTCAATCAGCTGATAATTGACAATTTCCTAACAGTGTCAAGTTACAATATTGAATGGTTTTAATTTACAATAGAGTGTTACCCATTACAAGAGTATTACCCATTCCAAGAGACTGTTACCTATTACAAGTGACTATTACTCATTATAAGAGACTATATTACCTATTACAAGACTATTACCTATTACAAAACTATTACCCATTACGTTGAGCGATCTTACTATGACTAATTTCCCATCAACAGCCCGAAGCTTAAAGTAGATCAAATTCAATTACATGTCACCAGTTTATATGTTCAAGCAAACTGATGCTGGTGTGAGTTCGTGTCAAGTCACCAGGCGAGGGTAGACGAGATGATGCATTGCTTGGTATACCGTCAATTTCAGGCGATATTTTCCTCAGTATTCCAGCATTTATCGGTCTACAGGTGACGATGCCTAAAGAAACTACTGACCAAAGCCACAACATTGGAAAATAAAGGCTATTTAATAATTCCTTAGCATATAGAACAGTTCTTCATTCGCTGAGGATACTGAAATAGATTCAATGCACAGGACAAACATCTCGATAGAAATATATACTGTAGTTAATATATTGACAACTGTTATATTTTAGTGTTCCTTGTTCAACATCTTTTAACGTGTACGATAATAATTGTAGTAGTGGTTATTTGAATCAATTAAAGAGGATAACGTAACTAGCGTTTTGTTCGTCCTTCGCACCGGTAAGACGAGGTCGGCCAGAAACTCCCCCCCACAATATGACGTCAATGATATAGGAAGTGAACTTTACTCTCTATCTCTTCTTATGACCCAGTAAAGAGTTGAAGCCATAGAGGGTAAGACAATTGGTCACTTCTCTCTATCTCTTCTTAAAGGAACATTAAACAAAAATTCGTCCTTTTAAGAAACGAGAAAATCAATATAGAGATATAAATTTTCGTACACTTACAGAGATCCTTCGGGTGTGGTATAGTATTGTATTGATACTTTTGTGGCTCACCTCCTCACTATAGTGCTAGGTGTTGTATATAGTGCAGAGAGAGAGAGAGAGAGAGAGAGAGAGAGAGAGAGAGAGAGAGACTCTACAAGTTCATTGTTTTAGTGATAAAAGAAACGATGAGCGTAAAGAAACAATAATAATTTCTAAAGCATATGTGTGTGTGTGTGTGTGTGTGTGTGTGTGTGTGTGTGTGTGTGTGTGTGTGTGTGTGTGTGTGACTGTGAGCAGTGTGTGTGTGTGTGTATGGTGTGTGTCTGTGAGCAGTGTGTGTGTGTCTGTGGAGCATGGTGTGTGTATGTGAGCATGGTGTGTGTATGTGAGCATGGTGTGTGGATGTGTATGGAGCATGTGTGTGTGTGTGTGTGTGTGTGTGTGTGTGTGTGTGTGAGTGAGAGCATGGTGCATGGATATGTATGTGACCATGGTGTATGTATGTGAGCATGTGTGTGTGTGTGTGTGTGTGTGTGTGTGTGTGTGTACAGTACGTGTGTGTGAACATAGTGTGTGTATGTGAGCATGGTGTGTGTCTGTGAGCAGTGTGTGTGTGTGTGTGTGCGTGTGTGTATGTATGTGAGCATGGTGTGTGTATGTGTGTGTGTATGTGAACATGGTGTGTGTGTGTGTGTGTGTGTGTGTTTACCATGCGAAGGAGGTGTTCCGTCCAAGGTGTGGAGGTGGATCACCGATACCTGGGCTGTGGTGGGAACAAGTGTGGTACAGAACAGTGGAGAAGGGGAACTAATCAAAACTTTCCCTGAACCTTTGTTGATATGGAAATGTTGGGTTTTTTCTATTGATTTTTTCGACGTAAATGTGAAGGTTTTGTCGCTAACACCCCCCGTAACAAATTATTTCCTAACTATGGTGTAAGTGAAACTGGCTTCTATAGGCCTAAGCTTTCGGTATACAAGAAGGAAGAGTGGTTGGGACTGCTCTCGACTTCTTCATAGGTGGGTAAACTGAGGGTGCTTTGGGAGCTAACCAGTGGCCCTTAGGATAAGAGGTGGGCACGATAACCACTCGGCCGCCGCATCCCTTGACTATGGTAACCGATAGTACACAGAGCATAATAGTTTGTTTAATGGCAGAATGTTGACTGCTGTGACCAACTGTCTGTTTCCCAATGTTATGAACCTAAAGAAGTTAAAGACGAAGAAAAAGCGGAAGACGATAATGACAACGAGGAAGAGAGAGACAAGAAGAAAACCTTGAATAGGAAAACGAGAAGACGACGACGAAGAAAAATGAATAAGAGGAAGACTACGACAAAGAAGAAAATAAGTAGATAAAGACAAAAGATGAAGACAAAAGTAATTTCTTTTAGATATATCACGTGTGGACAGTGTTGGTGTGGGGTATACGTACCATCAGCGGCACACCACCAGCCAAGTGAAGCTTCTCGAGTAACACCCGCTTCTACCTCCTCAACTTACGTGTTCCCGAGCCTCTGTGTGTGTTGGGCTTCACCCACCTACTGCGTACTGCAACCTTCCTCTGGTCAAACTTTCTTTCCTAGTGAGTTTGTACGATACTTGGTTCTTGGCTCAGTCTTCCTACGACAAACCTTTGGACTTTTCTGTGTTGTCCGTCACAATTCTTCAGATAGTTGGAATGAATATTTGAAGAAAAAGAAGTTTAATAAATAAAACAAGGAATTGGATTATCTGTATTCTGGGGAAATATTTTGGATTTTCTGAGTCAGTCATTGTTTCTTTTAAAAGTCGTAAGGTTTGTGAAGATTTAGAAAAAAGGGAAATTGTAGACACACGTGCATTATAACTTGTGTTTATAGAGAACATGCAAATGTGAGCGTTTAGTATTGCTTAAACAGAAGGACACGAATAAGGTGATGAGAATAACAACAATAATCATCAGTGTACACAATGGTCATAGTCAGGTAGAAGACTTAGTGGAGCAAGGTGGTGGTGACTGTGTGCTGTAGGTGGACATAAAAAATATTGCTTTATCGTCGAGACACAGGTACACATGGATCAGAGAACGTGATTAGGTATGGAGAAGCGAGACACAGGTACACATGGATCAGAGAACGTGATTAGGTATGGAGAAGCGAGACACAGGTACACATGGATCAGAGAACGTGATTAGGTATGGAGAAGCGAGACACAGGTACACATGGATCAGAGAACGTGATTAGGTATGGAGAAGCGAGACACAGGTACACATGGATCAGAGAACGTGATTAGGTATGGAGAAGCGAGACACAGGTACACATGGATCAGAGAACGTGATTAGGTATGGAGAAGCGAGACACAGGTACACATGGATCAGAGAACGTGATTAGGTATGGATAAGCGAGACACAGGTACACATGGATCAGAGAACGTGATTAGGTATGGAGAAGTGCACCAAGGCTAATGAGGGTGAATCAGTGTGAGTATATGGAGGTGGATAGGCACTGGAAAAGTAATGTGGATAGTAATGTGGATAGGAATGGATGAGAATAAGCACAGGCGAGTGAGAGAGAGACCCAGAAATAGTAGTAGGTGTTGAAGACGATCGAACGAAAATAAGTTGTCCTATAGAGTAACGAGAATATATTATCTACTATACAGTGGGAGGACGAGGGTGCGTTGGGGTAGTCAAGTGCGTTCAAGACATCCGACGTTCTTCTCTCTAGTGCTTCTAATACTAGCTAATAATAATGTAACATGACAACAGCACAAGTGATCGCTAACATGGATACTATCTGTTCATATCTACCACAACCGTTCTACTGATAAAGCAACTTAAAATTAAACACAGCAAATAATATTAATCGACAAAGAAGTTAATTAATATCACAAACTAAAACGATTCATGACAACTGAGAGGAAACATTCATGTCCTAAGTAGAAATAATAAGTTGCACTGGGTGGGAAGAGTTGTAGAGGAGAGACTGCCTCCTGCTCCAACACTGACATGTGCACTAAGGTCAACCCTGGCTGCTCATGTAAGGTCACACATAAGAGGGATCTGTTATATATTATCCGAGTTACAGGGAGGGTATTATATAAGCTATATCGCTACACTATGAACCTTCGATGCCGCATTGAGAATTAAGTTTTGATTAATGTATCGAGCTGGTGTGAGGGTGAGTACCGCTGCCTTCACATTGTTTACTGGGGAGTGAGTGAGTGAGTGAGTGAGTGAGTGAGTAAGTGAGTGAGTGACTGAGTGAGTGACTGAGTGAGTGAGTGAGTGAGTGAGTGAGTGAGGGCCAGCTTTGTTCAAGAATACAACATCGAAGTTTTCCAGATTTTAAGAAGTAAATAAATAGATAGCAAATCTACGAATATTGTCGATAAGAAATGAGAAGTGTGTGTGTGTGTGTGTGTGTGTGTGTGTGTGTGTGTGTGTGTGTTAGTCCAGTGTTGCGAAACTGGAATATTGTTTAATAATAAAGATGCCCCCCCGGGTGACTCTCCCTGGGGCCGCAGGTCAGAGAAGCAGCTGTTCAGTTCCTCTCATTCATCCACGTTAGTCCGTGAGCCGCTTGGATATAATATAAAAATAATCAACTAGAAATCTTCAAGGAAAGTTTACTCGCGAATCTGAGGCAGAATTCCTGCCGCAGGTTAAGTGGTGTGAGTGTCCTCACACAGCTATCTTCATCGAGAGTTGGCAAGAACTAGTGTGTGTGTGTGTGTGTGTGTGTGTGTGTGCCAAAGTACTGTTTCTGGTTCAAAGAGACTTGTCAGTTTTGTTTATGACACAAGATGGACAGCCTTGATTGTGACCGAAATAATTTCTGAATAGTGTACAGCTACAAGCAGTTTGTCAGTCCGGTAAAGGTAACTATATATAAAGTTACAATTACTAGATCAATTCAGACAGAGATTCAGTTGTTCTTATTGACTCTATGAAAGACATAATTGTCTGCACTAATTTGATCAAGAACACAATATTGTGACTTGTTGTGAGGCCGGGTGTAAACCTTGACTGGTGTCTCTCTTGTGCTGTACTGTATTATTCTTGTTGTTCATTCTTACATTATTGACTCAGTGTTGATGCAAACAAAAAGAAACAAGAAAAAGTTTCCCTTCAATTTTGTAGAGTCATTAAGCACAAATACACTAGTCACTTCCTTGTGTTGGTAACGGCACCAGAACCAACCTAACTAATATATGCAGTATATTGACAACTGTACACTACACGGCTTAGCTCAGCGGACATAACAGTGGAAGAAATGTGACTTACCGCCCGACTACCCTGAGCTGGTGGGCGGCCTCCTGGAGGGAGCATCACCCTCACACGGCCTGATTGGTGACTCATGTGGCTCTCTCTTTATCCTTACATCATCCAGGATCTAAAATATCGAGTTGTTGCTGGGTCTCTTATATTCACAAGCTAGTCAAGAGCTCGATACTGAAGGTGAACGAAAAGGAATCGCCAATCAGGTCACGTTGGTGGGTTGTCCCATGTGGTGCAGAGGCACAGAATGCTGAATCCTTAACACAACCTGAAGATGGCAGACACCATTCGTCTATGGTTGACATCACTGGTTCAGGTTGGTGGTCAATCCAGCATTCGGTGTCATATATATGAAATAAATCCCCCTTATGTCACAGATGTCTGAGGATTAGCGAGTATATATTATGTGTTAATACCTGAAATCGGAGATGTTACACACGGCAGCCATTGGGTTGGACACACGGTAGTACACCACAGCGTCCACGGACACCGTTACTGAGTCCTTGGATAACACCTAGAAAATACAAACAACACCACCGTCTCAGTTTCAAGCCTTTTACTCAGTCACAAACTCTTAACCCGAAGGTGCTCCTGCCCTTCAGGAGCCTCGGGTCCTTCCTTAAGCGCCATTAGTGTTTCCTGGTCTGTGGTGGTTCCTGCCCTCTCCTGGACCCGTCCATCTATCACCGGAGACGACCCATTACCGTGCCCCTAATGCACGGGGCTTGGCGCTTCTCGCTCCAGTAGGAAACAAGTCATGAAAAATAAGTTATAATCATAGTACAAGAAGACGATGTACGGCCTCCTAGTACCCAGGAGGGGGCGCTATTTACAGTACCCACGGGGCGCTGTTTACAGTACCCACGGGGCGCTGTTTACAGTACCCACGGGGCGCTGCTTGCAGTACCCAGGGGGCGCTGTTTACAGTACTCAGGGGGCGGTTTACAGTACCCTCGGGGCGCTGTTTAAGTACCCAGGGGGCGCTGTTTACAGTACCCTCGGGGCGCTCTTCTCCACGACGGATGGAAAGTCAGATTATCCGATGGCTGTAAACGTAATGTTGCGATAACAAATTAACTAAACAACCATTTCCAAGTTAGAAAATGTCCTTGTGGTGATGTACTGTAGTTAACAGTGTGACCTGAACCACTGTAATGTATCTTTGACAATTTCTGGCATGAATACTTAAAGCTTATTATTTAAACTTACACTTGGGGGCCGGGCCAGCAGTACTGAGGTCGGGAAGCCAGGAAGAGCAGCCAACTCATATTTTAACAGCCGACAGAACCTTTACTTTTTGTTGAGAGTGGAACTAGACTTATTTATCTCCACGTTCTACAGGAAACGTACCTGTTATAACTCAATAATAAAGTTGATGCTCACACAAACGTTGTAAACAATTCTCAGAGAACAACATCAGACGTAAATCACTTTGCAGTGTAACCAACATGAACGTTTGTAAACAGCCTAAAAATGGCTTACAATAGTGTGCCTTCCATTTGTTCCCCTCAACATGTCACCCATAAAAGGGAAACATTTACTTTTATATATGAACATGGCGAGCTACAGTGTTTTTATTATAACTTATACTACGCTGTTTTGTTGAGTGAGAATCCTCAGCTGAGCGACAACTTTATTATGACAACTAGAGGGAGCCTAAGGCGACACTATTAACATCCCGCTCGGGTTAGATATCATCTCCCGGCTCCGTCTACACCCTACTCTTACTCCCCCGAAAGAGAACTTTTGGCACTAGTTCTCTCAGTATCTGACAGCCACCTCGTAAAATGGAGCAACATCATCACCATGTGGCGTTCTAAAGAATTTACCCAAAGGGTCTATTCTCCTATACGATCCGTGCTGGGGGACGACCCTCTTGCTCAAGGTTTACAGTAACTGATGAGCCTGCGTATTTGCCCTCCAGTCTCAACTAACTGAGGAAACGTTAGTGGTGGAGGAGGTACTCGGCTGAGGGAGTTTGGCTCCGTGGCTTATCAAATATAAAGTTTTTTTTCCGACATTAAATCTGATTATGGATCCTTGACGCATTTCCTCAGAAAACTTGTGTCTTAGTATAGTCTGGCAGCCGTGTGCGACCGGCAGGAGAGGTACTGAGAGGGTGGTGGTGTTTTTCCAGTTAGTTGACAACTCTTGATGGCAAGGGCGCCATCACTTAAGGGCAGGACAGGCTGTCAGGCTCACTCAAAAGGATCATCTTTGTATGAGGGAAAAAGGTCAAGACTAAGGGGGACGCCATCATGTTCTGGTCCGAGTTAATGATGATCGCTGCTGGAGTCAAACAAGTCCTGGCGGGAGATAACCCAGCATCAGCCGTCCTTCTGAGTGAGCTTAACGACGTGGCGTGCCCTAAGTGGTGCCTCCTTGCCTCACTGTACACAGGAGAAACGTCTGGATTAGAGAAGGGAGGAGAGTCCCTGTTTGAATTCCTCTTGTGGTCGCCGTTGTAGAGGACCGACACATTGCCGATGGAAACAAAAGGAGGCAAACAAAGGCTTCATATAAACAGGAATAATAACTAAATAAAGGGAAAACGAGACAAAATTTCATAACAGAACGAATAAAACCCAGCCTTTTGTGGATTTGCAAACCAAATACTGCAACATAGCCAACCAAAATGATCATGACACACACACACACACACACGCTCACACACACACACACACACACACTCACACATTAGCAGTCAACTAAGTCTGTGAGTCAAAGGGTAGTGTGGTGGGAGTCAGCTGTTAGTATGTGGTGAGGAGGATAAAGCCACTCATGGAAGCTGCTCAGTGCTCACCTTCTCGTGGGAACATGGGTCGAGCGCTACACACCGCACGCCCCATCAATCGTGTGCCGATCAAAGGGGCCCTTAATATAAGCATGTTAATGGGGACTTAAATTAAACATGTTAAAATCAACATAACAGGATCTTATAATTACTAGGTCATAATTAACAATAAGCGATAAGTGCTCGGTGTTTAGTGTTTTGTTTCAAGCTTTCTGGAGACATTTTATGCCAACGCCGTGAGCCGCCCGAGCACCTGCTGCAGCTTGTAAACGAACTCTCTTCACAGGAGGGACTTTAACTAGTGGTTATCAGGTCATCTGTTTATTATTGGCTTTTATTTTGTTTTTGAATTACATGATTACAGGCTATTAGTATTTTATAATGCGATGGAATTAAAAAATATTTACAGGTGGAGTGGAAGGACAGTAACCGCTAGCTGGGTGCGCGCGCGTGAGCTACAACACACACTATTGTCCTACCATGCAAATTTTTGTGTTTGTTGCTGCTCGCACTTCCTCGGGATGAGAAATCTTCGGCCTTTGTGCAAGCTCTAACTTTATGTATATTCCCTGTGTGGTGGTGTAAGGGGGGGGGGGTCACTGAGTTGTCTGGCCGTAAAGATAACAGACTGTTGCTACTGTGCTGTGCTGTACATCTACTGTCACTGTTACTATCGGCTGGATTAAAACAAGTGACACGATGAGTCGTTGAATCTTTACTGTGAACTGACTAGTACAGCTGCAAGTTAGCTTCACATACTAACTTACATCATATACGCTAAAATTGACCAGGTTATTCTTCACTATTACACTAAATGTCTCACCATTACACTCTCAAATAATCTAAGTTTTCAAATTGTTTTTTCTCGCCTTACCTCCAGTGATGCTCAACAGCAACATGTTACCCAAACATCCCAAACCTTCTAGCAATAATAATAACCTTAATGCCACCAAACATTATCTGTCGTATGCCTAGTTTGTGTACACTATGCCCAGGTGAGCCTCGGTGACCTCTTGACTGATGTAGTGGCTGCTGGAAATACCTAAATAGTGTGTACTGAGCTGAGGTGAGAGCTGGAACTACCACCTCAACTGTGTGTGTGTGTGTGTGTGTTGTAAGCTGTTAGCTGAGACTAGCAGAGCTGAGGAGAAGAGTAGCGCGAGGCTAACTTGACTTACATTGCAACGACGATTGGGGGATGAAGGCCTCTGAAAACACGACAAGGATTGAGGAGCAAATGCACCATGCAGTCAAAAGAGAGCCATTACGTGAGGAACAGGCCTTTGGTACAGCATAACCTAAGCCACCAATGGAAATCAAGAACAGCCAAAGATCTAGATTCTAATTAGTGCATACTCCCCCGTGATGACTCTGCGTCTCGAGTTCGAGGCATCATGGCAATCTTGGGCTAAAATATTTCTCTCTCTCTCTACAGACATGAGGCGATAAATGAGTTGCCTTGACTGTCTGGCTAGAAAAAATATGAACTAGATTTTGTTAATCCTTGACACCACTTGGCAGTGATTAATCTGTATACTTAAACGGGAGTTGGAATAAGAAGCATGTGCATTGGTTAGACCCATATCAGTAGACCAAAGAGCAAAAACAAAAACAGGGATAAACAGAAAAACGGAAAAAAACTGTAAGGAAAATTAAACATGAACTAAAATAAACCGAGAAAAAATATTAAACCAAAAACAGGAATATGTAAATAAAACCAGATTCTTTAGCAGTCGTCTTTTAAAAACCCTAATATATATCAAAACCCATTTCAGTTAAGATTAATTGCCCTCTCATTAAAGATCACACCAGTGCAACAAATGGCAATCACGAGAGATGCAAAAGCGGCGTTGCCATGGGGAAAAGCGGCATTGCCAAGTTCCCGTGTACCTGTAATCCTCTACGTTAGTTTGTGCCATTATGGGGTCAGACACACGGTAGTATACAACGGCATCCACAGACACGGTCACTGAGTCGCGAGACAGTATCTGAAAAGCAAAGGGGTGAGGAGAGAGCTCTTGAGGCCAGAGAGAGAGAGAGAGAGAGAGAGAGAGAGAGAGAGAGAGAGAGAGAGAACATCTCGTAGGGGCGAGGTGTCACACACAACACTTCTTTAGTACCATTGGCCGGGGTGGAGGAAGGGAGGGAGGGAGAGGAGTATAGTGGACACAATAGTGGAGGAGTTGGATTTTATTTCCAGCGGGAAGCAGCAGTTAGGTAGCAGCACCACCACCAACCACAATAACAACAGAAGCAGCGTGAGGGGACGTAGGGGAGAGATGGTGAAGGGTTAAAATGCAAAGTAAATCAGTGGGGAGAAGCACAAACAACGAGGAAGGGCGGGTAGAGGTGGGGATGAGGGGGATGCTACAACAGGGATGGGTGGGTAGGAGGCCAGGTGGCGGCAGAGCACAACAGAAGCGAGCTTTAGTGGTATCATGGGACAGGGGAGAGTCGTAGCAGCGGTAGCATCATCATTACCAGCAGCGGCAGCAATAGAGGGGTACCACACTACTCACAGTGCCAAGGGAGCAAATGGTGACACATTGTTGTTACTGGAGTGTTCCGTCGGCAAGACAAGGTGAACTAAGAACTTCTGCAGCAGGCACACAGTAACACCAGGTCAACATTCACTCAACAAAAGTAACACAGATCCAGGAGCCACCAGCAGTATAGCCACCCCACAACAGTTTAGCCAAAAGGTCCCTTGAGTGCCTAATGTTTTTGTTAATGTACAAGCGGACACCAGAGAAGGACCATAAGGCTAGGGTGGGGTGACGGCTGGGAGGAGCTAGTATAGAACTAGAGCTGACCCACGCCTGGCTACCTGTAGTCCTCCACATTGTTCTCGGCCATGACGGGATCGTGGACACGGTAGTAAACCACAGCATCCACGGCTACTGTCACGTGGTCACGAGAGAGAATCTGCAACATTACCAGCAGCTTGGTCAGATCACGTCTCAGGTCTTCGCTCACGCCTCCCGCTGAGCTCATGGTCTCAAGTAACTTTTTTTCTCGGTTGAGTTCTCTCCCTCCTGCCGTCGTCTGAGGTAAGGTCTCTCCTTCCTGCCGTCGTCTGAGGTAAGGTCTCTCCTTCCTGCCGTCGTCTGAGGTAAGGTCTCTCCCTCCTGCCGTCGTCTGAGGTAAGGTCTCTCCCTCCTGCCGTCGTCTGAGGTAAGGTCTCTCCCTCCTGCCGTCGTCTGAGGTAAGGTCTCTCCTCCTGCCGTCGTCTGAGGTAAGGTCTCTCCTCTCCTGCCGTCGTCTGAGGTAAGGTCTTCCTCCTGCCGTCGTCTGAGGTAAGGTCTTCTCCCTCCTGCCGTCGTCTGAGGTAAGGTCTCTCCTTCCTGCCGTCGTCTGAGGTAAGGTCTCTCCTCCTGCCGTCGTCTGAGTAAGGTCTTCCTTCATGCCGTCGTCTGAGGTAAGGTCTTCCTTCCTGCCGTCGTCTGAGGTAAGGTCTTCCACCTGCCGTCGTCTGAGGTAAGGTTCCTCCTCCTGCCGTCGTTCGAGGTGGGTCTCTCCTCCTGCCGTCGTCTGAGGTAAGGTCTCCTTCCTGCCGCTCGTCTGAGGTAAGGTTCTCCCCTCCTGCCGTCGTTTGAGGTAAGGTCTTCCTCCTGCCGTCGTCTGAGGTAAGGTCTCTCCTCCTGCCGTCGTCTGAGGTAAGGTCTCCTCCTGCCGTCGTCTGAGTAAGGTTCTCCTCCTGCCGTCGTCTGAGGTAAGGTCTCCCTCCTGCCGTCGTCTGAGGTAAGGTTCTCTCCTGCCGTCGTCTGAGTGGTCTCTCCTTCCTGCCGTCGTCTGAGGTAAGGTCTCTCCCTCCCCTGCCGTCGTCTGAGGTAAGGTCTTCCTCCCTGCCGTCGTCTGAGGTAAGGTTCTCCTTCCTGCCGTCGTCTGAGTAAGTTCTCTCCTGCCGTCGTTCGAGGTAAGGTCTTCCTTCCTGCCGTCGTCTGAGGTAAGGTCTTCCCCCTGCCGTCGTTTGAGGTAAGGTCTCTCCCTCCTGCCGTCGTTTGAGGTAAGGTCTCTTCCCCATGTCACGGTCTTACCGTGGGAAGGAGTGATGTTATGGCGATGTGGTTCCCCAATCAGGTCACTTTTCAACTATGGTCTCCATCAGGTCACTTTCAACTATGGTCTCCCATCAGGTCATTTCTTTCAACTATGGTCTCCCCATCAGGTCACTTCTCTCAGGTATGGTCTCCCATCAGTTTCTTTCACAGGTATGGTCTCCCCATCAGGTTTGTTTCTTCAGGTATGGTCTCCAATCAGGTCACTTTCTCAACTATGGTCTCCTTGTCACAGGTCATTTCTTCTCAACTATGGTCTCCCCCATCAGGTCGTCACTTCTTCTTCTCAGGTATGGTCTCCCATCAGGTCACTTCTTCTCAGGTATGGTTCCCAATCGGTGTCACTTCTCAACTATGGTCTCCCATCAGGTCACTTCTTTCAACTGCTATGGTCTCCCCCAACAGGTCACTTCTTTCTCAACTATGGTCTCCCCATCAGGTCACTTCTTCTCAGGTATGGTCTCCCCATCAGGTCACTTTCCTCAGGTATGGTCTCCCCATCAGGTCACTTTCTGTGTATGGTCTCCAATCAGGCTACTTTTCAACTATGGTCTCCCATCAGGTCACTTCTTTCAACCATGGTCTCCCCCATCAGGTCACTTTCAGGCATGGTCTCCCCATCAGGTCACTTTCTCAGGCATGGTCTCCCCATCAGGTCACTTTCTCAGGCATGGTCTTCCCATCAGGTCATCATTTCTTTCAACCATGGTCTTCCATCAGGTCACTTCTTTCAACTATGGTCTCCCATCATTTACCATCTCAGGTGGTCTCCCATCAGGTCACTTTCTCAGGTATGGTCTCCCCCAGTCAGTCACTTTCTCAGGTATGGTCTCCCCATCAGGTCACTTTCAGGTGTATGGTATCCCCATCGTGTCACTTATCAGGCAGTATGGTCTCCCCATCAGGTCACTTCTTCTCAGGCATGGTCTCCCACTGTGTCACTTCTTTCTGTGTATGGTCTCCCCACTGTGTCAATTTCTCAGGTATGGTCTTCCCATCAGGTCAATTTCTGCATGGTCTCCCCATCAGGTCACTTCTTTCTGTATGGCTCCCCATCAGGCTGCTCTCTCAGGTATGGTCTCCCCATCAGGTCAATTTCCTGGGCATGGTCTCCCATCAGGCCGGACTCTCAGGTATGGTCTCCCACCAGGTCACTTCTTCTCAGGCATGGTCTCCCATCAGGTCAATTTCAGGTATGGTCTCCCCATCAGGCCGGGCCTCAGGCATGGCTCCCCATCAGGTCACTTTCTCAGGCATGGTCCCCATCAGGTCATTTCTTTCTCAGGTATGGTCTCCCATCAGGTCACTCTCTCAGGCATGGTCTCCCCATCAGGTCAATTCTTGCATGGTCTCCCATCAGTCACTTCTCTGTATCCCCATCAGGTCACTTTCAGGTATGGTCTCCCCATCAGGTCAATTTCAGGTATGTATCTCCCATCAGGCTGACTTCCCTCAGGCATGGCTACCCATCAGGTCACTTTCTCAACTATGGTCTCTATCAGGTCAATTCCTCTCAGGTATGTATTCTCCCACTGTGGTCAATTTCTGTGTATGGTCTCCCATCAGGTCAATTTCAGGTATCCATCAGGTCACTCTCATGGTCCTCATCAGGTCACTTTCAAATCATGGTCTCCCATCAGGCTCAATTTCAGGTATGGTCTCCCATCAGGTCCCATCAGGTCACTTCAGGCATGGTCTCCCCATCAGGTCAATTCTCAGGCATGGCCTCCCCATCAGGTCACTATCTCAGGTATGGTCTCCCATCAGGTCAATTTCTCAGGTATGGTCTCCCCATCAGGTCAATTTCAGGTATGGTCTCCCCATCAGGTCACCATCTCAGGCATGGTCTCCCCATCAGGTCAATTCTCAGGCATGGTCTCCCATCAGGTCAATTCTCCTGCATGGCTCCCATCAGGCTGCCTCTCAGGCATGGTCTCCACTGGTCACTTTCAGGTATGGTCTCCCCACTGTGCCAATGGTCTCAGGTATGGTCTCCCCATCAGGCTTCATTTCGAGGTTTCCCATCAGGTCAATTTCTCAGGTATGGTCTCCCATCAGGTCACTATCTCAGGTATGGTCTCCCATCAGGCCAATTTCTCAGGTATGGTCTCCCCATCAGGTCACTTTCTCAGGTATGGTCTCCCCATCAGGTCACTTCTTCTCAGGTATGGTCTCCCATCAGGTCACTTCTCAGGTATGGTCTCCCCATCAGGTCACTTTCAGGTATGTGGGTCTCCCCATCAGGTCACTTTCTCAGGTATGGTCTCCCATCAGGTCACTTTCCTGTGTGTTGGTCTCCCCATCAGGTCACTTCTGCATCAGGTATGGTCTCTGCATCAGGTCACTCTTTATCAGGTATGGTCTCCCCACGTCACTTTCTGCATGGTCTCCCCATCAGTCACTTCTCTCAGGTATGGTCTCCTCATCGTCACTCTTCTCAGGCATGGTCTCCCATCAGGTCACTTCTCTGTATGGTCTCCCCATCAGGTCACTTTCAGGTGGTCTCCCATCAGGTCACTTTCTCAGGTATGGTCTCCCATCAGGCCACTTTCAGGCATGGCCTCCATCAGGTCACTTTATCAGGCATGGTCTCCCATCAGGCTCATCAGGCATGGTCTCCCATCAGGTCACTTTATCAGGTATGGCTCCATCAGGTCACTTCTTTCAGGCATGGTCTCCCCATCGTCACTTTCAGGTATGGTCTCCCATCAGGTCAATTTCTCAGGCATGGTCTCCCATCAGGCTTCACTCTCTCAGGCATGGTCTCCCCATCAGGTCAATTTCAGGTATGGTCTCCCCCATCAGGCTTGGCCTCAGGTATGGTCTCCCATCAGGTCAATTTCAGGCGGTCTCCCACGGTCACTTTCATTGCATGGTCTCCCATCAGGTCACTTTCTCTCAGGTAAGGAAGTCTCCCCATTGTGTCGGGCTTTCAGGTATGGTCTCCCATCAGGTCAATTTCTGTATGGTCTCCCATCAGGTCACTTCAGTATGGTCTCCCCATCAGGTCACTTTATCAGGCATGGTCTCCCATCAGGTCAATTTCTCAGGCATGGTCTCCCCATCAGGTCAATTTCTCAGGTATGGTCTCCCCATCAGGTCACTTCTCAGGCATGGTCTCCCATCAGTCACTTTCTCAGGTATGGCCTCCCCATCAGGTCACTTCTTTCAGGTATGGCTCCCCATCAGGTCACTCTTTCTCAGGCAGATGGTCTCCCTCCATCAGGTCACTTCTCTCTCAGGCATGGTCTCCCATCAGGTCACTTTCAGGCATGGTCTCCCATCAGGTCACTTCTTTCTGTGTATGGCTCCCCCATCAGGTCACTTTCTCAGTGGTCTCCCATCAGGTCACTTTCTCAGGTATGGTCTCCCATCAGGTCAATTTCTCTCAGGTATGGTCTCCCCATCAGTCACTTTCTCAGTATGGTCTCCCCATCAGGTCACTTTCAGGTATGGTCTTCCCCACCAGGTCACTTGCGATCAGGTATGGTCTCCCCACTCATGTCACTTCTCTCAGGTATGGTCTCCCCATCAGGTCACTTTCAGGTATGGTCTCCCATCAGGTCACTTTCTCAGGTATGGTCTCCCATCAGGTCAATTCTCAGGTATGGTCTCCCATCAGGTCACTTTTATCAGGCATGGTCTCCCCATCAGGTCACTTCTCAGGCATGCATATCTCCCCATCAGGTCAATTTCCTCAGGTATGGTCTCCCCACTGTCACTTCTTTCTCAGGCATGGTCTCCCCATCAGGTCACTTCTTCTCAGGTATGGTCTCCCCATCAGGTCACTTTATCAGGCATGGTCTCCATCAGGTCACTTTCAGGCATGGTCTCCCATCAGGTCACTTTCTCAGGCGGTCTCCCATCGTCACTTTCAGGTATGGTCTCCCCATCAGGTCACTTTCTCAGGTATGGTCTCCCATCAGGTCACTTCTTTATCAGTATGGTCTCCCCATCAAGGTCACTTCTTGGTGTATGGTCTCCCCATCAGGCTCACTCTCTCAGGTATGGTATCCCCATCAGGTCACTTTTATCAGGTATGGTCTCCATCAGGTCACTTCTCTGTATATGGTCTCCCATCAGGTCACTTCTTTCAGGTATGGTCTCCCCATCAGGTCACTTTCAGGTATGGTCTCCCCATCAGGTCACTTTCTCAGGTATGGTATCCCCATCAGGTCACTTCTTTCAGGCATGGTATCCCCATCAGGTCACTTTCAGGCATGGTATCCCCATCAGGTCACTTTCAGGTATGGTCTCCCATCAGGTCACTTTCTCAGGTGGTATGGTCTCCCCACCAGGTCACTTTCAGGTATGGTCTCCCCACCAGGTCAATTTCTCAGGTATGGTATCCCCATCAGGTCACTTCTTCTCAGGTATGGTATCCCCATCAGGTCACTTTCTCAGGTATGGTCTCCCCATCAGGTCACTTTCTCAGGCACATTCCATCAGGTCACTTTCTCAGGCATGGTATCCCTCCCCACTGTGGTCACTTTCAGGTATGGTCTCCCCATCAGGTCACTTTCTCAGTATGGTCTCCCCATCAGGTCACTTTCAGGCATGGTGCATCCCATCAGGTCACTTCTTTCAGGTATGGTCTCCCCATTAGGTCACTTTCTCAGGTATGGTCTCCCATCAGGTCACTTTCAGGTATGGTCTCCCCATCAGGTCACTTCTCTGTGTATGGTCTCCCCATCAGGTCACTTTCAGGTATGGTCTCCCCATCAGGTCACTTTTCTCAGGTATGGTCTCCCCATCAGGTCACTTTCTCAGGTATGGTCTCCCCATCAGGTCACTTTCTCAGGTATGGTCTCCCCACTGTACTTTCTCAGGTGTATGGTCTCCCATCAGGTCACTTTCTTGGTGTATGGCCTCCCATCAGGTCAATTGTGCATGGTCTCCCATCAGGTCACTTTCAGGTATGTAGTCTCCCATCAGGTCACTTTCTCAGTATGGTCTCCCCATCAGGTCACTTTCTCAGGTGGCATCCCACTGTGTCAATTTCAGGCATGGTATCCCCACTGTGGTCACTTTCTCAGGTATGGTATCCCATCAGGTCACTTTCAGGTACACAACCTCCCCATCAGGTCACTTCTTTCCTCAGGTATGGTCTCCCATCAGGTCACTTTCAGGTATGAATTTCCCCATCAGGTCACTTCTTCAGGTATGGTCTCCATCAGGTCACTTTCTCAGGTATGGTCTCCCCATCAGGTCAATTTCTCAGGTATGGTCTCCCCACTGTGTCACTTCTTTCTCAGGTATGGTCTCCCATCAGGTCACTTCTTTCTCAGGTATGGTCTCCCCCATCAGGTCACTTTCTCAGGTGGTGGCCTCTACTAGGCTACTTTTTTCTAGGTAAGTGGTCTCCTATCAGGTCACTTCATCAGGTATGGTCTCCCCATCAGGTCACTTTCTCAGGTATGGTCTCCCCCATCAGGTCACTTTCTCAGGTATGGTCTCCCATCAGGTCACTTTCTCAGGTATGGTCTCCCACTTCAGGTCACTTTCAGGCATGGTCTCCCATCAGGTCACTTCAGGTATGGTCTCCCATCAGGTCACTTTCAGGCATGGTATCCCATCAGGTCAATTTCAGGTATGGCATCCCATCGTGGTCACTTTCTGCATGGTCTCCCCATCAGGTCACTTTCTCAGGTGGTCTCCCATCAGGTCACTTTCAGGCATGGCTCCCCATCAGGTCACTTTCAGGAATGGTCTCCCCATCAGGTCACTTCTTTCAGGTATGGTCTCCCATCAGGTCACTTCTTCTCAGGTATGGTCTCCCCACTGTGTCACTTTCTCAGGTATGGTATCCTCATCAGGTCACTTCTTCAGGTATGGTCTCCCCATCAGGTCAATTTCCCTTGCGGGTATGGTCTCCCATCAGGTCACTTTCTGTGTATGGTCTCCCCAATTAAAGGTCACTTTCTCAGGTAGTATGGTCTCCCATCAGGTCACTCTCAGGCATGGTATCCCATCAGGTCACTTCAGGTATGGTCTCCACTGTGGTCACTTTCTGGGGGCATGGTCTCCCACTCAGGCTCTTCTGCATGCATCCCCACTCAGGTCACTTCTTCAGGTATGGTCTCCCCATCAGGTCACTTTCAGGTATGGTCTCCCATCAGGTCACTTCTCAGGTATGGTCTCCCATCAGGTCACTTTCTCAGGTATGGTATCCCCATCAGGTCACTCTTTTTATCAGGCATGGTCTCCATCAGGTCAATTTCAGGTATGGTCTCCCATCAGGTCACTTCTTCAGGCATGGTCTCCCATCAGGTCACTCTCTTTCAGGTATGGTCTCCCATCAGGTCACTTTCTCAGGTGTTTGGTATCCCATCAGGTCACCTTTCTCAGGTATGGTCTCCCCATCAGGTCACTTCTTCTCAGGTATGGTCTCCCCATCAGGTCACTTTCTCTGGTATGGTCTCCCCATCAGGTCACTTTCACTATGGTCTCCATCAGGTCATTTCAGGTATGGTCTCCCATCAGGTCACTTTATCAAGTATGGTCTCCCCATCAGGTCAATTTCTCAGGTATGGTCTCCCCATCAGGTCACTTTCTCAGGTATGGTCTCCCCATCAGGTCACTTTTTCAGGTATGGTCTCCCCATCAGGTCACTTTCTCAGGTATGGTATCCCCATCAGGTCAATTTCTCAGGTATGGTCTCTTTTTCCCAGGTATTTGCTGAATATTTTACTTTAACAAATATAGACCTCATGGGCAGGTCATACAAAGATCAATGTTAGACGTCCCCGTTCTATATAACCGTTCTATATAACCGTTCTATATAACCGTTCTATATAACCGTTCTATATAACCGTTCTATATAACCGTTCTATATAACCGTTCTATATAACCGTTCTATATAACCGTTCTATATAACCGTTCTATATCACCGTTGTGGGGGGGGGGAATATAACACAGAAGGATCCACAATAGTTGAGTTAATATGAACTCTCGTGTCAGCTGCTACAACATTTATAACCAGGACACCCTAAGGGTCTTTTACGAGTTAAGATGGGTAAGGTAGTGTTGATGTATTCTTCATATTAATTACATTTGTTATTCTTTATCAGTGTTTGTGTGTTTGGTAGTATGGTCATGGTACTGCGGCTATCGTCATGAATATATGGTAACACGTTCATGGTAGTATAATACTGTCATAATAACACATTCATGAGAACAGTTATCTTTGTTATCACTTAACCTATGACCCAGGAGTCTTATCAACGACACCATCATTATAATTACTGTATAATTACTGATACATTAATTACTCCAAGACACGAACATCATAATTACTTAGTGGATTCGTAAAACATTTTCTTATTTCGTCACAGGAGTATTAAGAGTGGACTATGAGGCTTGATGTACTTAGGCAAATAACCGTCTAGTCTAACTAACCTGACTGATGCTGTCTACTACGAATGAGGAATGCTTTAAACTGCCTGGGTTAATGGCCGCCTTTAATGATCTTAGTGTGGAGGTGTCAGGGGGAAGGTACTGGTAGTGTGGGAGTGTCAGGGGGAGGTACTGGTAGTGTGGGAGTGTCAGGGGGAAGGTACTGGTAGTGTGGGAGTGTCAGGGGGAGGTACTGGTAGTGTGGGAGTGTCAGGGGGAAGGTACTGGTAGTGTGGGAGTGTCAGGGGGAGGTACTGGTAGTGTGGGAGTGTCAGGGGGAAGGTACTGGTAGTGTGGGAGTGTCAGGGGGAGGTACTGGTAGTGTGGGAGTGTCAGGGGGAAGGTACTGGTAGTGTGGGAGTGTCAGGGGGAAGGTACTGGTAGTGTGGAGGTGTCAGAGGTACTGGAGGAAGGTACTGGTAGTGTCAGGAAGGTACTGGGAGGTCAGGTTAGACATTGGTAGTGGGAGTGTCAGGGGAAGGTACTGGTAGTGTGGGAGTCAGGGGAGTCAGGCATGTACTGGGAGGGGAGGCGGAGTGTAGGGGAGGTACTGGTGGTGTGTAAGGTCTGAGTGCTCTGGGAGGTACTGTAGTGTGGGAGTGTCAGGGGGAGGGTGTGGGAGGTCAGGGGGAGGTACTGATAGTGTGGGAGGTCAGGGGAGGTACTGATAGTGTCAGGGAGGTAGGGAGGTACTGGGTAGGTGAGTGTGGGGGTGTCAGGGGGAGCAGGGGAAGGTACTGTAGTGGGAGGTCAGGGGGAAGGTACTGGTAGTGTGGGAGGTCAGGGGGAAGGTACTGGTAGTTGGTAGTGTGGGAGGTGGGGAGGTCAGGGGGAAGGTACTGGTAGGTGGGAGGTCAGGGAGGTACTGGATAGTGTGGGAGGTCCAGGGGAGGTAGTTGGGGGGAGGACTGGTAGTGGGAGTGTCAGAGGTACTGGTAGTGTGGGAGGCAGGAAGGTACTGGTAGAGGTGGGAGGTCAGGGGAAGGTACTGGTAGTGTGGAGGTCAGGGGAGTACTGGTAGTGGTGGGAGTGGGGGAAGGTACCAGTAGTGTGGTGTGGGTCAGGTGCACAGTGTCAGGGGAGGTACTGATAGTGTGGGGAGGTCAGGGGAGGTACTGGTAGTGTGGGAGTGCCAGGGGGAAGGTACTGGTAGTGGGAGCGTCAGGGGGGAGCGTGGGGGCAGGGGAAGGTACTGGTAGTGTGGGGAGTCAGGGGAAGGCACTGGGTGGGAGCGTCAGGGAAGGTACTGGTAGTGTGGAGGTGTCAGGGAGGTACTGGAAGTTTGGGAGTGTCAGGGGAGGTAGTAGGTGGGAGTGTCAGGGGGGAGGTACTGGTAGTGTGGGAGCGTCAGGGGAAGGTACTAGTGTGAGTGTGGGAAGGTACTGTGTGGGAGGCACTGGTAGTGTGGGAGTGTGGGGAAGGTACTGGTGTGGAGTGTCAGGGAAGGGGAAGTGTACTGGCAGTGTGGGAGGCAGGGAGGTACTGGTAGTGTGGGAGTGTCAGGGAGGTACTGGATAGTGTGGGAGTGTCAGGGGAGGTACTGGGGAGGCCGGGGAAGGTACTTGGTGGGGAGGTAGGGGGAGTGTGGACTGGTAGTGTGGGGAGGCTAGGGGAGGTACTGGTAGTGTCGAGGTGTCAGGGGAAGGTACTGGTAGTGTGGGGTGTGTCAGGGGAAGGTACTGGTAGTGTGGAGGTGTCAGAGGGAAGGTACTGGGTGTGGGAGTGTCAGGGAAGGTACTGGTAGTCGAGTGTCAGGGGAGTGCACTGTAGTGGGAAGGTACTGTAGTGTGGGAGGTCAGGAGGAAGGTACTGGTGTGGAGTGTAGGTGGTGTGAGGAGTGTCAGGGGGAAGGTACTGGTAGTGTGGGAGTGGGGAGGTCAGGGGAGGTACTGGTGAGTGTGGGGTGTCAGGGAAGGTACTAGTGTGGGAGGCTGGGGAGAGTACTGGGTGTGGGGAGGTGGGGAGGGAGGTACTGATAGTGTGGGAGTGTCAGGGGAGGTACTGGAGTAGTGTGGGAGGTCAGGGGAGGTACTGGTGGTGTGGGAGTGTCAGGGGGAGGTACTGGGGGAGGTGGGGAGGTGTAGTGGGAGGTGTGGGAGTGTCAGGGGAGGTACTGGTAGTGTGGGAGTGTCAAGGTACTGGTAGTGTGGTAGTGTCAGGGGAGGTACTGGTAGTGTGGGAGTGTCAGGGGGAAGGTACTGTAGTGTGGGAGGTCAGGGGGAGGTACTGTAGTGTGGGAGTGTCAGGGGGAGGTACTGGTAGCGTGGGGAGGTCTGGTAGTGTGGGAGTGTCAGGGTACTGAGTGTGGGAGCTCAGGAAGGTACTGTAGTGGGAGCGTCAGGGGGAAGGTAGGGGAGGTAGGGAGTGTCAGGGAAGGTACTGTGTGGGAGTCAGGGGAGGTAAGGGTGTGGAGTGTCAGGGGAAGGCACTGGCAGGGTGGTAGTGTCAGGGAGGACTGGTAGTGTGGGAGTGCCAGGGTAGGTGTGGGAGCGTCAGGGGAAGGTACTGGTAGTGTGGGAGTGTCAGGAGGTACTGAGTGTGGGAGTGTCAGGGGAAGGTACTGGTAGTGGGGGAGGTCAGGGGAAGGTACTGGGAAGGTAGGTGTGGGAGTGTCAGGGGAAGGTAAGGTACTGTCAGGGAAGGTACGTAGTGTGGGAGTGTCAGGGAAGGTACTGTCAGGGGGAGGGTAGTGTGGGAGTGTCAGGGGAGGAGGTCTGGAGTGTGGGAGTGTCAGGGGAGGTACTGATAGTGTGGAGGTTGGGGGAGGTACTGGTAGTGTGGGAGTGTCAGGGGAGGTACTGGTAGTGTGGGAGTGTCAGGGAGGTAGATAGTGTGGGAGTGTCAGGGGAGGTACTGGGTGGGAGGTGGGGAGGTACTGATAGTGTGGGAGTGTCAGGGGAGGTACTGGTAGTGTGGGAGTGTCAGGGGAGGGGTGTGGGGAGTGTAGTGGGGAAGGGTACTGGTAGTGTGGGAGTGTCAGGTGGGGAAGGTACTGGTGGTGTGGGAGTGTCAGGGGGAAGGTACTGAAAAGTGTCGAGGTGTCTGGGGGAAGGTACTGGTAGTGTGGGTGTGTCAGGGGAAGGTACTAGTAGTGTGCCAGTGTCAGGGGGAAGGTAGTGGGAGTGTCAGGGGAAGGCACTGGTAGTGTGGAGTGTCAGGGGGGAAGGTACTAGTGTGGGAGTGTAGGGAGTGTCAGGGGAAGGTACTGGTAGTGTGGGAGGTTAGGGGAAGGTACTGGTAGTGGAGGTGTCAGGGGAAGGTACTGGTAGGTGTGGGAGTGTCAGGGGAAGGTATGGTAGTGGAGTGTCGGGGAAGTTGCTGGTGTGGGGGTGTCAGGGGGAAGGTACTGGTGTGGGAGTGTCAGGGGAAAGGCAGCAAGTCAGGGGAAGGTACTGGTAGTGTAGAGTGGGGGAGGTACTGGTAGTGTGGGAGTGTCAGGGGGGGAGGGGGTGGGTGGAGGGGCCTGGGGTGGGGTCAGGAGGGGTCAAGGGGGTCAGGAGGGGTCAAGGGTCAGGGGCTCAGGGGTCCAAGAGCTGTCCAGGGAGGTTAGGAGGGGTCCGGGGGTCAGGGAGGGGTCCAAAGGGGTCAGAGAGAGGGTCAGAAGGGTCAGAAGGGGCCAGAGGGGTCAGGAGGGGTCAGAAGGGGTCAGAAGGGGTCATGGGGGTCAGAAGGGGTCAGGGGGGGTCAGAAGGTGTCAGAAGGGGTCAGGAAGAGTGTAGGTGGGAGGAGGAGTGTAGGTAGAATGACACTACTGTACATCACTTCTCTACAAACTCTTAATCACTAATTTATCTCACTCAATAAACTAGATAATAAAGATAAATAGATAAAAAATTACTGTTCTGAGATTTAATATTTTATTGTACTCTAATATGTGTAAATAAAGTTATATTACAAGCGGTTTATAGGTAACATCTCTCCAACAGGTGACGTCATCGATATATGTGGCGGCCATGTTGTGACGTCAGCAGGGTATTTTTCAGTGGTCACAGGCTCTTCTCCCGCCCCTCACCCTCCTGAAATTTCGCGCTCAATTAAAAATATGATTTAAATCAATACAGGACGTCCTAGAAACGTTAGTATGTACAGCAACTTTATATATTTACTCCCTGCCGATGTTTATTTGTCTCTTCGGGGCGTTGTTGTGTTTGTATATGAGCGACATTTAGAAAGAGACGATGTTAGAAAGTTTTTATCTTTTTGTTTACAAGTGACGTCATCAGAATTACGTCATGTTTACAATGAGTTGTTTACAAGTGACGTCATCAGAATTACGTCATGGGTATACGAGGGATGCTGTGTATAAAGGTGTTGACATTACTTCAACTCTTGGCTTACTGTAGGGTTTTAATTTCTCCTCAAACACAGTTACTCTTTGTTATAAACTGTTGCATATTAAACAAAAAACGAAAGAGGAATTGTACACACGTTGTTGGAATAGATAACAAAATACATTTATAAAAGTCCGCTGTGTGAACGAACTGGCCGTGTATATAATATTAATAAAACAGAAACATAATTGCCTCGTTATTATTGTATATTAGTCCATTAAATTGTTCTCATTACCGTATTAAATATTTCTAAGGTATATTTAGTTGTATATCAATGTTCTAATCCTAGTATTACATTATGTTACGTGAGCCACCGTTCTAAAAATATTAAAGGATAAAAACACGAGTCCTGTGAACAATTTTACGCAAAATATATATGAAATCTTCTTAAATCTATAATATTAAACGAGAAAAATCCCCAAATTACAACCATGAGCTACTGTGACCGGCGTTGTTCTTGTTGGGTTTGGCTACACCTCCCAATGGTTCAAATATGTCATCATTATCTTCGTAAATCAGACTTTTTCTGCTTTAATTCAACATCAATAATAATCATCCTGGTTATTATACCGAAATGAAAGGAATATCAGTTAACTGCATTTATATATATATGCTGATAACCACAAGAATACAAGAAAATACTTAGTTCCCAAGCGCTTTCGTGTAATTAATATCTTCAGGGGTGCGTACAGACTAAGGAGACATACTTGAGAAGGCTAATATATGCAGTAGAGGAGAGTGAGATCAAATCCCTAGGGTACAGCAGGTGTCCACAATGTTCCGGTCATAAGGCAGTGACCCTTACTAATCTTCTTATATATTAGCCTTGTCAAATATGTCTCCTTAGTCGGTACTCACCCCTGAAGATGTGAATTACACTAAAGCGCTTGGAAACTTCGTATTTTCTTGTATTCTTGTGGTTATTAGACAAATTGCGTTGTAATCGAGATGGCGGGTAGCCTCCGTTACCATGGAAACGAGACGATGCTGCTGCTCCAACCTCTCTGTTGTTGATGTTTGCCGGCAGAGTTAAGCGAATCAATACATGGTCAAGTTAATGTAAATACGTGTAAATTACTATTCCATTTTAGAGTTACGGTATAGATTTACCGATTTGCCATAGAGAGAGAAAGAGAGAGAGAGAAAGAGAGAGAGAGAAAGAGGGAGAGAGAAAGAGAGAGGGGGAAGCAGGGGTGTCTGGGGCTGCCCTTAGGGACCAATTAAAGACAGCTCCCCCAACACCCCACCTCTCCTCCCCCCTCCAGGTAAAAGGGACCATCATCAACAACAACCCTACGAGCGCTACTCCAGGTGTGGGGCGATATATGGGACGATTTTTGGATAACATTAAAAGGAGAACTTATAAACATGAGTTATAAACGGCACGATATTTGGCTATAAAAGTCAGGATCTATTAAAACGATGAGCTATAAACAGGACGATATTTGGAGGTATAAAACAGCTAATATGAACTAAAACCATAACTCAACGGGGGACAAAAAAACAGAGCCTCAACAGGAGATAAACAGAGCCTCAACAGGAGATAAACAGAGCCTCAACAGGAGATAAACAACAGAGCCTCAACGGGAGATAAACAACAGAGCCTCAACGGGAGATAAACAACAGAGCCTCAACGGGAGATAAACAACAGAGCCTCAACGGAGATAAACAACAGAGCCTCAACAGGAGATAAACAACAGAGCCTCAACAGGAGATAAACAACAGAGCCTCAACAGGAGATAAACAACAGAGCCTCAACAGGAGATAAACAACAGAGCCTCAACAGGAGATCAACAGAGATGACAACAGAGCCTCAACAGGAGATAAACAACTCAACAGGGGAGAGCCTCAACAGGAGATAAACAACAGAGTCAACGGAGATAAACAACAGCCTCAACAGGAGATAAACAACAGAGCCTCAACAGGGAGAACAGAGCCTCAACAACAGAGCCTCAACAGGAGATAAACAACAGAGCCTCAACAGGAGATAAACAACAGAGCCTCAACAGGAGATAAACTCAACGGGAGATAAACAGGGAGCAGAGCTCAACAGGAGATAAACAACAGAGCCTCAACAGGAGATAAACAACAGAGATAAAATCAACAGGAGATAAACAACAGAGGAGCCTCAGCAGGGAGCCTCAACAGAGGAGACCTCAACAGGGATAAACAACAGAGAACCTCAACAGGAGATAAACAACAGAGCCTCAACAGGAAATAAACAACAGAGCCTCAACGGGAGATAAACAACAGAGCCTCAACAGGAGATAAACAACAGAGCCTCAACAGGAGATAAACAACAGAGCCTCAACAGGAGATAAACAACAGAGCCTCAACAGGAGATAAACAACAGAGCCTCAACGGGAGATAAACAAGAGAGCCTCAACGGGAGATAAACAGCAGAGCCTCAACAGTAGCTGCCGGTGTGAAGTAATTAAGGCTCTGGGAGAAGACACAGACGTGATTGGTGAAGAAAAATGGCACTGTCAGACCCCCCCCCAGGAGCCGAGGTCACATACACCGTTTTAAATATATAGAGGTGGCACTGGCACTCGTGGCACCCACACCGAGATCTATCCTGTGGTACTCATACATATTAAGTTTTGGCACTTTATGGCACCTTATGGCACCTTATGGCACCTTCCCTCAGTTGTTGGCACCCTCTAGAAGTTTATCCTCCTCAGCGTGAGTGGAGGCATAGGAGAGAGAGAGAGAGAGAGAGAGAGAGAGAGAGAGAGAGAGAGAGACTGGCACTCTGATACCTGTTGTCACGTCACCAGGATCGGATGGGGAAGAGAGACAGACAGAGATAATACTGCCAGGACTCAGAAAAGATCTATAATTGAGGAAACACGTAAATGGGGAAGTAGAAAAGAAAGAATAAAGGAAGAGAGGAACACAGAGACGACAAGAAGGGGTTAAATGGAAGCCGAAAAGGGTGGACGAGGAGGAGGAGTAAAGGGGAATCAATAGAGAGAAGGGGATAACCAGTCCATAGGGGAGATGCTTGAAGGAGGGGCTTAAAGAGGAACCAATAAAGAGAGGAATAAGAGAGGAGGAGGAGGAGGAAGGGCAGGTGAAGGTGGACTGATGATGAGAGAGAGAGAGATATGAACGGGGCGAGGTAAGGTGGATGGGTGTGGATGGCAGGTACGGGTGGGTGGGTGGTAAGAGGCATTGACAAAGTACTATAGGTTTAGTTAGCGTGCCAGTCTCTCAAGGACGACTTCCACCATCAAGGTCGACCTCCACCATCAAGGTCGACCTCCACCATTAAGGTCGACCTCCACCATCAAGGTCGACCTCCACCATCAAGGTCGACCTTCACCACACGACACATTACACCTAATTAACTAGTCATTAAGACACTTCTAATTAGCAGCTGAAATGATCGTCAGATTTTAACACTAACATCTACAGAAACACTGAAATGATCACCAAAATAAACATCAGATTTTAACACAATTCTATAATAACATTTTTAATTATCATTTAAAAACTATCCATCAGATTTTAAACAAAATCTGCAAGGAAAAAAATGGGACAGATTTCAACATTAAATCCTTGGGAAATATAATAACCTCAACATAAACGACAACTTGAGTAGTTTTAAGGAGACCAATCACCTTTATAGACTCGTTTAAAAGTGCCAGGCAATAAAAAACTCTACTTATGGCACCCTGGCTTGGAGTGCCACCAAGCGAGCCAGATTCACTTTGGCACCTGGGCGATACGAGGTAAAAAGGCGCCTGGGGAAACGCTGATCAGAATGCCAAGAAGTATTAAAGTCAAAAGGCGGGCTATAAACCTGGCAAATCCCATCACCACACTCCCCGACTCCTTAATATTTGCCTGATGGGGAGATCATGACCTGGCTTTCAACTACCACACTCCCCGACTCCTTAATATTTGCCTGATGGGGAGATCATGACCTGGCTTTCAACTACCACACTCCCCGACTCCTTAATATTTGCCTGATGGGGAGATCATGACCTGGCTTTCAACTACCACACTCCCCGACTCTTTAATATTTGCCTGATGGGGAGATCATGACCTGGCTTTCAACTACCACACTCCCCGACTCCTTAATATTTGCCTGATGGGGAGATCATGACCTGGCTTTCAACTACCACACTCCCCGACTCCTTAATATTTGCCTGATGGGGAGATCATGACCTGGCTTTCAACTACCACACTCCCCGACTCCTTAATATTTGCCTGATGGGGAGATCATGACCTGGCTTTCAACTGCTGCATACGACACACCTTCAACTGTACGACACAATCCAGAGAGTATAACAACTTTATTTCTTATGTACGCACAAGAAATATTTTTTTGGATACAATGATAAAGAAAATAAGTAAATAAACGAATAGATACTGCCAGAATAAACAGTATTTATCCCTTAAAGTGCGATAGATTTACCCACTTGCTATGAGTACGATAACTGGAGATACGTGCGGGGTGGCGGGGCATTAAAGTGCCAACTCCGCCGCCCTCTGACTTGCAGCTGAACAAGGTTTTTGGAGCCATAAACTCACAAAGTTTTTGAGATTGACGCTCTGTCTCTTCCAAAACTCTCTTTTTCTTTCTTTCAGAGTGCAGTAAAAAGTTTGGTTTTGATTTCTCTGTTAATGACTTGATCTTTCGGGAAGAGTTGAAACGAATAAAGGAGAGAGAGGAGGAAGGAAGGAAGGGAGGGAAGGCGAGTGAGCAGTGAGGTGGCAGAAGGACTGGGCTGGTGATCCTCCCGTTATCACTCTCAATGGCTGGGCAGCAGATTAAACCAGCACGTATTCTTGTCGACCATCACAGCGTTTACCGAGCGAGGTGGTGGGTGGACCAGTGCTGGCTGATAGCACTGTTCAGGAGGAGTGTTTATCAGCCTCTGTTTACTGTCCTGGGTTCACCGTCTATATTTTGCTTCCACTTTTCGTTCATCGATTATCAAGTCGGATTCATTGATCGCAGTACACTATTTTTTAGTCCATTTCGTTAACTATCATAGATTTTTTCGTTACTGTGTTGATTCTGGTTGATTTTGATGTTACGTTCGTGGTGTGTGAGATGTTACGTTCGTGGTGTGTGAGATGTTACGTTCGTGGTGTGTGAGATGTTACGTTCGTGGTGTGTGTGATGTTACGTTCGTGGTGTGTGAGATGTTACGTTCGTGGTGTGTGAGACGTTACGTGGTGTGTGACGTGGTGTGTGAG
>NW_024717620.1:2871951-2881951 GCF_018991925.1 Homarus americanus | reverse complement strand
AACTTATCTTTTTTTTTAGTGCATTTACAGAGTATATCAGTACTAGATGGAGATACGAGTCAATTTAGAAGTAATGACATTGTCTGGACTTTGTTTTGGTAATGTCTGATGCTAGGTAAACATGACAACATAGTGCTGTTATTATTTTGATGATTCACTAATGAACCACTGGGATAAATCATCGTTTATATTAATTAATGGGTAAAATTATACTTTAACTACCATAAGTATTTGGATGCTGAGTATCGAGATAGGCTTCACTGGGTAAGTGTTAGGTTTTGGTCATCCCTGTACTTAGACTTGCAGACGATGTTATTTTTTCTCTGATGGTTTGCGATGTGTTATGAACGATTTTGACCTTCATTTCTATTGGAAATAACTAGTGTATGTTAAGCTAATCTTATAACTTATAAGAACATAAGAACATAAGAAAATAAGGAGTCTGCAATAGGCCGGTTGGCCTGTGCATGGCAGCTCCTGTCGAGAGTTACTACCACTCTCTATCATCCATGAATCTATCTAGCCTCCTTTTGAAACTTTCCAGAGTTCCCGCACTTACTACAAAGTTGCTAAGCTTGTTCCACTCGTCCACCACCCTATTTGTGAACCAGTTTCTTCCTATCTCCCTCCTAAACCTAATCTTATCCAACTTAAATCAGGTTGCTACGAGTCCTATCCTGCTCGGATATTATAAGAACTTTATCTATATCCCCTTTATTGATTCCTTTCACCCACTTAAATACTTCAATCATATCTCCCCGCACTCTTCGTCTTTCTAGGGAATGCAAGTTAAGTTTCTTTAACCTATCCTGATATGGAAGGTTTCTAAGTCCCGGAATCATTTTTGTCATTCTTCGCTGCACCGACTCTAGTGAATTTATATTCATTCTATAATAAGGGCACCAGAACTGACCCGCATAATCGAGGTGCGGCCTGACTAGCTCAAGATATAGTTGCACAACCAATCACAGAGCTTTTCACAGTCACGTGACTTCTTACCAACGTTAACCCTTATTTTTAACTATTTTTGGCCCAATTTATTAAAAAATATCATCACCATAGTGAATTTAAGCACTTCTTTACCCACTGACCTGCCATCTTATGAAAAAAATCCCGACCGCCAACTCGTCCATTCTTTACAGTATACTTTGGGCAATGTTATTCTCAAACTATAAATGAAAGTAATATTAAATCTCGGTTAAAAATTGTCTTCTAATACCTCAAAATAGTCTATTATTCCCATCAATTCTCCTACAAACTTCGAATTATTTTTTTTTCTACAATATTTTTAGTTATTTTGTTTATCATCAAAAATAATAAAATCCATGAACAGCAGTACAGTAGTCGACGAGGATAAGCTATTACCCAATTAGTTTTACCCAATTAGTTTTACCCAATTAGTTTTACCCAATTAGTTTCTCCTATAGGCCCATAAATCCTGCCAATTTTCTTTTATATTCCACCAAAACATCGTCTATTTTTGCCTATTTATATCATATTTTGTCTATATATTACTGACATACTTAAATACTACTCATTTATCCAATTTTACCTATTTCTCCAATTACATCTCCTATATAACCAATTACTTTACACATTTCTCCGGTTCTATTCCCTATTTCTCCAATAACATGACCTATATCTGCACTTGCATCCCTATTTCTATAATTATATCAACATTTTTCCAATTTAATCTCCTTCCTAATCCTATTTAAACCTATTTTCTACCCTATTACACAGACCAATTTCCCTAAGAGTGCGGCCAACCAAGGTAGCGGAAAGATTTTACCTCTTGTGGCGGAACATCGAATGACACAGTACGGAGGTCGACTTTCCTGTACGAGTCGATGCAGGGAACAACGAAGAAGATTCCGGGACCCTTGGCGCCGCCCTTCAGGAGACGACCGAGGCGGAAGATAACCGCTCGTTCGTACTCCTGCACTACCTGTAGGAGGGAAGCAAATTGGGTCGTTAGTATAGTCTTTGAACTACTTATTACAGGGAAGTAAACTGGGTGGTTAATGTGAGAATGTAACAATTTGGGTTGTTAATTGTGATCCTTAAACTACCTATTATGGAAGGCAATTGGGTAGTTAGGCTCTCTCCTTAACTAATCTTGAGAAGTATTACGTTTACCATTACATCAACAATCTACTACACAGGGAAATAATCCTTTATACGTATTTACCTTAATTAAGTATTCACCTGTACTCACCTGTACTCATCTGTACTCACCTGTACTCACCTGTTCTCACCTGTACTCACCTGTTCTCACCTGTTAGTGATGATGGCAACACACCTTACCAGAGGGACCAGGGAGACTCACTGAACAGACGGAACGAGGAAGGAATCTCAGACGTTCTCTAGACGGACGAAGGACGGAAGGAAGGAAGGATAATGAGACGGGTGGAAGGAAGGGTGGGCAGAGAAGGAAGGAAGGAAGGAAGGAAAGAAAGACAAAGACTGAAGGAAGGAAGGACACAGACGGAACGAAGGACAGAGAAAGAAGGAAGGCAGGAAGGTCACAGACGGAACGAAGGAAGGACAGAGAAGGAGGGAAGGAAGGAAGGAAGGAAGGACCAGAGCATCATGCTTAACCTTTACATTTCACTTAACTGATGCATGAAGATACACACACACACACACACACACACACACACACACACACACACACACGTGACCCCCAGACTCGGCACAGATCCTCGTCCAAGACGAAGAAGAACAAGAAGAAGAAGAAGAACAAGAACAAGAAGAACAAGAAGAGCAAGAAGAAGAACAAGAACAAGAAGAACAAGAAGAAGAACTTCGAGAGACTCGCCTGATGGATATTTTACCCCAACTGGTGCCCTTATTATAGAATGGATATCAATTCACTAGAGTCGGTGCAGCGAAGAATGACGAAAATGATTCCGGGACTTAGAAACCTTCCATATCAGGATAGGTTAAAGAAACTAAACTTGCATTCCCTAGAAAGACGAAGAGTGTGGGGAGATATGATAGAAGTATTTAAGTGGGTGAAAGGAATCAATAAAGGGATATAGATAAAGTTCATATAATATCCGAGCAGGATAGGACTCGTAGCAACGGATTTAAGTTGGATAAGTTTAGGTTTAGGAGGGAGATAGGAAGGAACTGGTTCACAAATAGGGTGGTGGACGAGTGGAACAAGCTTAGCAACTTTGTAGTAAGTGCTGGAACGCTGGAAAGTTTTACAAGGAGGCTGGATAGATTCATGGATGACAGAGAGTGGTAGTAACTCTCGACAGAAGCTGCCATGCACAGGCCAACCGGCATATTGCAGGGAGAGAAAGGAGGAGGGGCCAGTGTCAATTTCCCAGGGAGAGTACCAGTATACTGATCTAATCCTCTCTCGTCTCTCCCTTCTTGAGACAGACAGACAGACAGACAGACAGACAGACAGGCAGAGAGACAGACAGACAGGCAGACATACCATCCCAAACATCATTATAAACAAATAATTCAACAAAAACATCCCCAGAACGAACCAGCTTACCGGGTTTTACATAATAGTGTCTCTTTTAAACGAGTCTACCATAATAAACGATAGCTAAAGGGGACACTTCACTAGAACGACCCATTACTTAATATATACATGGATGACCTAAATACATCCATTAGTAATCGGAATTTATCGGATATCATGGAAATATATAGAGTTTATATCGGGAGGATTAATTTGATGGTGTTGTAAAGACTGTATCGGGATTAGGATTTAGCAGATTTAGTACAGGATTTTAGTCAATGAGGAAGGATTTATTTCATGTTATAAAACTCCTGTTGATGGAATTTTATTTATTGGAAATTGTTAGGTTAGGTTAGTGTGTTAACTGTAGTGTGTTAACTGTAGTGTGTTAACTGTAGTGTGTTAACTGTAGTGTGCTAACTGTACCTGTAGTGTGTTAACTGTAGTGTGTTAACTGTAGTGTGTTAACTGTAGTGTGTAAACTGTACCTGTAGTGTGTAAACTGTACCTGTAGTGTGTTAACTGTACCTGTAGTGTGTTAACTGTAGTGTGTTAACTGTAGTGTGTTAACTGTAGTGTGTTAACTGTACCTGTAGTGTGTTAACTGTAGTGTGTTAACTGTAGTGTGTTAACTGTAGTGTGTTAACTGTAGTGTGTTAACTGTACCTGTAGTGTGTTAACTGTACCTGTAGTGTGTTATCTGTAGTGTGTTAACTGTAGTGTGTTAACTGTACCTGTAGTGTGTTAACTGTAGTGTGTTAACTGTACCTGTACAGTTAACACACTACAGGTACAGTTAACACACTACCTGTAGTGTGTTAACTGTACCTGTAGTGTGTTAACTGTAGTGTGTTAACTGTACCTGAAGTGTGTTTACTGTATCTGTAGTGTGTTAACTGTACCTGTAGTGTGTTTACTGTACCTGTAGTGTGTTAACTGTACCTGTAGTGTGTTAACTGTATCTGTAGTGTGTTAACTGTATCTGTAGTGTTAACTGTACCTGTAGTGTGTTAACTGTACCTGTAGTGTGTTAACTGTACCCGTAGTGTGTTAACTGCACCTGTAGTGTGTTAACTGTAGTAGTGTTAACCCACCTGCGTGTGTTAACTGTACCTGTAGTGTGTTAACTGTACCTGTAGTGTGTTACCTGTAGTGTGTGTAACTGTATCTGTAGTGTGTTAACTGTACCTGTAGTGTGTTTACTGTATCTGTAGTGTGTTAACTGTACCTGTAGTGTGTTAACTGTACCTGTAGTGTGTTTACTGTACCTGTAGTGTGTTTACTGTATCTGTAGTGTGTTTACTGTACCTGTAGTGTGTTAACTGTACCTGTAGTGTGTTAACTGTACCTGTAGTGTGTTAACTGTACCTGTAGTGTGTTTACTGTATCTGTAGTGTGTTAACTGTACCTGTAGTGTGTTAACTGTACCTGTAGTGTGTTAACTGTACCTGTAGTGTGTTAACTGTACCTGTAGTGTGTTAACTGTACCTGTAGTGTGTTAACTGTATCTGTAGTGTGTTAACTGTACCTGTAGTGTGTTAACTGTATCTGTAGTGTGTTAACTGTACCTGTAGTGTGTTTACTGTACCTGTCGTGTGTTAACTGTACCTGTAGTGTGTTTACTGTACCTGTAGTGTGTTAACTGTACCTGTAGTGTGTTAACTGTACCTGTAGTGTGTTAACTGTACCTGTAGTGTGTTAACTGTATCTGTAGTGTGTTAACTGTACCTGTAGTGTGTTTACTGTATCTGTAGTGTGTTAACTGTACCTGTAGTGTGTTAACTGTACCTGTAGTGTGTTTACTGTACCTGTAGTGTGTTTACTGTATCTGTAGTGTGTTTACTGTACCTGTAGTGTGTTAACTGTACCTGTAGTGTGTTAACTGTACCTGTAGTGTGTTAACTGTACCTGTAGTGTGTTTACTGTATCTGTAGTGTGTTAACTGTATCTGTAGTGTGTTAACTGTATCTCTGTATGTAGTGTGTGTACCCTATGAGTGTGTGCTATATCTGTAGTGTGCTATACCTGTAGTGTGTTAACTGTATCTGTAGTGTGTTAACTGTACCTGTAGTGTGTTAACTGTATCTGTAGTGTGTTAACTGTACCTGTAGTGTGTTAACTGTACCTGTAGTGTGTTTACTGTATCTGTAGTGTGTTAACTGTACCTGTAGTGTGTTAACTGTACCTGTAGTGTGTTTACTGTACCTGTAGTGTGTTTACTGTACCTGTAGTGTGTTTACTGTATCTGTAGTGTGTTAACTGTATCTGTAGTGTGTTTACTGTATCTGTAGTGTGTTAACTGTATCTGTAGTGTGTTAACTGTATCTGTAGTGTGTTAACTGTATCTGTAGTGTGTTTACTGTACCTGTAGTGTGTTTACTGTACCTGTAGTGTGTTAACTGTATCTGTAGTGTGTTAACTGTATCTGTAGTGTGTTTACTGTACCTGTAGTGTGTGCTTGTACCTTAGTGTGTTAACTGTACCTGTAGTGTGTGCTGTACCTGTAATTGTGTTTACTGTACCTGTAGTGTGTTTACTGTACCTGTAGTGTGTTAACTGTACCTGTAGTGTGTTAACTGTATCTGTAGTGTGTTAACTGTACCTGTAGTGTGTTAACTGTATCTGTAGTGTGTTTACTGTATCTGTAGTGTGTTTACTGTACCTGTAGTGTGTTTACTGTACCTGTAGTGTGTTAACTGTACCTGTAGTGTGTTAACTGTACCTGTAGTGTGTTTACTGTACCTGTAGTGTGTTTACTATACCTGTAGTGTGTTAACTGTACCTGTAGTGTGGTTACTGTACCTGTAGTGTGTTAACTGTACCTGTAGTGTGTTAACTGTACCTGTAGTGTGTTAACTGTACCTGTAGTGTGTTAACTGTACCTGTAGTGTGTTTACTGTACCTGTAGTGTGTTAACTGTACCTGTAGTGTGTTTACTGTATCTGTAGTGTGTTAACTGTACCTGTAGTGTGTTAACTGTACCTGTAGTGTGTTTACTGTACCTGTAGTGTGTTTACTGTATCTGTAGTGTGTTTACTGTACCTGTAGTGTGTTAACTGTACCTGTAGTGTGTTAACTGTACCTGTAGTGTGTTAACTGTACCTGTAGTGTGTTTACTGTATCTGTAGTGTGTTAACTGTATCTGTAGTGTGTTAACTGTACCTGTAGTGTGTTAACTGTACCTGTAGTGTGTTAACTGTACCTGTAGTGTGTTAACTGTACCTGTAGTGTGTTAACTGTACCTGTACTGTGTTTACTGTACCTGTAGTGTGTTAACTGTACCTGTAGTGTGTTAACTGTACCTGTAGTGTGTTAACTGTACCTGTAGTGTGTTAACTGTACCTGTAGTGTGTGCTGTAGTGTGTGCTTTATACTTGTGTGTAACTTTCTTAGTGTATTGCTTAACTGTACATAGTGTGTTAACTGTACCTGTAGTGTGTGCTTCCTGTAGTGTGTTGCTTGCCTGCAGTGTGTTAACTGTACCCATGAATGTGTGCTTTGCTTGCCTGTGTGTGTGTGCTTTGCTTAGTGTGTGCCTTTCAGCAGTGTGTTAACTGTACCTGTAGTGTGTTAACGCCAGTGTGTTAACTGTACCTGTAGTGTGTTAACTGTACCTGTAATTAGTGCTGTACCTGTAGTGTGTTAACTGTAGTGTGTTAACTGTACCTGTAGTGTGTTAACTGTAGTGTGTTAACTGTACCTGTAGTGTGTTAGCACTGTAGTGTGTTAACTGTACCCCGTAGTGTGCTGTACCCGTAGTGTGTTAACTGTACCTGTAGTGTGTTTTACTGTATCTGTAGTGTGTGCTGTACCTGGAGTGTGTGTAACTGTACCTGTAGTGGAGTTGCTGTACCTGTAGTGTGTGCTAGCCTGTAGTGTGTTAACTGTACCTGTAGTGTAACTGTACATAGTGTGTTAACTGTACCTGTAGTGTGTGTTTACTGTACCTGTGTGTGCTATTGCACCTGTCGTGTGTTAACTGCTTACCTGTCGTGTGTGCTACCTTGCCTGTCGTGTGTTAACTGTACCTGTCGTGTGATGCTTCCTGAGTGTGTTAACTGTACCTGTAGTGTGTTTACTGTACCTGTAGTGTGTTTACTGTACCTGTAGTGTGTGCTGTACCTGTCGTGTGTTAACTGTACCTGTCGTGTGTTAACTGTACCTGTAATTAGTGTTAACTGTACCTGTAAGCGTGTTTACTGTACCTGCTTAGCGTGTTTACTGTATACCTGTAGTGTTAACTGTACCTGTAGTGTGTGCTGTACCTGTAGTGTTAACTGTACCTGTAGTGTGTGTGCTGCTTGCCTGTCGTGTGTGTTAACGCTGTACCTGTAGTGTGTTAACTGTACCTGTCGTGTGTTAACTGTACTGTAGTGTGTGCTTTGTACCTGTAGTGTGTTAACTGTACCTGTCATTGTGTTAACTTCCTTGCCTGTCGTGTGTTTACTGTACCTGTCGTGTGTGCTTCTTTACCTGTCGTGTGTTAACTGTACTGTAGTGTGTTAACTTTGTACCTGTCGTGTATTGCTGTACCTGTCGTGTGTTAACTGTACCTGTAGTGTATTAACTGTACACTGCAGTGTGTGCTGTACCTGTCGTGTGTTAACTGTACCTGTAGTGTGTTAACTGTATCTGTAGTGTGTGCTTCTTACCTGTCGTGTGCTGTACCTGTAGTATGTTAACTGTACCTGTAGTATGTGCTGTACCTGTCATTATGTTTACTGTACCTGTCGTGTGCTGTACCTGTGTGTTTACTGTACCTGTAGTGTGTGCTATACCTGTAGTGTGTGCTTCTTACCTGTCATGTATTAACTGCTTACCTGTCATTAATGTTTACCTTACCTGTAGTGTGTGCTGTACCTGTAGTGTGTTTAACTGTACCTGTAGTGTGTTTACTGTACCCTGTAGTGTGTTTTACTGTACCTGTAGTGTGTTAACTGTACCTGTCGTGTGTTAACTGTACCTGTCGTGTGCTTTCATGCCTGTCGTGTGTGTAACTGCCTGTCGTGTCTTTACTGTACCTGTAATTGTGTTAACTGTACCTGTGGTGTGTTACTGTACCTGTAGTGTGTTTACTGTACCTGTCGTGTGTGCTTTACCCCTGTAAGTGTGTTTACTGTACCTGTAGTGTATTAACTTTATTAACATAACGTATGTTAACTGTGTATCAACAGTGTGTTAACTGTACCTGTAGTGCTGTTAACTTCTTACCTGTCGTGTGTTTACTGTACCTGTAGTGTGTGCTTCTGTACTTATATAGTGTATTTACTGTACCTGTAGTATATTTTACTGTACCTGTCGTGTGTGCTGTACCTGTAGTGTGTTTACTGTACCTGTCGTGTTTACTGTACCTGCTTAATTGTGTTAACTGTACCTGTAGTGTGTGCTTCCATGCCTGTAGTGTTAACTTCTTTACTGTCGATAACTGTACCTGTATCGTGTGCTGTACCTGTCGTGTGTTAACTGTACCTATCGTGTGTTAACTGTACCTGTCATTATTGCTGTTACCTGTGTGTAATTAACTATTTACCTGTCGTATTAACTGTACCTGTAGTATATTAACTTCTTTTACATAGTGTATTAACTGTACCTGTCGTGTATTACTGTACCTGTCGTGTATTAGCACCTGTCGTGTGTTAACTGTACCTGTCATTATTCTTTCTTACCTGTCGTGTATTAACTGCCTGTCGTGTATTGCTTGTACCTGTCGTGTGTTAACTGTACCTGTAGTGTGTGCTGTATCTGTAGTGTGTTAACTGTACCTGTAGTGTGTTTTACTGTACCTGTAGTGTGTTAACTGTATCTGTAGTGTGTTAACTGTTACCTGTAATTATATTTACTTTGCTTATCTGTAGTGTGTTTACTGTACCTGTAGTAGTATTTAACTGTATCTGTAGTGTGTTTACTGTACCCCTTAGTGTAACTGCTTCATCTGTAGTGTGTTTACTGCAGTGTGCCTGTGGTGTGTGCTGTAGTGTGTTAACTGTGGTGTGTTAACTGTACCTGTAGTGTGTTAACTGTAGTGTGTTGCTGTACGCAAGTGTGTGCTGTAGTGTGTTAACTGTACCCGTAGTGTGTTAACTGTACCCGTAGTGTGTTAACTGTACCTGTAGTGTGGTACCTGTATCTGTAGTGTGTTATGGCCTGGAGTGTGTGCTAGCACACTGCTTAGTGGGTTAACTGCCTGTAGTGTGTGCTGTACACCTTAGTGTGTGCTTTAACATAGTGTGTTTAACTGTACCTGTAGTATTAACTGTACCTGTAATTGTATTTACTGCTTACTGTAGTGTATTACTGTACCTGTCATTAATGTGCTGTACCTGTCGTGTGTTAACTGCCTGTCGTGTGTTAACTGTACCTGTCGTGTATTTAACTGTACCTGTAGTGTATTTAACGCACACTGCTTAGTGTGTTTACTGTACCTGTAGTGCCATATTGCTTTAGCCACCTGTCGTGTGTTAACTGTACCTGTAGTATGTGCTTGCCTGTCGTGTCTAACTGTACCTGTAGTGTGTT
>NW_024717620.1:2810555-2871851 GCF_018991925.1 Homarus americanus | reverse complement strand
TCGGTGCTGGATTCCGGTTACGTGTTGCTACTGCAACCCACACACAACACTACTACAGCCCACCAACACTACTACAGCCCACACACAACACTACTAGCCCACACACACACTAATCACACCCCACACACAACACTACTACAGCACACACAACACTACTACACCCCACACACAACACTACTACAACCACACACAACACTACTACCAGCCCACACAACACTACTACAGCCCACACACAACACTACTACAGCCCACACACAACCTACTACAGCCCACACACAACACTACTACAGCCCACACAACACTACGCACCCCACACACAACGCTACTACGTCCCACAGCCACACAACACTGCCAACACACACAACACACTGCACACACAGCTACACACCACACTGTACACACAGCTACACCACTGTACAGCTACACCACTGCCACACACGGCTACACCACACTGCCACACAGCCCCCACACTTAACCACACACAGCTGCACCACGCTGCCACCGCACAATGCCACACTGACACCTGGCTACACCACACTGCCACCACAGCTACACCACACTGCCACACAATGCCACACACTGCCACCAGCTACACCACACTGCAGCTATGCCACACAGCCACCACGCTACACCACACTACACACCTGGCTATACCACCTGCCACACTCACACACCACCTATACCTCTAAATCACACTGCCCACACACAGCCTACGCCACACTGCCACACACATTACACCACCCTGCCACACACAGCTCACCACACCACACACAGCTACACCACACTGCCACACACAATATGCACACTCTACCTGGCCTACACCACACTGCCACACACACTACACACCCACACTGCCACACACAGCCAACACACAGCTACACCACACTGTCACCTGCCTACACCACACTGCCACACACAGCTATACACACTGCCACACACAGCTACACCACACTGCAGCTACACCACACTGCCACACACACAGCTATACCACTGCCGCCACACACAGCTACACCACACTGCACACCTGTTACCACACTGCCACCTGGCTACACACCACCTTTCCACCACTGACTACGCCACCTACCACACACACTCACCACACTACACACCAACTACACCACACTATACACCTGACTACACCACACTGCCACACTGAGCCTACACCACACTGCACACACAGCTACACCACTGCACACAGCTACACCACACTGCCACACCTGCTTCACCACACTGCACAGCCTACACCACACTGCCACACACCATACTGCCCACACTGACACCTGCACCCCCACACTCACACACACCTATCCCGCCTTATACACCACACTGCCACCACTGCCACACACATCCACCACCTTTGCCACAGCTACACCACACTGCCACACCTGAAAACTACACCACACTGCCACACACACCTACACCACCTGCACACAGTATGCCACACAGCCACACCTGTACTACACTGCCACACAATACAACACACGCCGACACACACACGCCACACTGCACTGCCACATACACACAGCTACACCACCACTGTACCTGTTCACGCCACCTGCCACCAGCTACGCCACACTTACACACCAAGCTACACCACCATACAAAACCATTCCACACTGCCACACACTACCTCCCACACTGCCACCCAGCTACCTGCCACCTTCTTACCACACTGCCACCACACTGTCTACCTCACACACCATTCTCACCCTTCTACACACAGCTGACACCATATACACCACACTGCCACCTGACTACCACACTCACATCACCACATATACACACAGCCTGCACCACCCACACACACACATTTCACACCACACTGCCACCACACACTACACCACACGCCACACAGCTGCACCACACTGCACCACACAGCTATGCCACACTGCCACCTGACTATGCCACTGCCACACAGCTACACCACTGCCACCAACTGCTCCACACTACACCTGCTACACACTGCCACAGCTACCACTGCCACAATGTCACCACACAGCCACACCACACTGACCACCTGCCACCTACTCACTGCCACCTGGCTACACCACCTTACACCAGCTACACCACCTCCACACCAGCTACACCACCTGCCACACACAGTATGCCACCTGACACACAGCTACGCCACGCTACATTTCACCACACTCGCCACCGCAGCTACACCACGCACCACACACCAGACTACACCACACTGCCACCAATGCCACCACTGTACACACAGCCCTATGCCACACTGCCACACACAGCTACACCACACTGCCACACACAGCTACACCACACTACCACACACAGCTACACCACACTGCCACACACAGCTATACCACACTGCCACACAGCTATACCACACTGCCACACACAGCTACACCACACTGCCACACACAGCTACACCACACTGCCACACACAGCTCACCACACTGCCACAGCTACACCACGCCGCACACAATAATGTGTGTGTAATGTGTGTATATGTGTGTATGTGTATGTGTATGTGGTTTGCCCTCGTGTACTGAGATAAGCCCGGCAAAAAGCCACCTAGGCGTGTTGTTTGGGCAGGCTGTCGCCAACACAACAACCACACCTAAGTTAACGAGCTGCATGACCCAGTGTTTAAGGTGTAGAAGCTGTCACCAACACAACAACCACACCCTGAGTTAACGAGCTGCATGACCAGTGTTTATGGTGTAAAGCTGTCGCCAACACAACAACCACACCCTGAGTTAACGAGCTGCATGACCCAGTGTTTAAGGTGTAGAAGCTGTCGCCAACACAACAACCACACCTGAGTTAACGAGCCGCATGACCCAGTGTTTATGGTAGAAGCTGTCGCCAACACAACAACCACACCCTGAGTTAACGAGCTGCATGACCCAGTGTTTAAGGTGTAGAAGCTGTCACCAACACAACAACCACACCTTGAGTTAACGCTGCATGACCCAGTGTTTATGGTGTAGAAGCTGTCGCCAACACAACAACCACACCCTGAGTTAACGAGCTGCATGACCCAGTGTTTAAGGTGTAGAAGCTGTCGCCAACACAACAACCACACCCTGAGTTAACGAGTTGCATGACCCAGTGTTTAAGGTGTAGAAGCCGCCACCACAACAACCACACCCTGAGTTAACGAGTTGCATGACCCAGTGTTTAAGGTGTAAGCTGTCGCCAACACAACAACCACACCCTGAGTTAACGAGTTGCATGACCCAGTGTTTAAGGTAGAAGCTGTCGCCAACACAACAACCACACCCTGATAAAACGAGCTGCATGACCCAGTGTTTAAGGTGGTGAAGCTGTCGCCAACACAACAACCACACCTGAGTTAACGAGCTCATGACCCAGTGTTTAAGGTGGTGAAGCTGTCGCCAACACAACAACCACACCCTGAGTTAACGAGCTGCATGACCCACTGTTTGTGTAGAAGCTGTCGCCAACACAACAACCACACCCTGAATTAACGAGTTGCATGACCCACTGTAATGTGTGAAGCTGTCGCCAACACAACAACCACACCCTGAATTAACGAGTTGCATGACCCACTGTTTAAGGTGTAGAGCTGTCGCCAACACAACAACCACACCCTGAGTTAACGAGCTGCATGACCCACTGTTTAAGGTGTAGAAGCTGTCGCCAACACTACAACCACACCCGAGTTAACGAGCTGCATGACCCAGTGTTTAAGGTGTAGAAGCTGTCGCCACCAACAACCACACCCTGAGTTAACGAGTTGCATGACCCAGTGTTTAAGGGTGGAAGCTGTCGCCCACCACAACAACCACACCCTGAGTTAACGAGTTGCATGACCCAGTGTTTGGTAAAAGCTGTCGCCAACACAACAACCACACCCTGAGTTAACGAGTTGCATGACCCAGTGTTTAAGGTGTAGGCTGTCGCCAACACAACAAACCACACCCTGAGTTAAGAGCTGCATGACCCAGTGTTTAAGGTGTGAAGCTGTCGCCAACACAACAACCACACCCTGAGTTAACGAGCTGCATGACCCACTGTTTAAGGTGTAGAAGCTGTCGCCAACACAACAACCACACCCTGAGTTAACGAGCTGCATGACCCACTGTTTAAGGTGTAGAAGCTGTCGCCAACACAACAACCACACCCTGAATTAACGAGTTGCATGACCCACTGTTTAAGGTGTAGAAGCTGCCAACACAACAACCACACACCCTGAGTTAACGAGCTGCATGACCCAGTGTTTAAGGTGTAGAAGCTGTCGCCAACACAACAACCACACCCGGAGTTAACGAGCTGCATGACCCAGTGTTTAAGGTGTAGAAGCTGTCGCCAACACTACAAGCACACCCTGAGTTAACGAGCTGCATGATCCACTCTTAAGGTGTAGAAGCTGTCGCCAACACAACAACCACACCCTGAGTTAACGAGCTGCATGACCCAGTGTCAAGGAATAGTCCGAGAAGACCGGACAACTCGCCAACTGCACTGGCTATCCATTACCCAGGAAAACGATCCGCAATTCGATTAACAACCAGGTTCCCATATTTACAAATGGCGTTAAGAAACTTGCCCATAGTTTCACCCATATAAACCCTTAGAGAAGCACATGCCTTTGGAGACACGCCCACAGAAAGTGACACCACACACAAGTACACAACCACAATAATAAACAAACACACGAGTTAGTGAGGCACCGTGAAGTCCCTTATGACATCACCTGTGAACGAGTTACTGAGGCACCGTGAAGTCCCTATGACATCACCTGTGAACGAGTTACTGAGGCACCGTGAAGCCCTTATGACATCACCTGTGAACGAGTGAGGCACCGTGAAGTCCCTTATGACATCACCTGTGAACGAGTTACTGAGGCACCGTGAAATCCCATATGACATCACCTGTGAACGAGTTACTGAGGCACCGTGAAGTCCCTTATGACATCACCTGTGAACGAGTTACTGAGGCACCGTGAAGTCCCTTATGACATCACCTGTGAACGAGTTACTGCACTACTGGTCATCACTTCGGCGCACGTGGATCTCACACCAGCCTCTTCCATCCACAGTAAACAAGTATTTGTATGTTCACTTAATGTACCTCTCCCCCCCCCCGCTACCATCGTATGTAATAACTCATTTATGTCACTATTATAGTTATAAATTTTTGTCGATTGTAACTTTTTCAATAACTCGTTAATTATTATTATTATTATTCCATGCACGAGTACACATCCACATACATCCAAACCATTTGTCACGCCAACACACACACACACACGGCCACACACACACGGCCACACACACACACGGCCACACACACACACACAAGTACACGCCCATACACACAAGTAAAAGCCCCCACACACACACAAGCACACGCCCACACACACAAGTACACGCCCACACACACACAAGCACACGCCCACACACACAAGTACACGCCCACACACACACAAGCACACGCCCACACACACAAGTACACGCCCACACACACAAGCACACGACCCCCCTCACAAAAGCACACATACACACAAGCAAACGCCCACACACACAATCACACGCCAACATAAGAACATAAGAAAATAAGGAGTCTGCAATAGGCCAGTTGGCGTGTGCATGGCAGCTCCTGTCGAGAGTTACTACCACTCTCTATCATCCATGAATCTATCTAGCCTCCTTTTGAAACTTTCCTGCGTTCCAGCACTTACTACATAGTTGCTAAGCTTGTTCCACTCGTCCACCACCTTATTTGTGAACCAGTTCCTTCCTATCTCCCTCCTAAACCTAAACTTATCCAACTTAAATACGTTGCTCCGAATCCTAATCTGCTCGGATATTATAAGAACTTTGCCTATATCACCTAGGAAATGCAAGTTTAGTTTACTTACACTTCTAGATATAAAACCCAATACTCTGTTTGCCTTATTTCGAACATTAACGCACTGTTTTCTAGGCCGTAGATCAGGGCTTACAAGTACCCCTAAGTCTCTTTCACAAGTCGACTTCTCTAGGTTGTTGTTAAGGCTGTATACATTGACAGTATTTGTTCTTCCAATATTAAGCACGCTGTACTTGCTTGTTGAATTTCATTTGCCATTTTTCAGACCACCCCTGCAGTTTATTTAAATCCTCCTGTAGTGCATTTGCATCCTGCCCTGAATTAATCTGCCGCCCTATTTTGGTGTCATCCTCAAACTTGCTTATATCACTGCTGATCCCAGTATCTAGATCGTTTATGTAGATTATGAACAAGAGTGGGCCTAGTACTGACCCCTGGGGAACCCCACTGGTTACACGGCCCCACTCAGATTTAACACCATCTACGCTGACCCTCTGCGTTCTATCGGTGAGCCATGATTTTATCCAATTTAAAACTTTCCCCTCGATACCATGAGCCTTAATTTTTCTCAGAAGCCTCTGATGCGGTACTCTGTCAAACGCTTTGCTAAAGTCTAAGTAAATAACATGGTAATTTTCGTCATTATCTACTACCTCGAAGACTTTCCTAAAAAAGTCAGCAGATTTGTTAGACAAGATTTTCCCTTTGTAAACCCATGTTGAGAGTCGTAGCACACGCCAACACACACAAGCATACGTCCACATGCCCACACACACACATGCCTACATGCACACACGCGCGCGCGCACACACACACACACACACCCGAGTTACTGCACCACGTGACCTCACATAGTATGACAGGAGACCAGCCCGGGCCATCACCTGTAAACTATAATTTATATGTTCACTTCATGTTCCTTCTCCTTTTAGTTATGAAAGCTTTTGTTAAGCGACCAACTTACCACATGTCATTTCTATTTTCGAATCGGTGGACGACGGGCACGATTATGATGTGATATATCTTGACTTCAGCATAGCCTTCGACAGAGTCCCCCACGAAAGACTAATAAGAAAAGTGGAGGCTCATGGCATTGGAGGAGATATTCTAAAATGGATTAGGGCGTGGTTACAGGGACAGGAAACAGTGAGTGAGCATTAACGGCACTAAATCCCATTGGAGCAAAGTCACTAGTGGAGTTCCCCAAGGCTCAGTACTTGGACCATTATTATTTATTATATACATAAACGACATAGATATCGGCATAGACAGCAACATAGGTAAATTTGCTGATGACACTAAAATAGGACGTGTAATTAAATCTGACGAGGGCTCCGCAAAACTACAGGAAAATCTATACAAATTTGTCGAATGGTCAGAAAAATGGCAGATGAAATTCAATGTGGACAAATGTATAGTACTCACTACACAGTATAGGAGAAGTAAACAGACAAACCAGATACCAGATGAACAACGATGCCATAGAGAAATCCGACTGTGAGAAAGATTTAGGAGTAATGATAAGTAGGAATCTTAAGCCAAGTAAACAATGTGTTTTTGCTCGAAACAAGGCTAATAAAGTACTTGGGTTCATACAAAGGAGTGTTAGTTACAAGACTAGCGAGGTCATCCTAAAACTGTATCTTGCGCTTGTGAGACCTCACTTGGTCTAAGCAGTTCAGTTCTGGTCACCGTATTACAGAATGGATATAGAATCCTTGGAAAGAATTCAAGAGGAGAATGACAAGACTAATCCCGGGCATTAGGAACCTTGAGTACAGAGACAGGTTATGGACAGGTATATCACCAAAACATCACCCGAACGTCACCAAAATCTCACCTGCATCATCAATGGTGTCTCTACCTTCACCACACCAACCTAACCAAATCTGACCTAACGAATATACAACACGCTAACGCTGACCTGACCTGACCTAACCTAACCTAATAACAGCCAACCCTAGCCTAACCACCAGTCCAACTATGGCAAAAAATAAAACAATCTTCACTACTCCCAGACAACGATTAATTATTATAAACCCCTGTAACATGATGGTCTATACACCTGTATATAGTAAACATGAGAGGTGAACGAAGTGAGGTGGGGGCGGTGACGGGCGAGGTGGGGTGACAGGTGGGGGCAGTGACAGGCAGTGGGGGTGACGGCGAGGTGGGGTGACGGGCGAGGTGGGGGGTGACAGGCGAGGTAGGGGGTGACGGGCGAGGTGGGGGGACGGACACGCGGAAGGGAGGGAGGGGGTGAGTCTAGTCATGTGAGAAGCCTTTGCACGTACAGGTCAGTCAGAGCCACCCCACCCCATCGATCCATACCCGAGACTTCCCCACCCTCCACCACCACCGATCAATACCTATATAATTACCTACAACCTTTTCATAAGACGTCAGGTAGAAAAAGTCCGGATTTTTCCCCCCAATTTATTCTGACCCATTTTCATTTTTTTTCTATTTTCGAGATTTTTTATGACCTTTTCCCTGGCCACGAGAACCCTCCTCTAGTTACACATACACAGCTAATGGCCTCGTTAACCAACCCAAATCTCGACTTACTTAACCTAACCCAACCCAATTCAACCCCCTTCCTAACCTAACCTAACCCAACCCAATTCAACCCCCTTCCTAACCCAACCCAATTCAACCCCCCTTCCCTAACCCAACCTAATCCAACCCAATTCAACCCCTTCCCTAACCTAACCCAACCCAATTCAACCCCTTCCCTAACCTAACCCAACCCAACCCCCCTTCCCTAACCTAACCCAACCCAATTCAACTGCCGCCTTACCCCACCAAACCTAACACAGCCCAACCAATTCAACCCCCCCCCCTTCCCTACCTTAACCTAGCCTAACCAGACTAAAGATGTATTAACAGCGTATGCGGTTTTTACGGCTGAACATTATAACCAAGACGACCAACTCCTCACCATCCCTGTGTATATACAAATAAAAAAAATTACCGTCAAAAAATATATAAATAAAACCCACATATAAAAAAATCCCTTTTAATAGTCGACACAAAATATAAATTTATATTAATCCTTGAGCGCACTTAATTACCTCATTTCACCAACACACCTGACATCATTTTAAACACCTGATAATCACACTACAACTAACCTTGTTCTTGAGAAGCAGCGGCAGCGACTTGTCCCTCTCTCTCTCTGTCGACGCCTCCAGCAGGGGACAGAAGACTCCAGCACCTACAGGAAGACTCGCACTAAAGACAAATTCTTACAACACCGACCCTTCAGTTCACCTTCAGGATCATCAGAGATTTATATCTTATTATTAATTACTTTAACAAGAGATGAAAACACAAACTAAACAGTCTAGGTGTAATTTAAACGCTATTTTTCCCCACCTTTCCAAACAGTAGAGAATTAACCTAACTCTCTCTTCCCCCCCCTACCTCACCCTCCTAGGTGGGGGTATGAGAACGCCTCCAAGCGACCCATTAAGTAACGATAAAAAAGATGGCAGGCGAAATGGTGTCAAAATTACACCGAGTTTTATATGCCATTAGACTCAGCGTTTTAACTCCCGCTAGATGAGAGTTTCTGAGGTTCTCGGCCGGGGCGGTGTGAGGCAGTGGCGGCTCGTGCATAGGGCTGCAGTCCCCCCAGACACTCACTGCCAGGCGTATGATTCCTTTAGAGAGACAGCTGAATAATACACTACCAACAAATATATCATTTTACACTACCAACAAATATATCATTTTATATGTTGTTTAATTATTTTCAATACGTTGCTAAGTGAATTTTCATTAAAATCAGACCAAAATTTAAGTTACTTTCACAGTTGCTGTCAATGCTGTACGATTGATGTCTGTTATTAATTGGCGTCGTCGCCGCCGCCGCCGCCGCTGCACTCAGTCTCGTACAACGTGTGGTGGTGTGGTTAAATCGTGCTTTCTTTAATTACCCTTTGACGATGGAAAATCGAGTGAAGTATTTGCAAAACATCAACTTTTCCCAGCTGACATTAAATGAAAAGACTGAAATCAAAGCAAGAGGAAGACCTACACCAGTTTTATCCATTGAACAGAACAGTACAAGCAGGAACAAAGAATATACACGCCAGTTTAACATGAGTGTTTATGGCTCTGTGGTTGTGACGAGGCAAATACTTTATTCTGCTTTCCAGGGACTCGGCATGGACGAAAAGTGGTGTGACTGACTTGAGGCATTTGCCACAGAAAATAGTGAAACATGAGCAGTCAGCCAAACATATGAATAACATGATTAATTTATCGTTGCTGGGTAAAGTGAACATTGCAGCTCAGATTGACACAGCATACAAGCTCTCAGATGCAAAACACAATGAACAGGTGAAAAAAAACAGAGATGTGTTATCCAAAATCATAAACTGTGTACCATGGTGAATGACAGACTGTCTGCTTTAGCAGTGATATCCATTGAAAATAAAATGATAACAGAAATAAAGGATTTTAATGAAATAGTAATAAACAATTTTGCTACATCGAAGAGCAGACACGCCGACTTTATTTTCAATTAATACTGGTCCATCACCACCAACACTACTACCATGCCCTGGGAATTAGTGGACATCAACTACAACTCATACCTGAGGTAGGTCACCTACTGTTGTGTGAGGCTTGCAGTCCCTCCATTTTATTTTTCACGAGCCGCCACTGGTGTGAGGGGCAATACAGCAAGGTACAGTGTGGTGGTGCAGTTATGACCGACCTGTGTTTACCTTGACACATCCAAAGGTGTTCCTCTGGTGCATAATAATAATAATAATAATAATAAATGAGGTAGTATGAAGGTAATCACAAAAAATACCAAATTAATTTATAAAATACAGGTGAGGTTGACAGGTAAAAAACTACCAAAATAAACACAAATGATGTTGGGTAAAGGTAAATAAATAAAATACTGTATTGTTCATAATTACAATACATCATAAGGTGTTGCATTAAAAGTTGACAAAAATACAGGTTGTTAATGATGTTTCCAATAATAGATATTTAACAATGTTGATACCGAGTGATCGATGAGGTAAATAACGGTGGTAGGCTGGTCTGAGAATGAACTACTGTAGGCCCTGCTGTTAGCTTTCTGTACAGAGGTGAAGAGTCAGGCAGTGAAGTGTCATTAGAACCGACGTTTGTGACTCCCTGGCGTTTGACTGAACTGAGGGTGTAACGCTAAATCGTTTCAGAGCTCAAAGGAGATATGATGACTTTGACGTCGGGTAGGGCAGCTGGGAAGTGACAATGACGTAGTTATGTCGCCTGGATAAAGATGTGACGTAGGAATAGCTTTGGGGGTAATTACAGAGTTGTGAGTAGTAATGTGTGTTTACGAGGCGACAGACGCGTGCTCTACCTCTAGTGGGAAGACTACACAGCTGCTATATGTTGCCACGTTAGTGAGGAAACTTCCACAACTGCCAACTCTACAGCAGTGTAGAGTACAGGTAATGACTAGACAAGGTAAAATAGGGGTGGAGGTTGTGTCACTTTACAGGTCATCGTAATCACTGTCAACACCTACATCACCTCAGCCATTAATAATGTTGGAGGTTAAGTGAGTAATGGAGAACCAAAGATTTAATAGATAAGGCTTTCAAAAGTAAGTTCCAAATAAGGTATCCAGTACAGACGTAAACTAGGGCTCGTGAGACAGTCTTCCTCGATGCTCTTAGCTGACTTAAACATAATGGGAGGTGTCTGGGTGAAGGTGGTGGAATGTTTCTCAAGCTTGTGCAGCACCAACACAGGAACAGAGGAGATTGCTTGTATAATAGTTGTTCTGGCGCGGTAACAGTTAAAGGCACGTGACGCCGTTGTCACTTAATGCTTTTCTATTTAAAAATTATATACCATAAAATTACAGACAAAACACCTATTTATAAAACCTATAATTTAATGATTATGAACTACTTAAATTTGTCTACAGGACGTCAGCTGCCTCGGTACTCTCCCTCTGGAGATGAAACCTGTGCTCCAAGAAGCAAGGGAAGACGGTGGTAACCACCGTCGCCGCCTCCTAAGGTGCCTCAGACCAGGACACTCCACCACCAAGTGTTTACTAGTCCAGGGCAACAGGCAGTCACCACAACCTGTACTGGCTGGTGCTCTTGGGCCAATAGATAGCCGTGTGTCAGCCAAGAGTGGTCAGAGTGAGGCCTGGCCACGGCTGTCTTCCCCGGGGCATTAGGGTGTACGTTCAGGGGCATATCTCCGCTGTTATCTCCCAGAGCTTGTTTGGGCATCATATACTGTACACCAGGACACATACCTCGATATGGGAGTGGTTGACGTGCCGAAGCTGGATGGGACACAGTGGGCCTGGCCACCTTCTCTGCCTACTCATTACCAAAATACATTCACATGTGTCAGAACCCAGAAGAAACTGACCTGACAAGCCACAACGCTCACTTAGGAGCTGGCGGACGCCCGCCCCACAAGAGGTCACACTACCCTCACAGCTCAAGGTTGATGAAGCCACAAGTCCAGAAAACTGTGAAGGTAAACTTTTTCGGAGTAAGAATATTGTAAACTCTTGGAACAATCTGCCAAAGAGTGTTGTCACGGCACCGAGTGTGAGCTCCTTCAAGACCAGACTTAACCAACACTGGAGCAGGTTCAGATACATTCAGGAGCCAGTGCATGCCCAGCACTTGCCAACAGTGTAACAGAGATGTGACCGATCGCCCAAGCGGCTAACGACCTCATCAGTGGCGAAGAGGATAAAAGTAAAGTAAATGACACGAAATTATTTGGGAAGGTAGCAAGTCAAGACGATGTCACAACAATACAGAAATACCTGTATGGCCTGTTTAAATAGTATCGAGACTGACAAATGCTCTTTAACATTACGAAATGAAAGGTCCTACACGTTGGGTACAACAACCCTAATCGCAACTTTTCTGTTAATAACATTTTCCTGGATACTGTCGATAAGGAGAAAGATATTGGCGTTGTGGTAGATTATTAATTCACTGAATTAATCTGCCGCCCTATTTTGGTGACATCCGCAAACTTGCTTATGTCACTGCTGATCCCAGTATCTAGATCGTTTATGTAGATTATGAACAAGATTGGGCCCAATACTGACCCTGGGGAACCCCACTGGTTACACGGCCCCACTCAGATTTAAAACTATATACGCTGACCCTCTGTGTTCTATCGGTGAGCCATGATTTTATCCAATTTAAAACTTTTCCCTCGAAACCATGAGCCTTAACTTTTCTCAGAAGCCTCTGACGCGGTACTCTTTCAAATGCTTCGGTAAAGTCTAAGTAAATAACATCGTAATTTTCGTCATTATCTACTACCTCGAAAACTTTCCTAAAAAAGGTTAGCAGATTTGTTAGAAAAGATTTTCCCTTTGTAAACCCATGTTGAGAGTCGTAGATTAATTTGTTTTTCTCTAATTGCGATCGGATGCTATTTGCTATAATTGATTCAAGAAATTTCCCCACTACTGACGTCAAACTAATCGGCCGGTAATTGGACGCTGATGTTCTGTCTCCCCTTTTGAATATGGGTACTACATTCTCCCCCTTCAAAACGTCCATCTCTCTCCGCAACTGCTCCAGCTCACTCAACAGTGGCCGGGTGGTCGTCTCTCCCCACACACCGTCCCTCTTACCCCACAACACAACGGCCCACGGCGACATCTAACACGAGCACACAGAGGCACGTCCTTCTCCAAGCTAGGTCAGGTCCGAGAGTCATGGCCTAGTAACGTAAATATATTACTGTGTCCATACCATTGAGTTAACTAATAAACAGTCGTACTTAAAAGTTGGCGTTTAGAGGCTTTTCCCCTTCGAACATAGTAACAGTCGGCCACGATGCCAAACTTTCTTCACTTTACAATCCTACAACTAATAACTTCTTTCTTTATCTTCTGTACGAGTTTTCATTTGTTATACTGGTGGCAGTGTACTTAACGCCCTCCCTCACTTAGCCGTTACACCTGGCAATTAAATGAAGGAGATGTGCCAGGCTGACACATCTCCTCCATTTAATTCAGTGTGCAGTAAGGAATCCTGTGCTAGTGTGTCCAGGGGCGTCTGAAGTGTCTTTGATCTGCCGTCATCTCCCTCCCGTACCTGTCATATTGAATCTTAATACGGTCAAACACAAGCCGCCTCATAATAAGACATACTTGTGTGCGGAATTTTGGGTTATGTCTTGTCAGGTCATAAGCTCAGATCAGACGGCGTATTACGAGCTGCCCGTCCACCGCGCTGCCCGTCCACCGAGCTGCCCGTCCACCGCGCTATAACAACAGTACATTAGCAGTGCCACATACACTGTATATAGTACATGACTTTCTAATGACGTTTGCGATCTTCAGTGTCTTCCTATCACCAATATACAGTTACTGGATTTAATCTTACCGATATATTAATGGGTAATGTTCGTTAACTCGGTTGGCACTAGGAATAAATTATGGAATTGAACCAAACTTTCCGGATACTAATACGTATTATGATCTTGAACACGAATACGATATCTGGTACCAATGAAGCAACTATCTTGAAGAGGCATGGTGTAATTTACGGGGTGTGGGAGCACGACCGGTTATTGGCACGTCCTGCCAATTAGACAATGTTGACAGATGAACTCTTGGAGGAGGACTTCATCCTCTGTTACCGCAAACAGTAATGAGGAGGATGACACAACCACTATGTTAGGCTGTAAGTCATGTCATGTTTATTGGGTGTGCCTGCCCGTATACAGTGTGTAGTGTGTTGAGATGGTGGAAGATGAGAGACCTAGAGGAGGTGAGGTGCTGGCTGGTAGTAAGGGAGCTTGTTTGTGTACAATCACCTGACTCAGCCCTCGCCCATCGAGAGAGGGTTGGGGAGGCGACAGCAGGGTATTGGCACTGTAGCTATTCAGACCACAGAGGCAACACCTAAACTGGTTTCTCTTGAGACTTTCAACACGTAAGTTTAACTGGTACTTATTGTGTACAGGTAGACTGTGTCCATTGCATCGTTTTGCGTCGTTTATCATTGTGACAAGAGGGGGTGCTGGTGGTAGAGTGGTACCGCTCTTGCCTTCGCAAGCGAGATGTCACGGGTTCGATTCCCGGGCCGGTGGAAGTTGTTTGGACTTACTTCCTAGCCCCCATTAGTCCCTGTTCACCTAGCAGTAATGTAGGTACCTGGTGTAAATCGAAAGTTGCGAATTTGTATTCAGGGACAAGTTGTTGGAGCTTCCAATAACTTGATGCCATAAACCATTGACTCTTCAGGCTTCTACGCCCTTAACTCATGAGACATAAAGGCAAGCATGAACTTAGCATGCTTCCCTGTTGGGCGCTGTAAACGCTTCTGAGCTTCACCTTACACAAGGATGTAGGGGAGTACCCCCTCCCCCCCCCAAAAAAAAATTGTGACAACATAAAATATGGCAAATTAAGTACTCATTGTAAGTGTTAAGATTAGACTAATTACATAGCTATGATTGTAATGTATGATTTAGTTTAAAAACTAAAATTAATTGTATTCAACAGGTTTGACCGAATTATAACGTTTGAGTTTAACGTGACAAGTCTGATTACCCTTTAACGGCCTGACTGGCGGTTACATCCTCCACAAGCACAAATAACTGGTGATACAACACGACGTGATACAGTTCACTTATTAACCAATGCTACTCATAAGTTATTGGAAATTAATCCTAACCCATATTGTGGGCTCTGAACCCCACAATATGATCCTCATTATTTCTAAATTAAATAAGTTTAAGAACCTATTGTGTAGAATGAAAACAAATATATGGGATTTGCTATTCAGAACACGTGAGGCCTGGCCAGATTTTTCGGCAGTAAACTTACGGTAAAAATTCAATTTCTTCCATACAAAGCACATGGAAAGTTGGTTTGTGTCATATGATCAGTTTTTACCCCGCAGTTTCCCTCATCCTTCAGGCCCTGTCCACTACACGTGATTTATGATCGGAAATAGAGAAAAGGAAAAAATATATATAATTAAAACAAAAAGTTGGGTATTTTATTTTCACACAACCATGTAATCTTAGGAATATAATCTATGCAATCAATATTTTAGACAATTCTAAGACACTTTTAATGTATGACAAGGGAAACATCACAGAATAAAATATCTAAACTATTGATCACATAGATAAAATTCATAAGATAGTCATGTGAAGGAAAAACTTACCAAAATATAAATTGTATTAGTTATCATCCAACGTAAAACTGCAAAATATGAACTTAATATATAAACCTCTTTCTGGTGCTAACTTTTCTGCCCCATTAGGTAGTTTTTTTTTTACAAGTTTGCCCATAATATCCCACAATATTTTGGAGTCCAGTTCTAGGTATATCTTTATCATCTAACAACTTTTCTTAGTAACCTATAAGTGCTCCTTACACCACTTGTATTTGTACACCTCTAACTTATGCTCGTGGAGTGTTAAACCAAATGAATATAATTGTCCTAGAATACTTGTACTCTTACCTAAAAGCTCCAGTAATCACCACAGTAATTTGGATCACCTTGTTCACGTCAGCAGTACAATGGCGGTGTGGGGGGAAGGCTGGAGGGCCGGAAATGACGTCACTACAGGGAATAACTAGCCTAATACCTTCCAAAAACAATGGGGAGATGAACCAATTTTGAAATAATTACTTTTCCTTGATTTCTTGTAGTTGTTGTCGAGGGTATGGAATTGCTTAGCGTGTGTGATTAAAAGTTCTTAGTTGAAAGATGCAGACCTTTTATTTCCCTCTTCCTAACTATTCCTTCCTCCTACAGTCTTTCACCTTCCTGAAACAATTCTTCCATTTCACTTCCTATTTACATATTTCAGTATATTTAGCTCCCTATCGCCTACATAACCAGATTTAGGGTCTAATTCTCTCCCATCTTTCTCAGTGTTTATACTGTACAGGTATTTCAATGAGCCATGGTATACGGATCACATGAAGATTAAGCACCCCAGCTTATATCGCCTTAAAATCTTAAGATTAACCGTTTTAATTTCTCCTAACCTAATCTACCTTATTATAATATAATCTAACCTTACCTAATCTAACATATCCTAATCAAACCTAACCGAACCCCCCCAGGCAAAATTCAGGTGCTATTCTTGAGGTAAAATGAATTTACAGTAATATTCACATGGTTCTGCATTATTCACCATCTTTATTGTTTTTCTGCTGCCCTTTCAACTTTAATGGGCCGCTGACAAAGGAATTTAAATTGGGATCCTCAGAAGAAAGAGGAATCTGTAAATGTCAAATATCTTTCAAATTTCTGTCCTTCAATAGTGTGTGTGTGCTTCATGTTATAATCAGGGTCTCTAGTGATTGATTCTTAAAATATAAATTAAATGTATATGATGTTAATAATTTAATTGTATATAATATTAGGTTTACTTTACAGTTAATATCCACTGTGTAATTATATTGTCTTATCGTAAAGTTTGGGAACATTTTACTCCTCTACATTTGGTCCCTTATCAGAATTTTCAAAAAAGACCAAACTTTCCCTTTATTTTATCTGATGAAACCATTCAGAGGGGGAGGCTTCCACTCTTTGGCAAAGGGTCTCAGGGCACCACCAGGGCCCCTCAGAGTTTAGTGGGGGTCCAATGAGATGGGGGCCCTCAGTGGTCACTTCTCAAGGTAAAACTACAGTACTTTATATACCGTACCTACTATCACTTTCTTCACTGTATACTAAGCCTACAGCACAAAGAGGCAGCATGGCCGGTACTGCACTCGACTGCATTCACTCCCCCATGTTGTAAATGTAGGTACATATTTTCAGCTGGGTGAATTAGGAACACCGGGAATCAAACCACCTGCTCTTAGAACAGGAGGCAAGTGCTGTATCCGCTCGCTTTAATCAGTAAACAACATTAAATAAGAACAGATCCTGATTTCTTACATCTGTACAGAATAATAAAAAATACCTATCAGTAAATTGTTATAAAACTCAGTATACTGCATTCAATAAATTCCTTTTTATTTTATTATCCAAAAGAAAATAAGGACAACTACAATATGCAGGCAATAATTTACAACAAATAATTTGTACCAGTGACAAAAGAAGCATTTTCATTTTAAAAAATAACTAATTTACAACATATGACACAAATTGCACCAAGGTATTTAATATTACAGTTCCTTTTCAGTAATTTAGTTATACACTTTTACAGAGATAATTTCTCAGAATATCCTGTCGTGAAGAAGACATTTCTTCTCAAGGAGTTTTTCGTGACAAGTATGCATGGCACAAACAATAATCTAAAGCAACTTTCAATGACATATTAGCACTGTGCCTCAGAGTTGTATGAATACTGTACAATATTGTATTATATTCACAATTAACAATCTCATTAATGATACATTAAAAATTAGACAAAGATAGATAACTAATCAAGTGAAAAATCTCTCCCGTCATGTGCCAGTCTTACATGTCACGAGGCCCCCACGGATGCTTCCCTCAGTCGTCGATACACGCAATATTTTTGGAGATGGCTAGAACTGTCTGGTATATCTGCAACACAACTTTGTCTTTCAATTTATTTACCTACTGTATTACAAATTAAAACATTTGTATTAAAAGGGATGGACAGGATTATCATATTTCAAGGACCTTTCACCACTGTCTTAATGCTATGAAAGGAAGCAACAGGAGTCAGCACCAAAGTATATCCTCTTCATGGTTGTACAGAACAGCATAGGGCATAATATAAGACAATTTGCTATTTTGAGCTTTAACAGAAACAGAAGTCAAAGTAGACATGATACTTAAATTGTTTTTGTGCTGGTTACTTTATTACAGCTGTAGAGGATGCAATATTTCTTCTTCCTTTTGTTTAAGTTAAAGAAGGTAACATACTGTACACAACTGGTCATTGATACGATATGTTGTAGCACCCATCAAGAGGAGACAACATGGATACATATGTTGTAGCACCCATCAAGAGGAGACAACATGGATACATATGTTGTAGCACCCATCAAGAGGAGACAACATGGATACATATGTTGTAGCACCCATCAAGAGGAGACAACATGGATACATATGTTGTAGCACCCATCAAGAGGAGACAACATGGATACATATGTTGTAGTACCCATCAAGAGGAGACAACATGGATACATATGTTGTAGCACCCATCAAGAGGAGACAACATGGACACATATGTTGTAGTACCCATCAAGAGGAGACAACATGGACACATATGATGCAACCTACTGTAATCTACTTAAAATTTGGTGAGCAGAATATTAACAAGACAGAACTTTGAATTATAGACCATTTGTCATAATAGCTTTTTAGAAATATGAAGAACATAAATACAAGTTCAAGAAAGCTATTCGTGCAGTGTTTTTGGTAGTTGGGGAAATGTGTTCCTACACCCCATGTCTCCAAACAGCAATGTTGCAGTAGTAGTATCACTATACTGTATATCAGGGGTCACCAAACTTTTTTCACAGTGGGCCGGATAACTGAAAGAATGACGAGTGCGGGCCGCATAATCATTCTGTTCAATACTTGCAAGCCAGAACGAAAGCTCTGGTAACGTCAGAGCGTAGGCGGAGCTACCACGAGCCGGGGAAGGACTTGGGATCCGGCCCGTAGTTTGGTGACCCCTGCTGTATATGAATGAATGGGTATTGGTCGTGTAATGACCGACATGATTGGTGAATAGGTTTAAGGTTGTATAGGATGGCTGTTTGGAGACACAGGTTACCACAGCGGTGTAGGAACACATTTCTGCAACTGTACAAGTAAAGCTAATAGCTGTACTGTATGTTATGAAGAAAACTTAATAAATATCAGTCAAAAGTGATTCTTTTATATTCTTAACTGTGTCTAGCCTTCAAAAACAATATAAATGGCTTATTAAATACTTCCTGCCTTAGATAATTATGAACTTGCTGTCTACGGCTCTTAAGAAAATATGGTTTAAACCCTTCCTTGTATGTACGAAATTACTGATTATTATTCAGAAGTAAACAATGTGGACCATCAATATAATAAGCACATTTATGCTTAATGTCTGGCTTCACTGCCCTGTTGCTACTAAGAAAGGGATACATTACACACTGCACTATCCCTAACTATGGAAATGAACAAGATTCCACAGAGTAAAATGACTTGTAGAATTTCGATGTGTTTTTAGGGGCTCTTCATGAGCAACAACAATGGTGGTGATGGACAACAGACTGGTAACAAACAACCATAGTATTCTTTATGACTGATAGATTACTGTAAATGTTTGAAACAAAATGCAGTGTTATACATATTAGTTTGACCTTTTTAAAATCATTTGGCAACATTCTGCATTTCTTAGCCAACATACCCAATGCTGCTGAACAATGAAGCATGTTTTGTAAAATGACTATTATAACTAAGCATGAAAATTGCATCAGTAAATAGGTGAGGTGAGGTGGTCCCATTATGAGATACAAAGTTAACTTGGTAGGTAAAACTTTTAGTTAGAGTAATCATATGTACAGTACTATACTGCATCTTATTGAACTTATTTTATACTATACTGTACTGTACTGTACTCCATGTGTTTGGGATAAAAGATAAACATTTGGCATCATGGAAGTGCCACATTAAATTATCTCCTTCAAACTATTAATATTTAAATTTTAGTAAGTTCTGCTTGTTAGTTGAAGACTTAAGCCAATCACAAAGACTTTACCGGTAATACTGTACAGTGATGACACCAACACAAGGTCAAGGAGGTCGGTCATACTGATATCAGTTTGCCTTCAGAACAAATGATCTATTAAGAGTATTGAATGATTATCATTGATAATAAAAATTACATTTGAAGAACCACAAAGACTAAACTCCTTACTTAATTTGGTTTATAACCAAGAGAAATAATATATATATATATATATATATATATATATATATATATATATATATATATATATATATATATATATATATATATATATATATATATATATATATATATATATTTTATCAAAAGTTTTTCATTTAAGCTCATATGTAAGAAGGACTTTTTCTACACAATCTCTTCAGTAAATGCACAGTTTAGGTCCATAAGATAGCTTCAGTATTATCCTTTTTACCATAATGATTTACTTCAAAGCAATGACAAGAGTTAATTAGACATCTGGATAATAATCAGATATCTGCAGTGAATGAATGTTTAAACCATGAAGACCAAATAGTCTGAAGAAATACAATCTGTGAGTATTAATTCTTAAAAGGATGAAATAACATATACAGTACAGGTAAGATTTCATTTATATAAAATAATATTTATAAAATTATAAGATTATAAACATCAGACTAAGTTTTGTTAAAATAATGTCAGAAAGAAAAACTATCAGATGTCTTCCATCTGATAGTCCAGGATAGTTTGTGGAGAGTTTCAGTGCAAAAGAGTCCAGTCCTATGAACCTAGAGATAGCACACATTTAGCACCAGAGATAGACCTTTCTGCACCTTATGCCAAGTTAAGACATATGACAGACCAAGCAGCAGTATGCACACCAAAGTGTTCTTCATCTCAATATAAGTCAGAGTCACACTTTACAAATTACTAAAGCTTTATTGTATCAAATTAATGTTTGGAGACTTGTAGTGAACCTTCAGAGTAGTTCTCCCCCTTTACCTTCATCATGTAAGGTACTAGAAGAAGAAAAAATATATTGGCAACAATAACAGTTATATAATTAGGTTTCCTTGTTTTGTAAGCCTTTTCCCACTGGTGGCGAGTGGTCACAACTAAAAGTTGAGTCATTCTTACATACTGCAAGAACATCTTTGTAACAAAATGCTTTTTCATGAGCATGGGCTATATTGAACAGTATGTTGATAATAATTTATTAATGTATAACTCTTGGTCACTCTTACCAGTGTCCAGGGAACCTTTTCTGTAACATCAGATCAAATTGACGTATCTGTACAGTACAGTACTGTATTTCCAAAAAGGTGTCACACACAACTCTGATATCATTTAGAACTTCCAATGGGATGATTTTCCTGCTCTTCACACCCCTCAAGTATATAAGTCAAAGGTATCTCCTGTGTGGCACAGATTAATCTTTTCTAAAATGCTTAACAATTCCTATACTGTACAGCATATACATATTGAAAAGGACAGCTTTGTGTGAACAATCCACTGCTTGTGGCTGTAGTTCATGTCTAACATATTGTTAGTTTAGGAGTCATCAAAATATAATTGGAAAAGGCAACTGCAGGTACTGGACAGAAATGCAAAATGTGAAAAAATTATTCATAAAATTTTGTGTCTTTCTTACTACAGTATTATAAATTCTTGAAAGAAAGTACAGTGTAAAGAAACTGGTACGCATCGTTAAACAAATGTGTATATGAAGAGTGACATAATTATATCTATGGTGAGACACAACAAAACAAACTCTAAATCATGCTTGCTTCTGAGAATACATCTGGGGATTCATTAATATGTCATGGCTAATATATATTGACCATTTTCCTGATCAGACTACATAATAGTTCCAAGGGGAAATCAAGACTGATGCCAGTATTGTATGTTATAAATATGAGACAACAGACATCCTTTACTTTAAAAAAATATAAAATAAAATATCCATATGTCTGACAAACTACCTAAAACTCTTCCTTATGAATGTCTTCCAGTCTTGTCAAATTATGTTTAATTGCATATAATATCAATGGAAAGGAATCTGAAGTGAGAGTTCTAAAAGATTATAAAAGGTACTTATACTTTTAAAGGTACAAGTGCAAGGTGGGAACCCATATGATTTATAGAAATACAGTACAGTATACAAGTACTGTACCATGAAGACTGTAGGGCAACTGTGTTACAGGAGACTGAAACAACAACACACGATGAAGTACTGCTATGTGCTTCTCATAAAGAATGTTGACATTTGCAAATATATGACAAAGGTGTTGTGTAAGCTATGTAGTTAGTTCACTGAAGCATAATTAGGTATGGTTAATTTCATAAAATATAAAAGACATCAGAGACAGGATATATGTAAAATCTGACCAGAGTAAATTGTGTTAAGCTTCTCCCATCTAATTAACAATAATATAAAAGCCATATTTCAGCTAGAAATGAGAATCACATGTAGTATAAATATTAACCCAAGACTCTCACTCAACATGCTGCGGAGAGTGGAACGTCTTTAAGTGAATGTGAGCACCTGGAACTGGACGACACATAATGTACTGTACCATACTGGGGATGTCCTTGTGCTGTACCATACAGGGGACATCCTTGTACTGTACCATAGTACCACACTAGGGACATCCTCACACGAAGTTACACTTTTGCACCCCACATTATATGAACTGCAAATCAGAAATATCTGTACAGTAAACCCTTGCTACTCGTGGGTTTGAGATTTTGAATATTCACGGTAAGCAGATGGTGGCTAGCTTATGAGCCTGCCCGCAGTGCAACTAGTCACCCCCACGTGCAAGCAGTGTCTCCTCTCCCTTTGTTTGTGCTCAAACATTGCCTGCGATGCAGCATCTCTTAGTGTTGTACTGAAATCGTTAGTGTTTGTGGGTGAAATGGCCCCTAAAAGACTGCCTAGTGTCAGTGCTAGTGGAGTGAAACATTTATAAACATCAAAACTAAGAGGAAACAACTACCAATCACGATGTTTTACAAGAATGAACTAGCAGCTCGCCCAGCTGATTTCTTTCGCTTACCTACTCAGTCAGCTGCTGCTCTACCACCCACCTCCCAGCCACGCCTCTCTACCACCCGCCTTTCCATCAACCACCACTGCATCACCCTCTTCCAACAGTGCTCCTGATGATCTCCCTATGCTTCAGTAACCAGGTTTCATTCTACTTTACAATACACTTCATCAAGCTCCAAACTTCCAATATGAAGGAGAGTAGTATTGGTGACTTAAGTTTCTCATACACACTATAGGTATACAGTAGTGCACTAAGGTAGTATAAGTTGCTATTCGCACCATTCGCGGGGGGCAAATAGCAAGGGTTTACTGTATACCATAAACATTCCTCTTATTTCACAATTCATGCAGCAGCTGATTCAATTTTGATGACTATTAACCAGGAAAGAATCTCCCTTTATACATGCACAACCTGATCATGAAGCTCTGAGTGAAAGCAATGTACTGTTATGGGTTTGAAATTTATATTTATAAAATCATACATTTTGTCTCATATTAAAAAATCTTGGTCAAATGTCTTGGAGAAAACAAATGTACAAAAAAAGTAACAAATACTATCTATGCATTACTTGACAACTGAAAAGGAGACTTCAAATTAACTCATAAATTAGAAATACTGTACTGTATTAGGAACTACTTGAGCTATTTAAAAATGACGAAAATTTCCATACCAAAAAAAAAAGATCAAACAGATGTAACAGAAATTATATTAATGCAGCCAATTGTAATTTCATTCATCACATCAAAATAAAATCAGTGCTCTGCAAACATAGCAATTTTGGTTCATCTACCGAAGTCAGATGAGTTGGTAATTCACTAACACCACCTAACTTCCATATGGAATGAATTGAATGCCATTCTGTGTTGGCTGAATGTATTCTGCTCTTAACTCATGCACTATCTAAAACTTCTGGTGTTACATCTCACACTTTTACCAATCCTAAGAGAATAATGGAATATGGGAAGTCAAACAGCATTCAGTTGTGCCTGTTAAAACACCTCAAGAATAAAGGGTGTGTATTGCTAAGTGTCCATTGCATCCACAAAATAAGTTAAAAATGCACAAATAAACATATCACAATCAGTGAGAGAAAAACCCTCAAGTGTTTTCCATCATCCAAGATTTACAACCAATGGATTTATATGAAAGAAGTCGTCCAGTACACTGTTGAATGTCACTGTAGTAGTCTTTCAGAAAATCCAGTACGTATATAATTGTTCAAGCCAATCTTACTCAGTGACTGATAATAACTTAATGTACTGTTTTGTTCTATTTGTCTGCTGTTTTGATACACTTGAGACCTGAGACTAATGCTCAGAATTAAACACACTTTTTGGTGGGGATAAATTCTCTTCTTCTGATGACTCAATGTCATCTGATAAAGAGGAGGCGTCGTCAGATGAGCTTGAAACCGTAGGGGGTGGTGAGGGTGACGACATATTGCTGTGTGATGATATACTATCGTTGGACATGTCATCTGACAAGGTTGAAGATGCCGAGTTCATATTAACATCAGTGGGATGAGTGGAGACTGACATGATGCGCTGTGAGCCGGGGACAACGACCTGTGTGAGAAATTGTATTACAGTTATATCTCAGTTAGACGGAACAATTGGTGCACAGCACTTATGGGAATGAGAAATTTCCGGGTAATAAGACGACTCTCAAAGCTGGATAAAAATCCCTCATCCCCAGAATTTTCAAATTAACGGAAAAATTTCTCGGAAGTTCCTGAAAAATGTCCACCATCCCTGGAATTCCCTGTTTTCAGAATTTCTGGAAAATTTGCTCGATTTTCATCTCTCAATCCCGGAAGAAAAAGCTCCCCAATCCCCGAGAAAATTTAATTCCGGCAATCGGAGAGTTCCGCGTCTGAGGGATTCGGGCTAACAGAGATATTACCGACATACTTTAAATTGTTTAAATACAATGTCATGCACTTCACACAACATACTGAAAACTTTAGCAAACAATTAAATCATATAAATAAATCATAAGAAACCACAACTTCACAATACTGTACTGTACTTTAATTCTTATATACTACTGTATTTGTTTACCTTATATGCTTCAACATTTAAATCCCCTTATCTATTTATCTACCTCATGTTCTCCCTCACTACAAACTCATTTTTTCTAATCCCAGGATTTTTTCATTGTGTACACTTGCTCCAAAAAGTATCTTACAATTTTGTGAGACATTATGACACAACAGGAAAGGGATTTTGACAACCCTTCCGAGACAACAGGAGTCACCGTGTTCATTTTGAAATTCATCGGACCTCCCGTAAAGATACTTTTTGGGGGAGTGAACATACAGTAATTATATATAAGTATATACACAGGAAGAGGTGACTATTCTGTGGTTAGTATCTACAATAGAGTATAAAGTGTGTTGGTGATTCACATATTGAATATTGTTACTGATGACCAAAAATGGCATACTGTTCATCATGTTTGACAATGGCTTCTTCACATGACAAGTACTCACCTCATACAACTGGGCCCCAGAGCGAATGTTGTCAAGAATATGACGATTTTCTGGGTTGGACAAAACTGATAGAACAAATGTTCTGGTTTCTCTCTGCAAGTTCTCAATTTCTCGCTGTAACACTTGGTTCTTGCGCAGCAGTTCTGCCGTCTTCATGGTTATATTCAGCAGCCCAGACTGTCTCAAAACCTGTTGACAAGATGAGAGTGGTGAGAGGTTAGCAGGTACACATGAACAACTAGTGAGAGGTTAGCAGGTACACATGAACACTAGTGAGAGGTTAGCAGGTACACATGAACACTAGTGAGAGGTCAGCAGGTACACATGAACAACTAGTGAGAGGTTAGCAGGTACACATGAACAACTAGTGAGAGGTTAGCAGGTACACATGAACAACTAGTGAGAGGTTAGCAGGTACACATGAACACTAGTGAGAGGTCAGCAGGTACACATGAACAACTAGTGAGAGGTTAGCAGGTACACATGAACAACTAGTGAGAGGTTAGCAGGTACACATGAACAACTAGTGATGCCTCGTTCTCTCTAGAAAAGTGTGACCATAACATAGCACTTTGCAGCCCTCCTCTACAATTTTTTTAGTACAATAACCTCTTCTATCACATATTCTCACGGTATCTTTCACTTAGTTGCCTTTCCATCATTCTGGCTCTCTTTATCACCTCTCCTCCCTATACACTTTATCAGCGTTCTATCATAAGAATCACTTTCAAATGACAAAATTAGCAGAAGGTAATTTTCCAAGTCAAATCTATGACTCAGTACCCTATATGTTTGGCTCTCTAAACTACCTCGTATTTCCTGTGCTCTTCACTACAGTATTCTTAAGTTGGAGATACTGGTACTGCACTGAAGACTCTTGAAAATGGTGAAACAGCTGTATGGCTTGGTTGGGCATGTGTACTATTAAGAGGAATGCTGACAAAGTTAGGAGAGCTGTTAAACTGGCAACTACTGTACTGTATATTTTTAGCCACAATGATGACAAGAATAATGAACCCGGTGTTAGAAAACTGGAAAAACTATTTATTATTTGGATCTAACACCAAAGTCAAAGGTCAGTGCTCCTAAGCTCTGCAATTACTTGTGAAGAAGTGCTGAAGCTGTAAACATCTAAGAAAAGAACAATATGAATAAAAAACAATTGAGCTTTTTTGACAAGTAGTGGATTGCTTGACAAGGTTACAGAGCATCAAGCTCTCAACAACATAAAATTAACAGCTGGGGCTGCCAGTGTTGACTGTGCTGCTGCTGTAAAGGTCCTCTGGTGACAGCTGAGGATATATACCACAACAAGTACTGTATCTGATGTTGATGCTACAAAATCGTACTGGAAGCATAATAATAGTTGCCCCTCGTGTAACGAGGATGGCCGGCCCAAGGGCCACCTAGGCTTGAACTTGTTTAAGGTGTAGAAGCAGTCGCCAACACAACAACCACACCCTAAGTTAACGAGCTGCACGACCCAGTGTCAAGGAAGAGTCTGAGAAGACCGGACAACTCGCCCAGCAGGACATACATTTCCAAGGATGAGAAGGTTACTCCAAGCAATAAAGCAGCAAAGGATTGACTGACACTTTTCTTATGTGATAATGATGCAGAGATTTTAAGTGCATGCCATTACTTGTGAACCATTCCCAGAATTCTCAGGTTTTATTGGGTCTTAGCTGCCATACACAGACCGTTCCTTGTAAAGCCAATAAAAAAATCCCGGATAAAAGCAAATTTTCTGAAAACTGGTTTGTGTGAAGATGGAACAACACTGCCCGACTCAAACTTAAGAGCAACATCCTTCATGCCACATTAATACAGTTTTTCAAGCCCACTTCACCAGCTGTCAGTGGTGTGCCTCCTGTAACCATGACATCAAACACACTCAATCTGTGACTCCAGCTTACAGCAGCAGTATAGTACAGTACCCCTATGAGCAACCACCTTCTCCATCCAACATGACCCTGCCACTACCTGCTAACCCTGCATCAGCTTCCCTTCATGAATATGCTGAGAAATATTAGTATGATCTACAAATATATCCACATTGATTTTTTTAAATTAAGCCTCATGATTGGTGTGCAACAAGCCACCTAATAATGGTTAGTCTGGCTACCCGTACAGTACAGAACCTAACACCAACCTCTCCTCATGCAGAAAACAACAGTGAGTATTGTACTGCACAGTATATGTTGTCATTTACTGTAGGAACATTTCCAATGTCTGCTTATTAATATTTGCATGTACAGTACACTACTGTAATAGTATTAAATTCCTATTACAGTGCAAAAATTTGGTCAGAAGGGGAGTTTGGCTATGGATGCATATGTAACCCCCTTTTATTATGAAAACCACTATTCATCTATGCCTGTTTTTCTATGAAAACAGTAATACAGTACAGTACTGTATCTCTGTTAGCTGGAACCCCTCTTAACTGGAGCTCTCCAATAGCCAGAACTGAAATTTGCTCGGAAATTTTCTGGACAATTTATCTCAATTCTGGGTTTGGGAACGATTTTCCGAGGTTGAAAGTCAAGTGCATTTTCTGGGAAATTCCAAGAAAAATTTCAGAAACTTTCACCAATTTTTTTTCCAGGTCTGGGAACAAATTCTGAGGATGAAATAATGTGTAATTCTGGAAAATTCCAGAAACTCTCCCCCAAAAAATTTCTGGGTCTGGAAGTAAATTCCGAGAATGAAATAATGCACGATTTCCAGAAAATTCTGGGAACTTTTCCCAGTACCCAGAAAAATTCCACGGATGGGGGATTTTTTCCGTGTTTGAGGGAGTCGTCTCATTACCCGGAAATCTCTCATTCCTGGATGTGCTCTGCACCAATTGTTCCAGCTAACGGGGATATCACTACAACCACCAGCAGGGGGGGGGGAGGGGTCTAGACCCTCCTTTCATCAGGCATTTTTGTATAGTAAAAGTAATTACAGTGCTATTGACCTCAGAATATATCCTAATATCAAGTGCACATGACCTCAAAATGCCCGTGATGCTGGTCAGATTAAAAAAAAATTTTTTGGGGGGGGGGGGATTATAGTGCCCCCTTCCCCCTTGACATACCTGGATCTGCCCCTGCGCAGTAAATATGAGGTCAACCCGTCAAAAGACCACATTTGTTTAAAAGAAACACGAGAGTACAGTAATGCCACTGGCATGTACTGTACTGGACATCTTTTACTTAGCTGCACAAATATGATAAATGAACTACTGTACGTACAGCACAATACCATACAGTACATTAGGTTAGGTTTGTTAAAAAACTAACTTAAATCTTAAAAAATTTTGTAGGGATATAATGGAAAAGTTCTCATGAAAAATTAATAAAGTGTGCAGTACAGGATACATTATGAAAGTACGAAATATTGTATTATACTGTAATTCTATCACATTTGTATAGTACTACTGTATTGGTATTTATAGTAGAAAACATCGGAGGTTGTGACTTAAGATCTCACCAAAACCAGCTCTAAAACTGACTTAATACTGTAGTAAGAGTAAAACACACAGTACACACCTGAGCTGTTCTCAAGAATCGTCTTCGTCTTGATGCATATGACCCCCTGATACTACTTGTAGTTTCACAATCTGTATCTGATGACGCTGGGCACTCCAAGCATACTCTCTTTGCTATTTCTTCTTCATCTGTGTCTGTATCTTGGTCTGGGGATGGCCTGCTTGCTATCCTCTTTTTCTTAGGCCTTCTGGCAGCTTCGGGTGTACCGGGGCTTTGTGGCTGAGGACTGTCTGGGCTGAGCTCAGAAAAATGCCTCTTGACACCATGCTGGCTACTGGAAGACTCCACTGATCCCTGCAATAAAATGATATATGATTAGAGAACATGAACAATAAAGACTAGTAAACAGTGTAATTATATTTCATAATGAATATCATTGTTATCATTGTGTTTTTGGAACAGTGTTGTAAATTCTACCAGATCATGGAAGGAAAATAACAGAAGTGGATTATTACCGGCATAGCTACAATACTGTACATTGTTTTATGAGAGTTTCTGTAAAATAGTGACCCAACACTTACAGGCTTACGGAACTTTACACCTACCTTGTTAACACACACACGCACACAAACATATTGATGTAAAATCCATGTACATTTACATTTTGTTACCCTTGTGTACAGGGTCTCTCTGTGCTGAATAAAATCGTCTGGCGTTAACCCAATTAAATATTAAAAGTGATGTTCCCACAGTGAAGGGGTTAAGTAGTGCGGGAGCATTGACCTCCTTTGAAGTACAGCACAGTACTGTACTGCTGAAGGGGAGTACTACTGTACTTATGACTCTGTACGATGTAGAAATATTATTTCTCCGATAATTTGCCAAGTGTATAGAGAATGTCACACCTCCATTATTCTCCTGTCAGAACCTAACAGGAGAAAACCAGTTTAGCTTGGCTATGTATAACATACAGTACAAAGATAGGTACGAATTTCTCTCTCTTAACCATGACAGAAGACTACCTATATCCTAATGCATAATTATGTGCCTAGGGCAGGGGTGTCAAATGTAAGGCCCACCACACTCATGTATCCGGCCAGCAGATTACTGGCTGCTCCTGCAACACCGTAAGGCATGAGCCGCTACTGTACTCTCCTAACTAACACTTACACTTAAAATATTCTATATTGTAATATATGGAATAAAACTATGTTGAGTATCATTTTGAACTCATTAATAAAAATATTGTACTGGTAGAGTATACAATGTGGTCATAAATTATTGATACACACTTGAATTCAGTACTCAAGGTTGTTTCAGCCCACCAGTCATTTGCTCCAAACTTTGATACAATGTTCCAAACTAGGAGGTGCCAGGTGTCAGGAAGCAGCAGTACCAGACAATTATTTCATTGAAGCTGAAATGTTACTTACCTCTAGAATTTGTATTATTGTTTTCTGTATACTGTATTGATAATATCTCCACAATGATTAATACCACGAAATTATTATGGCCCACTATAGCAAGAGTTTGACACCCCTGGCCTTAGGAGTCAATGACCATGGGTTAAACAATTACTTTGACCTTGTCCTTGTGAGGTTCAAACTGGGGCCTCCAGATCCCAAGGTGGGAACACAGTCCTCTCAGCCACTTGACCTTAAAGATTCTCTACCTTACATTAATCCACTAACAGCTACCAAGTTAATGTGCGGTAGGTATTTATGATAACGTTGAAGTTATATTTGGGGTGTTATTCTTGTGGTTTAATTGAAGAATAAAGGTTCAGTGTTTTATATTACTCTTCACTTTATATAAGACGAATCTTCAATGTAATGAAGAAGGAAAAATTTCCAACCATGTCTTCAATATATGGTTGCCTTGTATACAGTAACATACTGTATAGGGTAGGACAGTGTTGTTCTCTGTATGAACAAATTAAAAATCTTGACTTACCTTAAGGCTTGTTCACATCTTATTTCACCACAACCAAGTTGAAACATAATGTTTACCCAAAATTATTGTCTTGGATATACAGTACTGAACAAAATTTAAATATTTAACAGTTTTGTGTAGAGTTTTTACTGGGGAGTAACAAGCATCAAGCTTAAAAGGAAGGTGTAGGCTATCATTGTACACTCAGGTGTTATAATAATCTCCTCATAAGCAAGTAACTTTGAACACTGGCAACACTGATACATTCTTAAACATATGACATTTAACAAGTAATGTAAAAAATACGATTGCCCTTTAAAGCAGAAATCATGTAAAGATGTGGTTTAATTTCAGTGCAGCTCAGTACAGTCCTTTCTACTTCAATAATGTGCTTGAGCTATGGAGAGGGGGACTTAAACATGAGGGAGGGGGCCCAGAGGGTCCCTCACAGGTGGACCCCTGAACAGAATCACGTCACAGGATCAGTTTTCCATTTAAAGGGGATGTAGCGAGCCAACAGAGGTGTGGACTTGTTTTTACTTCATATCACAAAAATGTTCATTAACCAGCCAGTCCTGTACAGCATTGTATTAAGGTATATCATCTAAACCATGACATTGTTTTTCTACTTGCCTTTTCAGTCACATCTTCCTGTTTACAGTACTGCACATTACAGTACAGTGTTGTATTTATTAAACTATCAAGTACATTGACTTTATTAACTATGGTTTCCTTTCCTACTTTCATTCCAAATACGTGTACATACAATATCTTAAGGAACTGTAATAATATTCATGTAGTATATAAAGGTGGTACCAATGTCAAGTGCCAAAGTTTTCCACACCAATAGAATGTGTGACTCTTAACTCTCAATTCTAATATGGCAAGATAATGTGCTTAATTTCCTCATTTGGAAACCCCTTGTAATAAGTTACCAGTACCCCCCTACTGTTATCCCCAATACCATACAAGAGTCCACTGCCAGGTATCATCACAAAACTATAAGGCACACCATATTCACCTTGGGACTATATAAAAAACTACTTAATGGACTCATAAACTGCTAATAGAAACATCATTTATATTTTATTTCCCAGAGGTTGTTTACTTGTGGTGGATTATGATTGTCCTACCACAGTTATGTAGTGGACAGAAGTCACCCGTCCATTAGTGTTGTCTCTGTCCAGTGGTGGTTAAAGACAGTGTTTGTCATTAAGTGTTAGCTTGTTTAAGAGTTTGTGGTAACTATAGACCTGTATAAATGTATAATGGTGGATGTTGACTGACAGGGATCAAGGTAAGTCACTTCCTATGTATTTCTGGAAGGTTTTAACTTGAGTGGCTCTTTGATTTGTCTTATACAGCTATAACCACTGGTTATTTCAGGCCACTTCCTCATTCACAGCTGGGGGTGACTTGGTGACCTGGTTCTGCGAGGGCAATGTAGGCTGTTAAGTGTGTCTAATACTCTTGAATGTGTATCTACTAACGAATACGAATTACAGTACTTTTTTTTTGTTTGTTGGGTCATTATAGAGATATCAGGACAATGAGTTAATTTTGTCTCTTTCACCTCTTTTGACATTTTTACCTGGATTCGTTAATTATAATTATTATTGTTATTATATAACAGCCACTAAACCTTGCTCTCGAGTGAAAATACTGTACTGTATATAATTATTTCCCTAACCTTGGTGACGGATTATCAAACATTAGTTGTTATACTGTACATTTCCTCAGTAAAATTATGATAACGAAGGTAATGACTACAGAATTTCAGTGGAATTTAAAGTCCATTACCGCCGGCACAATCATATCTACTACTACCCTACCACAACTTCTAAAACACCATTACCATCACTGCTGCCTGCACCACACTGTCATCATCACACACCATCACTACCATCATCTTTCCTGGACACACTCGAATTTGTTCTCATTTCTTTCTTTCATTTTTGTTAGCAAGTCCAGCTCAGTGTGTGCTACTCAGTGATTAGTTCTATGTTAGCTTTAGCTTTTCTCGGATCACCTGATGATTAGACACCCCAGCTTATTTCCAGAAGATTAGAGACCCCAGCTTAGTCCATCAGAAAATTAGACACCTCAGCTTATTTCACAATAAGATTAAACACCCCAGCTTATTTCACCTGAAGAATGACCACCCCAACGCTACTTGGGGGGGGGTAGGTTAGGTTTGCATTAGGAAAGTTAACCTTAAGGTGAAATAAGCTGGGGTGTCTAATATCCAGGTGAAATAAGCTGGGGTGTCTAATCTTCAGGTGATGTTATTACTCCACACACAAGCAGCTAACAGGGAGCTACTCTGCCTGGGGTAGATGGCGCCAGGTGTGGTAACTTAATAGGTTTTATCTGGCTATATTTAGCTTCTCCTGGCGGCTTTCTCCACGGTTCAAGCATCTAACAACATCTTGAAATAATAATTGTAAGAGGGTAATTACTTAAGACTCTTATTTGATAACGTGAAGATTAACGTATACAGCTTATTTCACTGCTGGATTAAACACTCAAGCTTAACCTAAGCACCCCGGGTAAGTGTTAAGGTGTTTTTAATCTTCAAGTGAATTAAGCTGGGAGAATAATTTTCAGGTAATCCAGCAGATGTTTCCTTGCGTAGTGTGTTGACTCGAGGGTGTTCATTACTGGTGTTGGACTTAACGATGTGTGGAAAATTTTGTTTGTTTTTTAAATATCTGTCTGTCTGTCTGTTCTGTGATCCACTAGCACTGTTAGTTATCATTGAAGTGTTTGTTCTTTTGTTCTTCTTGCCTATTGTATAGTACAGGTTAGCCTCAGTCACTGACCATTGTGCTGTTACTTTTAAGGGCATTATAATATACCTAAGTTACAGACAGCTGCTCATCATCCAGGGAATAGAGTAGGCGACCCAAAGTGAGACACCTGATGCTTGTACTGTACGTTTTTGTTGGCCAAGTTTACTCACCCTTGTACACTACCTTTCCTAACCTGACTGACATTTTTTCCGCAGCAGTTTATGATTTTTTTTTTTGGTTAGCTTTTCAAGTAAGATGTTTCGTCATGCAATACTGTATAAATTACCGAACATCACTAACTATGCACGACTCACATCAACAAGTGAAGACAAAATTCACGCGATCGCCAAGAAAATTTGTAAGGTACAACATTAGGAAATGTCAGGAAGACCCCGATTGTTAGAACCGCCCCAGCACTTGTCAGTTAACAGTGCGCCAGACGGACGTACGCCCACATAATAAGGTGTGGAGTGAGGTTTTCCGATTACCATAAGCACAAAGATGATGATGGTGATTATTAATGATGGTAGGAAAGGGTTTTGACTGTTGTGTTTTAGTTCAGTTGATGGTAATCAGTTTTTTAACAGTGCAGAGAGAGTGAGAGAGGCGCGTCGTGTAGTACTGACAGCCCCGGGGCCGCGCGGGTTGGGGTAGTCATTATGTCTCCCTGAAGCAGGTTATCACATGAGACATGGACCACTTTGCCAAAACTTTCCGAGTGAAGTCCTCGCTAATTAAAAAAGTTTACCCGATATATAATTGATCAATGTATAAAGTTCCATGGAACACGATTTAGATATATTATAAGGAGAACAAAAATAACGTGCGTGGGAGAATCATCCATGAGCTGTGCCGGATGGAGCAACAGGCTTGTTAACGTCTGAGACACGCTGTTTATTCTGGCCCACTTCAGTTATTGGGGATTCTGTTTTCCTTTCGAAGAGTAACGTGGTTTATTCCCTTTATGTGAGAGCCGTATTGTCCCAAATAATGAAACGTTTGTTTTGTGAAGTTGAGTTTAGAGAGGCGTTAACGAGTCAAGAGTGGAGGAATACAGTATACAACTCCACAAGTATTATTCTTGTGTATGTGAACCATTAACTTTACATTATAACAAACCTCGGTATCTGTGGCCACACCTCCATCCATCATAACACTCAAAAGTAAATACCTGGATATATAAAGTTAACAAAGTCATACTGTTTATCCTTCATTATTAACTCAGTCTCGATCATATCATCAGTGTGGCTACCTGACCATCTTAAGACATTGATCATCAGTTAATTACCGGTAATGTGTGACTCCCCTGTGTATGTCTCTTCCTTCCCAGAATCATGTCTCACCTTCTCAAGCCATCAATGTCTCACTCCAGCTATTCATGATGCCTCGTCTGGAAGCACCTATCAACCCTCTCCCTCTCCTCATCTCCCCCATCCCTCACCACCCCTACCCCTCACACGCTCACCCATACTGCTTCCTTGACGACTGTTCGCCCCCTCCCCTCATTACCATGGTGATGTAACATTAGGCAACATCCCCTTCTCGTCTTTCCCCTCATTTCGAACACCTCTTCCTCCCCTTTCTCTCCCTCCCTCCTTCGTTTCTTCCACCCCTTCTTCCTTCCTTCGTTTCCTCCACCTCAACTCTTCATCTCTCTTTCCTTCACTTCCCTCATCTCTTCCACCCTGCCTTCACTGCTCCATCTAGTTGCCCTTCCTCCTCTCTCTCTCTCTCTGTGAACTCCGCCTTTCATGTTTCCGCGATGATTTGCTTTCATGTTTGCCCCCTTCTTGCGCTCTCTCATTCCCTCTGTCTTTCTCTCCTTTCCTCCTCTTCTTCTCTCCCCGTTCACCAATATGTCGCTTGACTAACCTCGTCTTTAGTTCTGCCATATGGATTACTCTTTTTCCCTCTCTCTTTCTCTGCTTTATTCCCCCTTCCTCTTCTCTTTCTCCCTCCTCCCCTTCCCCCTCTCTCTCTCTTTCTATTTCCTTCCCTTCTCTCTGCATACTTGCTCTTCCCCATCTGTCCTATTAATCTTTACATCCCCTTCCCTCTTCACCCTCTCTCCTCCTCTCTCTCTTTTCCTCCTCTCTCTCTTTTCCTCCGCTCTCCATTTACCCTCTCTCCCCCTCCCTCATCATCACACCCCTCTCTCCCTCCCTATTCCATCGACTTGCTGGTCCTCGCCTTGATGTTGCCAAATGAGTTGTTCTGCCTTCTGGTTGCTCTGGGAGTGGAGGGGTAAGGTGGGGGAGTGGATGGGTAGGGTGGAGTGGATGGGTAGGGTGGAGTGGATGGGTAGGGTGGAGTGGATGGATGGGTGGAAGAGAAAAAAGAGAAGGCTAAACTAGACAGTCACCAGTACTGCACTTCCATACCGTCAACAAACACGAAGTTAGTTATGCGTTCCTACAGTGCCTCCTTAAGTGTGGAACTGTGTGAGATATGATGACAACAAGTTCTTAAAGCTCTCGTGGTAACAGCTTGAAGAGCCTCCACATCTTACCGTGTTCATGAAGCAATAAACAGTTGGTTCAGTTCAACAGTATCTCAAAAGACATGGGGAGTAGAAAAGACCTGTATCAATAACTTCTTTCAACGTACAGACACACATTTCAAAGACTGCACAGTGATGGTGTTTTGGACCAAAGTAAACATTAGACATTGATATGAGAAAACATCATTGAATATATTTGCGTGTGTTTATCAGTGACTCAAGGATGACGGTTTTTTTGTCAGAATTATGATGTTAAACAAATAAAGACGTGTTTGTTTGCACAGGATTCTCTCTCCCTCTCACAAGACCTTTTAACCTTCACTCAACCCCTCTCACCTTCACTCACAACCCCTCTCACCTTGACTCAAACCCTCTCACCTTCACTCACAACCCCTCTCACCTTCACTCACAACCCCTCTCACCTTGACTCACAACCCCTCTCACCTTCACTCAACCCCTCTCACCTTCACTCAACCCCTCTCACCTTGACTCACAACCCCTCTCACCTTGACTCACAACCCCTCTCACCTTCCACTCAGCCCTCTCACCTTGACTCACAGCCCCTCTCACCTTGACTCACAACCCCTCTCACCTTCCTCAGCCCTCTCACCTCTCACCCCTCTCACCTTCACTCACAACCCCTCTCACCTTGACTCAACCCTCTCACCTTGACTCAACCCCTCTCACCTTGACTCACAACCCCTCTCACCTTTACAACACCTTTAATCACACCCCCCCCTACCTAACTTGGGCTTACAACTTATTTCCTGTTTCATTCATCAATTTCTTCTGTAACCTTCCTCCCCACGCCCCTGTAACCTTCCTCCCCACGCCCCTTCATCCTTCCTCCCCACGCCCCTACATCCCTCCCCAAGACCTACACGTTTCCTCAGGTTCCGGTATCTCTCCCCACACCTTAACAATAACCCTCCCCAGGTTCCTGACATCTCCCCCCTCCCCTACCACACTCCCTCATAAACTATTCTCCCCATACTGTACCTCCCCAGTTTAATATAGTAGCCCCTATATTTAACCTTTATAATAAATGGTTAATGCGTGTGTGAGTTAGGGGGGAGTTAGGGCGCCTCGAGCTTTATAAATCAGTGATACCCGGCAGTGTAAGGCTGTTTGGTGCCTGTGTTATAGGATACGTGGACTTGGTACAGCCTGTGTTGTTAAATTATCGTAACCATCAGTGTTTAACAGGTGTGAGTTATCGGTGTTATAAACGGTCTATGGTGTCATACAAGTGAATCACTGACGTTCAGATATATGTTAGCCATCAGCATTATAATATATTGTTCTTGCAATAATAAATGGCTGTGTTATCAATATTACAGAGTTATGGTAAATTATTCATTGACTGGAGGTGTTATTTAGCGTCGGTAACTAATGCTGGCACCATGGATACGGGTTAGTCCATTCAGTCCTCGATGATTACTGGCGCTAGACAACCAAAAATATGTGGGAACGGCGGCTTTATAAACAGTGACTCTTAATACCTAGACATTTAATGCTGTAAATTATTAGATGCGTTGGAAAAAGTGAACTGCTCCGGTAGAGTCTGGTACCTAACGAGCCTAACTGACTCGCTTAATACGAGTGACATTACGCTGACCTTCCTTCAGTGTGTACAATGAAAGATAAAAGTCGTCTCGTAAAATTTGGTGAAAACATATGGTGCGCTCTGCCTTGTGGGAGGGGGCTCTCATAATGTTTCAAGAGTTATATTTAATCTTCGGACAAAACCCCGACACGACTTTTGTACCATAACTTTAAAGTAATAACTGCTTACACCTGTACTGCTGCTGAAGTTATATAAAAAAAAAATAAAAAAAAAATATATATATACACCAATGAACCTCGTGTCTGAGTTACCGTATTATACAGTACTGGGGACGGTTACTAACGGTGGAAGCCGGTAAAGGTGCCGGCGGGAAAGCTGGAGCACCTCAAGATCACAACGCTACCTGGGGGAATATTAAGGTGATCCGTAAAACAAGACAAATGTAGTCAACACGAGGCGTGGCACCCTGATCCCCGAGACGTGGACAGGGTACACACAGTAGTAGTGACCCCACAGGAAAGTCATGTTATAGACCGTACTGTATGACTTACTATATAAGTACCTTCCAGCTCTACTGTATAATCTCGACTCATTTATTTATTAATGTTATTTATTTTTATTTTTTTTAAATAATGTCAATTATATGTATTATTAGTAAAGCTTAATTCATAATTATGTACTGTATAGTTATTTTGGTTTATTATTTATTATCCACGGGGATGATCCATTTAACCGGAGCAGTGAAGACATTAGTCCATAAACTGTTTCCTAATCCTTTGCTTCCAGTAAAATAATCAAAATAGACAGACACAAGTCTTAACCTTAACCGAGGCTACATTAATATCAATAGATTTATCTCTTCCTCACGAGAGATAAAAGTCTTGTTAAAAACAAATGTTATTCAAAGGATTCTCTCAATACACAGTAGTAAAAATCACACCCACTCCACAGTATTTCAACTTATGTGTTGGTGGTTCAGTCAGGTTGAGTTTATATCCTTGCTCATTGGATCACCTAAAAAATAGGCCATTAACATTAACACTACCTGGGGGTGAGAGTAGTGTTTACACATCATGTTAAATAAGCTTGGGTACCCATTCTTCACGTGATGCCAGTCATAACGTGTCGGTATTACAACAGGAGTAAATACCGCACCAGTGTATTTTTACTTGGCTTGGGGTGAAAATAACTTTGTTTACATTACGAACTTTGTTGAATGACTTTAGTTTATACAAGTCTACTGTAAACTTTAATTAGATGTTAACCCATTGAGTGGTAGGGGCTTCTTTCAGCTAAATAAAATCGGCTGGCATTAGCCAAAATAAAATACGTCCATGGGACACTACTTGGCGTCATCTAACTGGGCGAGCCTCCAGCTAGGTTGCCAACTGAATTTCCTCATATAAAATAATATGAACACGTTTCCGCCACTGTCAGTGTGTTACCTGTGGACCATGGGAGTCTCACCCCTATCTTATGCATTATTTAGACCAACACAAGAGATAAATTTCCTTATTAATTTTTAGTAGGTAAGTCATCTCCCAAGCCAAGATTTATTTGTCGTGGACGAACGATCTTAACTTTACAAGGTTTAAAAAAAAGTTGGAGCGCAGACAATAGATATTATATATTGTTTCAATTAACTTATACATGGTAAATAATCAGTTATGTTATTAAAAAATTTAGTATACTTGATCTTGCTGACCGACACACACAAAAGGGGAGGACAGGGTATTAATATTTTCTGGTGATTTTATCAAATTCCTTCAGTATAACTGACCAACTTGGCTGTAATTTATTATTAAACTTCCGTAAACTACAAACTGGATCAGTACAAGTGATGTGTAATAAACCAGGTGGAGGGAGGGTGATGGACAACCCGGAAGTCAAACTCAAGGTGTATGAGAATGTTACCTTTCCTTTTTAGGGTAAAAATATGATGTCGTGGGATATTGTCCTCAGCTTCCCACAATATGATCAGCGTTCAGTTTCATGGCTCACGTCAAAAACACTCGTATACGAAATTTGCAACGTTCCCACGATTTAAACATTGTGAGACGACATAACAAACATAATTAGAAGTATTGGTTACCTTTATGACGACGGGTTCGGTGTCACAAATGCTGGTAGCGAACATCTCAACCACTTCAGTGACCCCTACACCCATCTTGGAAGGCTGGGGAAGTTTGGTCATGAGGGGCGGGTCTGGTGTGGGGTGAGGGGGACGCTTTCCCTGCTCCCTACAGTTGGCAGGAGGGCGTCCGAAGTATTGTAGTGATATCTTGCTTTCTCAACCACAGTGTTTTCTTCACACGTGTTCACGGTATTTAAGTCACCGTATATACTAACTCTTGATAGTAAGTCTTCACAACCGCACTGTAATAATTCGTTGAGTGTTTGCTTGACACGTCAGTAATGATTGCTTGTGGTCTGGTGTTGTAGTCTGACGGCTTGTGTGTATATTACAACCATGGTATTATTTTACAATAAAATTTTAATATACGGCTGTGCATGCAGCTTTCATAATATTACACTGTATTCACCATACAAAGAGTAACTGAAATGTTATAAACGTCAATCATTTTCTTGCGTTATGCATTCAATATTTCACCACCGACCTATTTTGTAGTATACGAGATGTGCATTTCATATAACTGGTACGCCATTTAAAAGTTGTTTATCATGTATCCTTGTTCAGGTAATGATGATGTAAGAATCAATTGCATCACCATTCACTATACCAGACACCACTTTAAGCACGTCTCCCCTCTTACTAAGACTCAGTCGACACTGAGTTATTAACTGATGTACTCACCAAGCTATACCGACCCTGGCATCGTTCGCCGGGAAAACTCTCGTACCGCACTGGGACGACTTTTCACCGGCACTAATAAGTGATGGTCGTCAATTGCCAAAGTTTATTGCCTGAAATAGGATTGATGTTACAGTTACGTAGGATTGTCAAGTGCGGTGATAAGGCTGTCATGTTTTTTTGTGTGTGAGCAAGTACACGGTGTTTACTGGGTTTAAGGCTGTGAATGATAATATCTTCCTCAATATTTAACCTTCGGATTTGAAAATATATTAACTATTTCCTGTAACTTAAAAGAACTTTGCTGCGTCATGTACAGGACGTCAGTCTGTAAGTCTCTTGAATATTTGTTATATATTGACTTTCATGTTGGATTCATGATATTATGAGTCAAGTGATTATAAGGGTAAATATATATTAATGAATGGATTTATTGATTATACAAAGATCATATGGCTCATGTGACGCTATAATATAAATCATCCTCTATAATACTGTACTGTAGTGCCGAAAACTTTTGTTAACATAATAGGTTACCAAAGATTGTGATAAAAATGTAAATCAAACCTAATTAAAGAACAGCAGACACTACCTTCAGTAAGAGAACACAGCGGCAGTGTGGGTGTCACTCACCAGACATTCACAGACTCATTTCCAGAGTTGCCAACTTAGCGACTTTGTAGCTAGATCTAGAGCTTTTTGTTTTTTTCTAGCGACATTTTAGAGCGATTTGCGACTTGTCGCAAATCTAAAGATATCCACAGAAATCTAGCGACTTTCTGGATACTTTTGGACTGTCTATGAAAACTCAGTTTTCCTAATTTCGAGCCATAATATATAGCAACGGGGTTACAGGGACAATACATTTGAACGGGTTGAACTCATAAAACAACTTGGTCAACGCTTACCTGACAACATTCGTGTGCTGCAGTCTATATCTTTTCTGAGTGCCGATGAATGCTTGAAGCCTATTAAATCAGATATACTTGGTTTGGCACACTTATTTACAAAAGATTCCAGCACCCTTACCAAGATTGATTTCCAGTGGAAAAAACTGCATCACACAATCTGGACAGAAACATCTAACACCCTAAAATTGTGGTCAGAAGTGGCAAATTACAGAGATGCGACAGGTGAAAACCCTTACCATGATCTGGCTGAAGCACTCGCTGCCTTATCTCTTCCGCATTCAAACGCAGATGTAGAGCGCACATTTAGTAATATGAACTTTGTGAAATCAAAATTGCGCAACAAAATGAAACTATCGACATTAAAGGCAATTCTTACAATAAAGTATGGGTTAAAAAGACAGAACACCTGTTGTGCAAGTTATGGACTTCCTAGTGATATTTTAAGAAAGATAGGGACTGTGGAGGCACACAGTTACAAGAGAACCTGAACCAAGCACTTCACATGCTTCCAGCTCTACAGTTGTTCACACTACGGAGAGGACTGGGATGCAATTACTATTGAATAATAGGTAAGTGTGCACATTAAACTTTAAAAAAAATAATATTTTTATTTTTACACAATGCATTTTATTTATACTCCGTCCATTATAGTCGGCATTATGAAAATATTATTTGCATCAAATTACTGAAGGGGGGAATAATAGCTAGCGACTTTCCATGGAAGATTTAGCGACATTTAGCTACTTTTAGGTACCAGCCTAGCGACATTTGAAAATCCGAGTTGGCAACCCTGCTCATTTCCGTCAATACATTACTCTCTCTCTCCTACTGTTGATGGGTGCTGCGTCATTGTGTCACGTTGGTGCTACATCGTTTATGATGGCATACTGTGGAGATTAATGATGCTACTAAGGGTAATTAGATAGTCATCATGTATACCTATAATACAGTTTATAGTTGAGAAGGAGTTTGTTATGGATTATATTTTCCGAGAATAGTGAATTCTAAGGTATAGTATAGTGGTAGACTTTGTTGGTGTGAGTTGTAAATTCAAATGAGTTTGTTTGAGTTGAAAATAATCTTGTTTCTTAATATGGGTTGTAAATAATCTCCATTTTGTTGATGTGGGTTGTAAATAATGTTGAGTTTGTTGATGTGAGTTGTAAATAATCTTCGAGTTTGGTGATGTAAGTTGTAATTAATGTTGAGTTTGTTGATGTGAGTTGTAAATAATGTTGAGTTTGTTGGTGTGAGTTGTAAATAATCTTCGAGTTTGTTGATGTGAGTTGTAAATAATGTTGAGTTTGTTGATGTGAGTTGTAAATACTCTTGAGTTTGTTGGTGTGAGTTGTAAATGATCAGTCATAATGTAAGGCTTATAAGAAAACGCTCATAAGATGGCTCCCGATATTGATATTGAAACAGTTTATAAAGCCAGAAGAACACAGATACAGAGTAGATAATAATACCAATATTAACATGGCTGAGCCAGTTGAGAACCTGAGCTCTCTTGTAGGCACCTGATATATACTATACATTTATCTCAAGGAAGTATTATGTAACATTTAGTATCATCTGGAATAGTACACATAGCATTTTTTTTGACGGGAATTAGCCCACCTGGGCACAGGTCAAACGACCCACAACGGGGCCTGGAGGGCGAAAAAATAAGAACAGAAAGAAATTGAATATAGAGAAGAAAAAGGTCATACTGTGGTAGTAAGGACATGTCAGAATGCTACCACGATTATCACTTTGTTATTTATAGATTTTATTTATTTTTTCCATTTATATTATAACTATATACATATTTTACAGTGGAGATGATTTCATAAATATGATAAGGGAGGGAAGCAGTACAACATGGGTTGTATTAAGGTGGAACAAGAGGACAGAGCTGTCAGGATTATGTCTAGTTGGCAAATATATTTATTGCTATGGTAATTTCTATCTATCTACATGATAATGTCCGATAAAAACGGTTTTTGTGGTACAATAAAAGCAGAAATATAAAGTAGGTATTACAAAAAATATTATTAACTAGACAATAGATCTAAATCTAAATTTGTCTAATTTAAAACCATAGCTATGAGTTCGCTCCTGGTTAGATAGTTTGAGTACCTTGTGATATCACCTTTGTTTAGCCCTGACTTCCATTTATACACCTCGATCATATCGCCCCTCACTCCACGTCTCTCGAGGGAGTGCAAATTATGATGCTTTAACCTGTCTCTGTACTCAAGGTTCCTAAAGCCCGGGATTAGTCTTGTCATTCTCCTCTGAATTCTTTCTAGGGATTCATTATCCATTCTGTAGTACGGTGACCAGAACTGAACTGCGTAATCCAAGCGAGGTCTCGCAAGTTCAAGATATAGTTAGCGTGGTTGATCTCAGAGCGAAATAAGCTGAGGGGATAATCAGCAGGTTTAAGTTAAAAAGTTACATTAAGTTAGGTTTACTCTAGGATGGTTAATGTTAATGCGAAATAATTTAGGGGGGTTAATCTGCAGGTAACCCGAATAAGCATTACAGTGCTACTCAAGAAACAGAGACAAGAATTACTCCGCAGTATTACAGGAGAACCCACACCAACCGACGAGAGCTCTGACGTAAACATGTGTGGGAGTGGGGAGTTCTTGTGACAAGGCTGAGGTGGTATGTGAGATGATGTAATACGAGATCACCTGAACAGTAGCCTTCCACTAAGCTTATATCACCTTATGATTAAACATCACAAACGCTAAGCTAACCTAAACCTGCCTAAACTAACCTAAACAAACGCTAAGTTAAGCTAACCTAACCCATCCCCCTGTCCCCAAGGAACGTTAGGGTGTTTTAATGATCAGGTGAAACAAGTTGAGGAGGGAGGGGGGGCTAATTTTCAGGTGAACAATCATAATAAAACCCCTAACAGATAAGGTCACTTTGAGGAGCTGCAGTATAGAGCACTTTGGGTTGATTGAGGCAGCTTGGTGTTGAGGCCTTGTGTGGGGAAACTGCGGTAAAACGTGATCAAACGCTGAGAACGCTGCCATTTTCCTCTGGGGCCAAAGTCACGTGTTAGCCTTCTGACAATGCCTCCCGTCCACCACTCTCTCCCCTTTCCTCTCACCCCCCCCCCACTCGGCCTACTCTCCTCACCATGGTAACCCCCTCATCCCAACACCCCCGTTAAACCCTCACACCCCTCATCTTACCCCCACACTCCCACTCATCGACCCCCCCCCTATCTTCCTCACCTTCATACCCCCTCTCCCATCACCCCCTCATCCCATTACCCCCTCTCCATTTTCATTCCCACACAACCCCTCACCCTTGAGTCAATGTGTATGAACCTCTGTCCTGTGTGGCAGTGAGAAGTGATACCACCCTCAGTGTCAAGACCTGACTGAATTACTCACAATAGGCAAACTGTACTACAAGCTTTGTCAATAAATTTGTTAAACTAAAAAAAAAGAAAGCCCTCAGCCCCACCACCCCAACACCCTCCTTACCCCGTATCACCCTATCCCCCCCAAATTGGGTCCTGATAGTGAACCAAAATGGATATCTGTTTACAGCAGGTCTAGTGAGGAGACCAATGTGTGTGTGTGTAGGCTTACTGAGTGACTCGACCTGGCCACCACAGCTACCTGCACCACACTCTCTCTCTCTCTCTCCAGTAACTGATAAAAAGTGAAAACCAGATAACAAATATACGCATTATTAAAAGAAATATATCAGGTGTGCGAGATATAATGAAGAGACTGAGAGACGATACATGACGCATCTCTGCACTACGGCAGATCCTGTAAGGGAACAAGAGGTGGGTGGGGGGGGAGGTAGAGTGACATAGATAGGGGGGGGTGCAATAGTTTGAATTGAATTGAATTGAAACAGTTTATTTAGCCAGAAAAACACAGATACAGAGTGGATAATAATAACAATATTAACATGGCTGAGCCAGTTGAGAACCTGAGCTCTCTTTGAGGTACCTGATATATACTATACATTTATCTCAAGGAAGTATTATGTAACATTTAATATCATCTGGAATAGCACAATAGCATGGTGGTAATAAGAACATCTCATAATGTTACCACGGTTATCACTTCAATATTTATTTATTTTATTTATTTATTATTTTTTTAGCTTATTTTTTATTTATTTGTTTATATACACATAAATTACAGTAGAATTGAAAAACATAAGTATAATGGGGGAGCAGTACAACCTGGGTGTACAGTAATAAGGTTGAACAAGAGGACAGAGCTGTCAGGATTGTCTAATTGGCTTTTATGTTTATTGCAATGGTAATTACTTGTCTATTTACATGATAATTTCCGATAAAACGGTTTTGATGGTACAATAAAAGCAGGTACTGTAAATATAGTTGGAGTCACTTTACCCGTAATGTTAGCGACCATCTCTGAGTGGCAGCTTTTACGAGTCAGGTCTCGCGTCTCCAGTTACGGGCTTCTTAACCGGAGAATCTTTGAGAGTCCGATGGGTGGAATCCTCTGTTTAGTTTTTGGTCAAAAGAGGAAGGTTTTAATACCAAACAAATCTGTGTCAAGTGTTGTGGTTCTTGTGCGTCGTCAACTTCGCAAGGATCTGTCGTGTAATGGCCGCATTCTAAGCTGACGTTTAAATCACCATGTGTGGATCTGTCTGGTGGATTTAAACATATATATGAAGAGGAAAAGTGTCTTGAGAAACGAGTTCAAGTTTAACCCATAAGTTCAGTTGAGGCGGAAGTTGGTGGAGCAACAGTTGACACACGTTTACAGGCGTAGCAGCGAGGGGCTAGTTAATTGTGCACCATTTATATTCTGTGCAAGGCGAAGCGCAGAAGCCTTACAGCGGCCAACTTGACTGGGAAACGGCGGAGGTCATGTTTGCATTTATGAGTTAACTATTTACGGGACTGAGTACCTGAGCCAGAGGGCCACGACCCCAGTGTAAGTTACCCATAGTGATCCACGGCCGGGGGCCCCGTACAGTGGTAGATCCATAATAATGTCAGTGGCAGACCTGGCTCTAGGGTCTGGGATGGTGGGAGTCGTCATGTGAGGTTGCGTTCCTTCCCACAGCTTCCCTGTTGGGCATAAACGCTCCTTTGTCTCTGGTCCGTGTTGGTGTTGCTATTGATATTGAAACAGTTTATTTAATCAGAAAAATACAGACACAGAGAGGGCAACAACAGCAATATTGACAAGGCTGAGCCAACTGAGAGCCTGAGCTCTCTGACATACTGTATATTTATCTCCAGGAATTATTGTATAACATGTCGTATCATCTGCATTAGTACACGTAACTTATGAGAATGTTACCACCTATATCAAATTTATTTTATTATTTTAGTTTTTTCCATTTATGTTATAAATATATACACATGTTTATAGTAGAGTTGATACATGATGATGTGATATGTGACTGGAGGCGATACAACATGTGTTAGGTTAGGTTTTTACCATTTATCGAATACCTCTGTGTTTTTATGGCGTGGCTGCCGTCCTGGTAGTCATACACGAGCAAGCAATAACTTACACAAATCACTACAGTACTGTATATCCCCATACTAGCCAAGGAAGGGCAGGGCTGGGCTGGGGTACTGTATCAAGACTGTCAACACGTGAGTACCCAATGACCCTCACACCACACCCCACCCCGGCTGGCGGAGTAACAACACTTTTTCTCGCTACGTTAGCCAAGTTATTAATAACCTTAACCTCCGCGTCAACAAAACTGGTAACTCTTACATTATCAACTTTTAACATGTAATTACTGTAGGTTATGTATCTAAGCTACTGTGCCGAGTAGCAACCTTGTATATAAGCTACTGTGCCGAGTAGCACTTATGTATATATTACGTGGCAACACTGCACGTGTTATGTGGCACATTGCCCCGAGGCTGCCATATGGCAGCCTCGGGGCAATGTGCCACATAACACGTGCAGTGTTGCCACGTAATATATACATAAGTGCTACTCGGCACAGTAGCTTATATACAAGGTTGCTACTCGGCACAGTAGCTTAGATACATAACCTACAATTTCGTCTTGTTTTCGTGTTATATACTGTACAGCCAGAGGCCGTGTGAGGAGGTGAAGTGAAAGCATCCAACTTACGGTTTGAGTTGTGATTACAGCAGTGATGATTACCTCACAGTCCATATATTTCAGTTGTCGGATAATAATTCTCAAAATGAATCATATTATTTACTTGTAGGTAATATAAGATTAATACAAATAAATGTGTTAAATCGTTATGTACTGTTACAAATGGTAAGTACGGTATAGCTGCACCTGCTGCTGATCAGGCCAAGAGCTTCGTGTATACTTTAGGAATCCAGTTGAGAGAGTTTATTGAGACATGGTGACGGCATAAAGGATTTAAAGGAACACTGTAGAGAGCGCGTCAGGCCTTGAGTGTACCCTGGGACCCCGCGCCTCCCAGTCTAGTGGTTGCCAGCAGACGTTAGGCATAAGACCAACACCCCCTCCCCCAACCTCCTCGGTCCTGGCCCCTTACACTAGACCAGTCGATGACGGGCCTAGTCTGTGTAGTCGCTCTCCCTCTCCTCTCTCCTCCCTGTGCCCATTATGGCTCCTAGTGTCACCCGACAATATTTACTGACCTAAAATGTGTATTGTGCTCTGTGGGATCGTTGGGGTGTAGGTGAGGCAGCTCTCAGCAGCCGGTAGCACGACTTAGGGTCAGGAATATGGGGGTTAGGCTTACTTGGGATAGTACAAGCGTTCACTGGGTCCTTCACGCCCCTCCTGTGGTGGCCGTCTTCACCACTATCATCACCACTACTACTTTTTTTTTTTAACGTGGCCTCCAGCCTCCCCCAATAGCCACACCTTCACCGCCATTTTATTACCTTAATATTAAATATCCTAATGCATAAGTAGCTATCCTAGCTGTGTTGAATTAGTTAAGCCGCAGATCTATGCGGCATTCAGTGACTGTAGCCTCATAGTCAATATCTGCAACTGTTGTCGGTTTTGGGGCTGAAGCTCTCGTTCACCTGAGGCAGAGCAAAGCCGACCGAAGGAGAGAGAAGGACAGTCGACATCTCATCCAGGCTGTAACATAACTTCTGGGCTGCTGCTTCTGTTCGGAGATGACCTCCGCGAGTCTGGCGTAGAAGCATCTTGCACTTGGTCCCATCCCACCAGAGGTTGTGAACACTAGAGGAGTGACGCTGCCTTGATCAACGTTCTGAATTCTCTCCCCGTATGCCCTCATCTTGTCGTTCTCGTTCCTCCTGTGTGCAGCATCGAGAGCTAAGTTACAGTGACATGCGGCCATTTGATAAAAAATCCTGATGTCGAAGACGGCTCGCTGTCCCCGCATCCAGAATTCGTCCAGAATCCTCGAGCACTGACATCAACACGGGTTTCGTTGGATGTGTTTGAAGTCCTATGTTGGAAAATCTCATTGTCCAATGGAAGGAGGGTCGGTTCTACCCTGACATCACGGGCGACTTCCTTCAACATATATTTGCTGTGAGATCCCTTACTTCGTCATGCCTCATGCATATGAAGCCCCCTTTCTTGCACACCATGGCGTGATCGGCGTCATAGGAAGAGCCACACACTCATTGGGAGGGCAAACATTCCACTGGCCGACCGTACCTTAGAACATTGGCATCTGTAAATTCTTGTTTATTGAGACTGAAACCATTTGCCCTTATCGGTAACATAGATAACCTGTTCGAGGCGCCCACCTCCTGCTCTATAGCTACTTTTTTTTTCAAATTCTCTGGTACTTGCAACAACAGTTACTGCAATTTATCACTTTGGCTGTGCTGTCGTTCATTCGTAATGGACCTTCGAATCTTGTTTACTTCACTGGTATCCACCTCCCCTGTTGCGTTCTGAGCTATTATGTGGTCTGTGAGGGCTGCCGTGAGCTTAACTGAATTTTGATGTTCTGTGGCAGCTATCTCCTCTGGATTGGTCAATCCCACTCCTCCCAGTCTCTGTGGTAGTGCAAGGAGTGATCTTTCTGCTGGGCTGAAGTGAGGGTGTTTCACTAATTTGGGAATGAAATTGACGCTGATAGCTTCTTCCAAAGGGAGGAGGAGGGGTCCGATATCAGGGGTAGTGCACATCAGGTAGTTTCAGCGATGCTTGACTCCATGGGTGAATGCTGCAAAAGCTGCATGTGGCTCTGTGTTAGCAATCTCAGACAGAGTTTAGATTTCCCTAACCCACTCATTCACCTTTCCCGTTACGTACTCGGTCTTGAAGTCAGTCGTGCCTATTACTGCGTCTAGATGTCTTTGGCCTTCCTTTGTTATTTTAACCTCACTTCCACCGAACACCTCCATTGCCCGTTCATAATGTTCTGGCTTCACAATGAGGTAACCCGGCGACATGACCGAGTTACTCAAGAAGCTACCCTCCAGCCAGTACACCTGTCACCTGGCCAGACACACCCAGATTAGTGGCGACATCATCCGGCTCGTGACCGCCAATATAAAGGCCCTGCAGCTTCCTCCACAAGGTGGATAGCCCACCTGCTGTCAGCCTCCTCCTATATTTCCCACTTCTGAACTTTACCTTGTACTGTATCCTTCTTGCACCTTTCCTCGCTAGAGGAAAGGTCACAGCATCTTAGCTCCCGGGGATAAATTGTCAATTATGGCAAGTGTTACTTGTGAACAAGGCTGTGCCCTTCTGAGGGCTGAGTTGGAGAGGGCCAAGGAAGATATCTTGAAATTAAATAAGAGATAGCAAGGATGAAGGAAGAAACGAGGCAAGGAAAGCCGGTAAATGACGAAAACTCAGGCGAATGGGAGGTTGTGAGGAGAGGGACAACCAAACTAGTAGTGAAAAAACACACCAAGGATACGACAACAACAGCTAAGTGTACCAACTCTTTCAGTCCCTTGATAGTTGAATTGGACGTTAGTATAGTCAGGGACAAGGCTGACAAGGAAGGTAAGAAAATCTTGATTGTTGGCGACTCCCAAGTACGGTACACGGACAGAGCTTTTTGTGGTAAAGATAAAAATAGGATGAGGGTGTGTTTGCCAGGAGCCGGGGTGGGGGATATAGTTGACAGGATGGACAATATCTTGTCTGGTAATGGGAACAAACCCATTATCTGCCTCAGTGCAGGAGGCAATGATATTGGCCGGTGTAGGAGTGAGGAGCTTCTTGATAAGTTCAAGACAGCTATAGAATGTGTTAGGTCTAAAGGAGGGATCCCTATCATATGTGGTGTCTTGCCTAGAAGGAGAGTTGGCAATGAATGGTTGTCAATGGCACTTGGTGTCAACGGCATACTTGACAGATATTGCAAGTCAATATCAGTCCCATTCATTGACAACTGGGACAACTTCTACGGCAGAAGGGACCTTTATGCTAGGGATGGGGTGCATCTGTCTAGGGATGGAGTGGCTACCCTGGCTGGGACTCTCGAAAGGCAGCCTAAAAGATGTCGAAGTCTTTAAACTGCGAGGGGAACATGTGAGCACGGGGGTGGAGGAGACTGCAGTGGGAGCGGGTAAACAAAGTGAAAGGTTACAGGGAAATAGTGTTAGGAATGATGACAAAACTAAAGTAGACAGCGAGTTAAAACCTAAACGCGGCAAAGGGAGGACTTAAATGTCTACTACGCGAACAGTAGAAGTATGAGAAACAAAATGGATGATATTAGGGCCTTGGTACGTACCGAAAAAATCGATATAATAGCATTCACTGAAACATGGATCAACCTAGACTCGCGTGAGATACCTGTCGAATACCAAATTGCAGGTTACAAATTATTCCATACCGATAGGCAGATTAGGAAAGGAGGCGGAGTAGCAATCATTGTCAGGGATAACCTAAAGTGTGAAATAAATAAGGAAATAAAAACTGAGCGGAATACAGAAACAATTTGGATAGAATTAATCGACGGTAGGGAAAAATTAATCACAGGAGCGACATATCTGGGATGAAATGCACAGGGCTTCCATACACAACAAAGTCTGTATAGTAGGCGACTTTAACTTTGGCCAAATAGATTGGATTGACCTTACGGGTAACTCAGAATCAGAGGATTTTCTTGAAACGATCCAGGACTGTTTCCTAAGTCAACATATAACCGAACCCACCCGGGGTAATAATATACTTGATTTAGTTCTGTCGAACAGAGAAAACCTCATTAGCAATGTCGAGGTAGGGAATGAACTTGCAAACAGCGATCACAAAGAAATTAGATCCCAATTAGATTTTCAGGGCATCCGTAAGGAAAATTCCACAAAAGTCCCAGATTTCGGAAGGGCAAACTTTGATAGTTTGAAGAGGCAGTTGAGAGAAGGGGCATCACTCTTGGGGTTGAACTACATGGACCTGTAGGTTGAAACCGACCTCATAACGAGATCTGAGTTTGCCGAGTTCCACGACAATTTTAATAATGAGTTACTTAATGCACAAAGGCAGAACATACTATACAAAAAACTCAGCTCAAACAACAATGACCCTAAATGGATAAATAATTATTTAAAGAACACTATTGGTCAAAGGAAGGCTATAGGTAGGAAGATAAATCGTGGCGAAATTTACCTCCGGGATTATTATAGGGTATTGGCCGGTCGGGTTAAGACCAAGATAAGGAAAGCATAGAGGAATAATGAGCTGAGGATAGCAAGGGAGGCGAAGACAAACCCCCAAGGGATTCTATCAAGTGTAACAAACTAAAACACGAGAAAAGATTGGGCCAATACAGTCAGATACCCGCGAGCTAACTGATAACGATAGAGAAATGAGCAATAATCTGAATAAATATTTTTCAACAGTTTTCACCACCGAAAATTTAAACATGATACCCGAGGCACCGACTCTATTCAGAGATAGTGAAGAAAACAAATTAAGCAAGATAGTAGTGACTAGTAACGATGTTAGTAAGCAAATAGACAAACTAAAGCCTAATAAGTCACCTGGTCCCGATGAGATATTTGCCAGACTATTAAAGGAATGTAAGGAAGAGCTTAGTATGCCCTTAGCAAAGTTGTTTAACATGTCCTTAAAAACAGGTGTAGTACCAGAATCCTGGAGGATAGCAAATGTAATACCGATTTTCAAGAAGGGGGATAGATCACTATCCTCTAACTACCGTCCAATCAGTCTAACATCAATTGTATGCAAATTACTGGAAGCAATCATTTCAAACTCTATTCGAAACCACCTGGAGAAGCACAAATTGATCAATGATTTCCAGCATGGCTTCACAAGCGGGCGTTCTTGTCTAACTAATCTACTAACATTCTTTTCATCAGTTTTCGAATCGGTGGACGAGGGGCACAATTTTGATGTGGTATATCTCGACTTTAGCAAAGCCTTCGACAGAGTCCCCCATGAAAGACTAATTAGAAAGGTAGAAGCTCATGGCATCAAAGGTAATATCCTTAAATGGATTAGGGCGTGGTTACAGGACAGGAAACAGCGAGTGAACATTAACGGCACTAAGTCACATTGGAGCAACGTCACAAGTGGAGTTCCCCAAGGCTCAGTACTTGGACCATTATTATTTATTATATACATAAACGACATAGATATCGGCATAGACAGCAACATAAGTAAATTTGCTGATGACACTAAAATAGGACGTGTTGTTAAATCTGACGAGGACTCCGCAAAACTACAGGAAGATCTAAACAAATTTTACGAATGGTCTGAAAAATGGCAGATGAAATTCAACGTGGACAAATGTAAAGTACTCAGTATAGGAGATGTAAACAGGGAAACCAGATACCAGATGAACAACGATGCCATAGAGAAATCCGACTGCGAGAGAGATTTAGGAGTAATGATAAGTAGGAACCTTAAGCCAAGTAAACAATGTGTTTTTGCTTGTAACAAGGCTAATAAAGTACTTGGGTTCATACAAGGGAGTGTTAGTTACAAGACTAGCGAGGTCGTCCTAAAACTGTATCTTGCTCTTGTGAGACCACACCTGGATTACGCAGTTCAGTTCTGGTCACCGTATTACAAAATGGATATAGAATCATTGGAAAGAATTCAGAGGAGAATGACAAGACTAATCCCAGGCATTAGGAGCCTTGAGTATAGAGACAGGTGAAAGTATCTTAATTTGCACTCCCTCGAGAGACGTAGAGTAAGAGGCGATATGATAGAGGTGTATAAATGGAAGTCAGGGTTGAACAAAGGGGACATTACAAAGGTACTCAAACTATCCAACCAGGAGCGAACTCGTAACAATGGTTTTAAATTAGAAAAATTTAGATTTTGGAGCGAAATAGGTAAACACAGGTTTGGTAACATAGTGGATGAATGGAACAAGTTACCAAATATCATCTATAACCGCCAATCAGGCGGTTAAAGGATATTTAGACTCTTCACGTAGTACACGAACATTATAATTCGGTCAAACTTGTTGAATACAATTCATTTAGTATTTCAAATAAGTCATACATAGGCCCTCCTACATAAATGTTTAATCCAATATATATTTACATAACAATCATGGTTATGTAATTAGTCTAATCTTAACACTTAAAATGAGTACTCAATTTACCATATTTCAATATTGTCACACTGATAAATGATGCAATGGACACAGTCTATCTGTGTACACAATAAGTACTAGTTAAACTTATGGGTTGAAAGTGTAGAGAGAAGCCAGGGTAGGTGTTGACTCTAAGATATGGTTAGCTATACTGAAATGCTCACCCTTTGCCTGGCCCCCTGGCTGGTCAGCTATGGCTGAGTCAGTTGATTATAATTATACATAAACAAACTCCCTTCACATGCTCCAACCTCCTTCTGGGCCTCTCATCTTCACCATCTTCGGACTCTACATACTGCATACGGGCAGGCACACCCAATAAACATGACATGACTTACAGCCTAACATAATGTTTGTTTATGTGTTTGCTGCTTGCGGTAACACTCACTCCGTTGAGCGTTCATGCTCAAAACCATGTCAGGCCTTTGATACTTAATGCTTTGTCACGTTCTTGTGACCATGCTGCCCTCAGGCTGATGGTATTCAACTTTAATTTTGTCACGTTCTTGTGACTATGCTGCCCTCAGGCTGGTGGTATTCAACTTTAATTTTGTCACGTTCTTGTGACCATGCTGCGCTCAGGCTGGTGGTATTCAACTTTAATTTTGTCACGTTCTTGTAACCATGCTGCCCTCAGGCTGGTGGTACTTATCAGCTCCTTAGGACATCTCGGTCCTTTGCCGTTCGGACATCACCATCTTCATGTGTGGATACCCAATTCATTCTTCTGGCCGTCAGCCCTTTCCATTGCTCCCTCCAACAAGCATAATTTTGTCACAGGTCGCAACATTGTGGACGTCGTCGTCTTAACCACTGCCTGTCGTACAAGTCATCCTCGCCAGCCTTGACTTCCATTTGTTGCATGGACTATTTGCTTCTGCTATAATGATTAGGTCACCAGGGCGAAAGTTGCGTCGTTGTCTGAAATGCACTTGTCGAGTTCTGAGTTGAGGGAGGTACTCTGTCAGCCAGCGCTTCCTAAATTGATCTGCAAGGTACTGGACATGCTTCCACCTTCTGTGGTATGATTCGCCAATTGACCTTCCACCTAAGGGAAGATTACCCTTTTGACTTAAGTGCAAAAGATCAGCAGGAGTGAGAGCCTTTGGTTCATTTGGCGTGTTTGGAACCGGGGTGATTGGCCTCTCGTTAACTATGGATTCCACTTCACAGAACAGTGTTTGCAGACGTTCATCGTCTAAAACTTGTGAGCCCACAATCGCCTGCAGAACCTTCTTTACTGTGCGAATCTGCCTTTCCCACACTCCCCCCATGTATGGGGCAGCTGGTGGATTGAAGACCCAGTCAATATCTGCTTTCAGTAAGGCACCTCTGAGTCTGTCATCTTGCTCCCAACTTTTCACTGCCAGTTTGAGCTCTTTGGCTGCCCGTACCATGTTTGTCCCATTATCCGACCTAATACGCTCTGGTGTACCTCTGCGTCGTGAGAACCTTGTTATTGCGTTGAGGAAGGCATCTGCGTCTAATGAGGCCACGACTTCTAGATGAACAGCCCTAATAGTTAGACATGTAAACAGACATTCCCAGCGCTTGACCTGTTTCCTCCCTACCTTGATAATGGATGGACCAAAGCAGTCCGTTCCAGTGTAAGCAAATAGAGCCTTTCCAGGAGTGACACGATCTATTGGTAAGTCAGCTTGCCTTTGATGCCGACTTCTCCAGTTGTTCCGTCGGCACACTACACAGCGTCATATGATTCTATCAAGGAAGCGTCTGCCCTGGGGAATCCAATACCTTTGCCTCTCACACATGCCATCGTGTGCTCTCCTCCGGCATGTCCGGCTCTCTCTTTGTGCATCTCCCGCACTATGATTTCGGTGATGTGGTGGTCTCTAGGCAGCAAGATTGGCTCCTCACCACTTCGCCCAAGAAGGGTTCCTTTAATTCTTCCCTTTGATTAGAGCAACGTTCGCTCGTCCAAGTAAGGTTCCAGTTTATATAGCTTATTGTCCTTCGGCAGCTCACCCTTTATGACAGTTTGGATTTCTTTCTCAAAAGCTTCTTTCTGCACCAATCTTATAATTGTCTGCTCAGCCGACTGTAGTTCCTCAGTGTTTAGCCTCTTCAGTTTGAGGCGCAGGTCTGCGGTCCTTATACTGGACCCAAGCCACCAAATGAACCTTTTAATCCATGCCAACACTTTCACCAAGCGGTACCATGATGAGTACCTGAGCCACAGTTTGGCGAGGGACCACTTTGACTGCTCGCTCACTGCCAGAGCAACTACAGATCACTGGTGTACTTCTCGTTTCACCTCCAGTAAGTCGTTCAGAACTGCTGACAGTTCCTTTCCCTTTGGCCACCGTTCTTCAACACTGAGTAGAAAGTCAGGACCTCGTATCCACTGAGATCCTGCAATTAGGTCCAGGACAGGTAATCCCCTAGTTGCATCATCTGCTGGGTTCAGCGATGTGCAGACATGTCTCCACTGGTCAGTTCTTGACAGCTCTTGTATGACTGCTATCTTGTTGGCTACAAACGTTTGAAATCGTCTGCTCGAATTGGCGATGTACTGCAAGACTAGCATGCTATCCGTCCAAAAATAAGATTCGTGTATGGTCATGGTCATTTCTCGGCGAATCGTTCGATCAGCGTTCACTCTTGGACAGCTGCACAAAGTTCCAGCCTTGGCATTGTCAGTTGCTTGAGTGGGGCCAGCTTGACCCGTCCGTACACGAAAGAGCACTGGATACTTCCGCCAGTCTACCATTCTCAGATAGGTCACCGCACCGTAAGCAGCCTGCGATGCATCGCAGAAGGTGTGCAACTGTGCTGAGATGATTTCTTTAGCACATGCTGTTTTTAGGCATCTGGGTACACTTAATTTCCCTAGGTGGGCCAGTTCTCCTAGCCAGGTGCTCCAGGTCGTGTGATTAACAGCCGACAAAGGTTCGTCCCACCCTAATCAACGCCTGCATTCACACTGAAATAATATTTTAGCCCTGATGATGAATGGGGCCACGAACCCCAGTGGGTCATAAATAGAACTGACCAGGCTTAGTACTCCTCTCCTGGTCGCTGGCCTTGAGTTTGATTGCACCTTGTTGGCGAGCTGATCACCTTCCAGGAGCCACCTAACCCCTAGGGCTCGCTCCATTGGCAATTTGTCTTGCCTCAGATCAATTTCCTTCAGTGCACTTTGCCTCTCCTCCGGTGGGATGGTAGCCAACACTCCTTTGTGATTACTGGCCCACTTAGTTAACCGAAATCCTCCACACGCCAACAGTCTTCGAAGCTGACACGCTAACATTGATGCTTTATTTGACGAGTCCAGCGACATGAGCAGGTCGTCAACGTAGAAGTTGACTTCCGCTTGCGCCACCATGTCGGGAAACTCGGATCTGTGGTCTTGAAATGTGCGCCGGAGAGCGTAAGTTGCACAGGAAGGGCTCCACACCCCACCAAAGATGTGCACCTTCATCCTGTAAGTTACTGGCTCTCTACTCAGGTCCCCATTCTCCCACCAGAGGAATCTTAACGCATCTCGATGTTCTGGCGCTACATGGATTTGATGGTACATAGCCTCCACATCTGCCATGATGGCTGTAGTTCCTTGGCGAAACCTAAACAGGACTCCAAGTAATTTGTTGTTGAAGTCTGGACCTTGTAGTACCTGGTCGTTCAGCAATGTCCTTTTGTGTTTGGCTGCACAGTCAAAAACTATGCGTACTTTGTTTGGCTTATTTGGGTTCAACACCGGGTGATGAGGCAGATACCAGACCAGTCCAGTATCTGACTCCAACTGGCACTTAGGCACTGATTCAGCATATCCTTCAGCAACCAGTTTATTTATTTCCTCTACGTATCCTTGTCGCAGCCGTGTGTCCTTGGATAGTCTCCTTCGAAGCCCATCTCGTCGACGCTCCGCCACGGCCTTGTTGTTTGGGAGTTCCGTTTTCTCATTACGGAACGGTATGGGAAATTGGTAATGACCATTAGTTTTGATGCCTGTCTCTGACCATAGCCTCAACACTCTTTTGTCCTCAAGTGAATGAGCTGCTGACTGCAAGGCTCCTGTGTCCCCACTTTCCAGCTCCCCAAAAAAGCTTAACTTGTCTTTCCAGACGGGTTTCAGGACTTACGACAGTTTCGGTCATCAGGCATCCTGACATGCAAACTCCTTGTGCGTCTTGGTGCCCCACCGGTCCATTTACTGTCCAACCCAGTCGCGTTTTTATGGCGAATGGCATTCCATCCCTTCCTGCTCTGACCTCCAAGGGTACCAGGGCCTGTGGCACATCTTGTCCTATCAGAATTTCTATGCTGTTGCTCTGCAATTCTGGTAATTCCACACCTCGCAGATGGGTCCACCTTGATATATCACTTGTGTTCGCTACGGAGTTGGGCAGCATTGTGGGGAAATTTTGTATAATGAGTACTTTCGGGATAAGTATGGTTCTGCCTCGTTTCATGCCTGCGCCAACCACTTCTAGATCTACCTCCGCTGACTCGAGTATCATCTCTTGGACAAGTGTACCCATGGTTACCAGGGTAGGTGTCCCTTTCACCCTTAGTTTCTGTGCCAGATATTTGGTGCAATACGACCTGTCGCTGCCTGAGTCCAAGAGAGCTAAAGTTCTGATGTGATTTCGTTGGTGTGAGTCCTTTCCCCGAATCTTCACACTCACTATGGGCAGTACAATCTTGGCATTTTTCGTCGATAGTCAGATGTCACTTTCGCAGCTGTATGGGTTTTCATGTCCGTCCTTTGTCCCTGTAGCATAGACATGGCCTATTTTTCCGGCCATGAACGAACTGTCGTTGGCTTTCTGGGCCATGCCACCATCAAAGGTGCCTGCCATTGACTCCTGTTTCACGAGACCTCGAAAATTTTGCTTTACGCCACCCTTGCGTGTGTTTGACATACTTGCAGTAAGTGCCTCCCTTCGTTCTTGATGCAACAGTCTAGAATGCTTCTCTTTGCACCCATCAGTGCCACACCTGAAGCGTGACCAACACTCAGCAACAAGGTGGCCCACTCTCAGACACAAGAAACAGCAATGTAATCTTTTTACCCTCTCTAACCTCTCCCTCACTGACATGCTCAGCAATTTGTCGCACCCTGCTAATCCATGTGCTCTGGAACACACTGGGCACGAGCCTTTTTCAGAGCTTGTTTCTCCTCCATTGCCTTTCGCTTCACTGATAGTCACTAGGCCCACGGCACGTTTGCTTGACGATGATCCTTCTGGTCTTTTCTTACTTCCTTCTTGACTGTCCTCGCTTGATAGCAGAGCCATGTCATCCACCGCTTTCTCCTCCAAATATAGCGCTAACCACTTCACCAGCCCTGTTCTGCGTCCTGTCGACTTCTGATAATTCCGCACATCATCCACACAGCGTTCCCTTAATTTGGGGGGAAGCTTAGTCACCAGCGTTCTGAAGGTCTGCTTTGATTCAAGTTCAGACATCAAGTTCAGATTCTCCAGATGGCTTACTGCACCCCATAGCTGAGATGCCAGTTTTCGCAGCCCTTCGTCATCGAACGCCCCCACTGAGCGGGCGTCTATGAGCCTTTTCACCAGCTGGTCCGCATATGCATACTTATCTCCAAACCTTGCCTTCAGGATCTTTATTGCCTTGTTGTAGGCTCTGTCTGGCTCTAGATAGTAGCATCCCATGATTGCTTGTTGTAACTCTTCTCCTTCACAAGCATCCATGAGCAGTTGGTACTTGTACTTCTCTGGCACGGCCGCATTTGTCATGTATCGACGGAAGGCATGCATAAAGGTCCAAAACTCCGCCCGCCCTTGTCCTTTAAACTTGGGAAGGGTGGCTTGCGGCATGCGCATCGTAGCCACTAACTCTCTTATTTCTTCACCCTTCCCTGATTCTCTCTGTGGATGCATAATTGTGGCTTGAGGTGCTTTGTTTGCAAGCATTGGCGGTAAAGACGATGCCATTTTCTCGACATTGACCGATGCCTGTTGCTGGGTTTCTTCCCGTACTATTGGCTTCTCATAATTGCTGGAGTTTTCTGTCGAAGGCTGTGAGCTGTCACTTCTTCGTGTTAGTGCTGATGTCTCTTGACCCGCCACCATTCCAGTGTGCATCATTTTCATCCACCCTGCCTTAAGCTCTCGCAGGGCTCGATTTACTTCATCCGACGCTGCCTCAGCTCTGGCCACTGCTTGTTGATAACCCAATTCCCTACTGTGACCTTCCCGTGGATCTCCTGGTATTGCAAGCTCATTTCCTGTTTCACCACTCTCTGATTGTACCTCGGCGGGCGGATCCATTGTCATTAGGTCAAAATGTTTGCTTCCATCTAGGTCCGACTCTCCTTCCATGTCATCAATATACCCAATCTCCGACATCTTGCTTATTCAGGTAATTTGAATTGCGTTCGTTTCCACCACTCTTAAATCAGGGCTCGTTCGTGTGCCTTGTCTCACACTCGCACCTGATATCATTACAAACTTTACATTGATATTTGGGTTATTTACAAAGCAATATCACTTCAGTCAATTATGACTGCTAATTGTGTTCTGCACTTACGTCAGACAACAATAATGACATGTGTTTTCATTCTCATATGCACTACACTGGGAGTGATGAAGATCACTCAGACAAGACTATTTTCTGGACTAACAAGGTTTAACTATTATCGATGCGAAAAGTATACGGACGTTGCACTGCACTTCTCGTCACTGGATACACACACATCCACACCCACACGCACACACTCGTCCCTCGAGTGACGCGTGTTGGTGAGCCAAGCTACACTAAGAGTGGCTGAGCTCACTCTCACAAAATTATTTTCTTCAATAACAA
>NW_024717620.1:2775555-2808055 GCF_018991925.1 Homarus americanus | reverse complement strand
AAACGACTAACTGAACAGCGCAACAAGGCATACTACACCAACAACTGCCTGTACAAAAGTCTACGTAACCAGGTCATCAGGGAAATCAAGTCAGCCAAGAAGTCTTATTATTCCAGGAAAGTGCACGGCCTCAAGGAGGTCGGCATCGGTCAGTGGTACTCCACGGTAAAAGATCTCTGTGGTCTCAACCGTCAGTCTCCCACACTTCCTTTCATCTCACATTTACCTAGTGAGGAGGCAGCTGAGATAATTAATAACCACTTTGCTACCATATGTCATACCTTACCCAGTCTTGACCTCACTCTCCTCCCGGCTTACTTACCTTCCCCCTCCCCCTCCCCCCTCCCAGTGTTCAACCATATGAAATCGCCAACAAACTCCTGAAATTTTAATCCAAACGCTCCACGACCCCAATTGACCTCCCAATCAATATATACAAGGAGTTTGCAGTCGAACTTGCCACCCCCCTCTGTTCTATTATTAATGAATCTGTAGTGATGGGTTGTCAGACCACAGCTTACATCTCAGAAACAGTCCAGACCTGACCCGACATTTGGGGGTTCAAGTGTAAGGGTAACCCTCGCAGCTGTTCATGGGTGTTACAAACCAACCAGCACCCCTCCACATGTCACACGGCCCCAACAAACATGTAAGAGACACCCAGTCAGAAGGAGCCACCTGCCGACCCTCCCCCAATTTACACAATAACCTACAGTACATCTCAGACAAGGTCCAGATCTGACCTCACATTAGCCAGGTCAAATGGAACCCCCACAGCTCAAGTCAAGGGGCCACAAATTAACCAGAGCCTCTCATGTTACACGGCCCCACCAACGATGTTAACAGGCAAGCATTCATCAGAAGATTCCTCCAGTGTATACAACAACTTTAGTCTCAGAAAAAGTCCAGACCTGACCCTACATTAGCGAGGTCAAATGTAAGGAGACCCTTCGCCGCCCCCCCCCCTCCCCCGATCAGCTCAACCTGACGTTTCCCAATATATAGGACGTCGTAACCCTCCCTCGAGAGAGTGTGTCTTGTAACCAAGAAGGGCCTGCTACTACGTCCCCAGTCCTGCTCGAGAGAAGCCCGCCACTAAGTGTAACGAGGTCTCCGCTGGGTCCATCGACAGAGTGCTGTCAACTCAATGTGTAACAGTAAGTGCTGGCTGTGTAGACTGTAGAAGTGCGGTGATCCCGAACCTCCCCAACGATCGACTTAGTGAAGTGCCCATTCTAATTGTGAGGTTAGGTTATACGAGAATACCATAGTCGATCATAAATTGTGTACGAACCCCCCATTAATTCCCCCTATTGAACTAGTATAATAAAGCTGTAACACGCATTGGTGTTTTATATACTACACTTGTACTGTGCCTGTGTTAATATGCAGTGTTAGCATCACACCCTCGAGACACGCTACCATTTCCTCTCACTATAATACTCTAATGCTATAAACTCCTAGCTTACCTCTTCATATGAGATTTTGTCTCATTATAAATCCCTCAGACAAAGCAAATGCCCATATGAATGGAAAACCGCATTTGTCACCCCTATCCCCAAGGTCACCACGCCACAGTCCCTTAACGACCTCAGGCCAGTTGCCATTACCCCCATACCCAGTCTACTCTGTGAAAACTTTATTTCTGAGTGGGCATTTGCTAGAATCTATCAGTCAATTGATCCACAGCAATTTGGCAATATGAGGACCTCCTCTACATCACACTGCTTAGTTAGTTTCTGGATTTCCTGCACAAAAACCTGCAGAAACGTAAGACATCACTGGCCGTTGCCCTTGTTGACTTCAGGAAGGCTTTTGACCTTGTTGATCACTGCACTGTTATCAACAAGGCCATTGCACTAGGGCTGCCCACCAACCTGGTCTCATGGCTCACTGATTTCTTGAGTGGACATCGTCAGGCAGTGAGGTATCAGGGTTCTGTCTCCACATTCCAACACCTCACCTGCCGTGTTCCCCAGGGGACCAAGATGGGACCACTGTGCTTCCTCATCCTGATCAACGACGCTCTATCGGACACTCCTCACAGGTGGAAGTACGTGGATGACTGCACTGTGGGGGTTACAGTGGACAACACCGCACCCTGCACAGGCTACAGGCATGGACTACGGAGAACAAGGTCACCATCAACCACGCCAAAACCGTAGTCATGCACATCAATACCGCCACCACTCCAGTGCAAGCTCTGGCAGTTACAGTGGGTGCCCATCCTCTCCAGTTAGTGGAGTCTGCCACATTCCTGGGTGTTACCATAGACCACAAACTGGACTGGAAGGCCCATATAAACAACACAATCAAGGCAGACTCGTACCGACTCAACATTCTACGACGACTTAGGTCACTTAGAGCACCCATGCCAGAGCTGAGGACTATCTACAACGCCTTTATTCTCCCCAAATTAATGCATGCGTCACCAGCCTGGTCGTCTTCTCTCAACTCCACCCAACAACGTCGGCTAGAGAAGGTACAGAAAAGGGCCTGCAGAATCATGCTCGGCGCAGACTACTCCGGCTACACCAACGCTCTCTCCACCCTGGAAATGCCATCCCTCATTGACCTCCACCACAAACACTAACAAGGTTTGGCAGTGGACTACTGCACCACCCTCGCCATCGCCACCTCCTGCCACCGGCAGTCCCCCGCCCACCTCGCGCAGTCCGCCACTACAACAAAATTCAGCCCATAAGAACCTGCACTGATAGATATAAGAATAGCACCATATCTATTGTTGAAATATTAAACAACTCCTTATTTATGTACTGTACAACCCTGTAAATGTATTCAACGCATATCATTATTTCTAAATCACATGTAAGTTTGTATATTTTCAGCCACCGGCTGCAACTCTATTAGTAAACCGTTTATTATTATTATCATTTTAGTAACACACACATTCACACCAGGAGTAACACGCCGGCTGCAACTCTATTAATAAATCGTTTATTATTATTATTATTATTATTATTATTATTATTATTTACACACACACCGGGAGTAACACACACACACACACACACACACACACACACACCCCGGGAGTAAGACACACACGCTCTCCCACGTGTGAGAGGGGCAGGCAGGTGGTGGGAGCGGACTGGCCTGGAGGGAGCCGGGTGGAGTACGGTATTTAATAGTCACGTGGCCAGGGTGCTGTGTGGCCATGCGAGGGGGGATTAAGGAGCACGTGGTAGTGGGTGGAGGTGTGGTGGTGGAGTGGAGGGTATGGTAGGGGTGGGTGTGTGGTAGGGGTGGAGGGTATGTGAGGGGCAGTGTGTGGTAGGGGTGGAGGGTGTGGTTGGGGTGGAGGGGTGTGGTAGTGGTGGAGGGTGTGGTGGTGGGTAGATGGTGTGTTAGGGGTGAAGTGTGTAGTATTGGTGGGTGGAGGGTGTGGTAGTGGGTGGAGGGTGTGGTAGTGGGTGGATGGTGTGGTGGTGGGTGGTGGGTGTGGTGGTGGGTGGAGGGTATGGTAGGGGTGGAGTTTGTGGTAGGGGTGGATGGTGTGGTAGGAACGCGGCAGTAGAGGGAGGATGCCAGGTTAGGTTAGGTTAGGTTAGGTTAGTACAGTGTTGACAAAGAGGACCAGTGTTATCTTAGCTCTACTGTACTGTATAGGTAATCAGTGGCGTAGCTAGAGTGTGTGCCGCCCGGGGCGGCCCTTGAGCTTGCCGCCCCCCCCGTGCCCCCACAAAAAATACATATTGCACAGTGACTCACTCGTCTTGTCACGATGGAGACTTGTGCAGAACTGAAGTGAATTGCTTGAAACTGGTGGATTGGTCGGCTGTACATGAACTGATATGACCCGAGACTGCATGGTTTTGCAGCTACTGGAGACGTTAATCCTTCCCTTTGTATCGGCGGCAAGTTAATCCTCGTCGTGTCTGACCTAACACCTGACCCACACCACATGAGCTCACTGGCGTACTTGTTTGAAGTTGTTTCCTTAATCCTCAACAGGTTACAGGTTGTGTGTGTGTGGCGGGGGGGGGGCGCATAGCAAGGGTGTAGCTCATGACGTGGCCGTGATGATGTGGGTCAGGTGTTAGGTCAGACACGACAAGGATTAACTTGCCGCCGATACAAAGGGATGGATTAACGTCTCCAGTCGCTGCAGATATGGGTGATGAGCAGACCCAAAAGTGCCGCCCCCCAAAAGTGCCGCCCGGGGCAGACCGCCCCCCCCTAGCTATGCTAGTGCAGGTAATTACATAACATGGAGATATTATTGGATCACTGAGGATTAGTCCACCCATTTAATTCACCTTAAGATTAACTAACCTAACCTAACCTAACCAACCTAACCTAACCTAACCCTAACCTAACCTAACCTAACCCCCGCCCCCACAGGTAGCATAGTGAGTGTGTTTTGGTCATCAGGTGAAATAAATTGAAGTCAATCTTACAGTGTTCGTATCAGCTGACTCACTAACAAGTGGAAAGTGTTGACGTGTGAGGTTAGGTGAGAGGGAGGGTGAGAGGATGAGAGGGAAGGTGAGAGGATGAGAGGGGAGGTGAGAGGATGAGAGGGGAGGTGGGAGGATGAGAGGGAAGGTGAGAGGATGAGAGGGAAGGTGAGAGGGAATACGAGAAAGGTGTATAAACTGTATTTATTACTGTCGCTTATTCACACACACACACACACACACACACACCACGCGGTCTGCTTACATAACAATGAGGGGTTGTTGGTCTCTTCCCCCCTGACAACCATTACCACTCCTCTTCCTCCTCCACTTCTTCCTCCTCTTCCTCCTCTTCTTTCAATCTTCTCATTCTCCTCCTCTTTCCCCTCTTCTTCCTCCTCTTCCTCCTCCTCTTCTGAGAGAGGGAGAGAGAGGATTCATGGAGGAGGGAGAGTGACTTGTTTATGGTTGGGGGGAGGGTGTGAGTGAGGAGGGGGCTACAGTAGGCCCTCACACCAAGGGTAGACTGAGGAGGTGGATAAATGTGGTGGTAGAGTTATGTTATTTCTTAGAATTCACTGTATCACTGCATAACACCAAAGACATGCATGACAATGTTTTACTTAACACCAAATGGGGGAAATATATAACACGTCTTAACGGTTCTTTGTTTACTGAACGCCTTTTATTTAGATTGGTAATTATACTGGCCTCCTAGCTCGCTAACCAGGGGCCACACGAATTACAATACATTTCTTGAAACGGATACAACCTGATGGGTACTCACAAAAAATCACGCTATGTGCAAAGACGACCCACACGAACCTACTTAGCTCTCCTCCAAACCAGACTTGTCTTTTTCAAACACAGGCGTCGCCCAGAAAGGCGCCACATCTTCATGAAGTCACTCTCACAGGTTTTCTTATTGGTTCAGGACGAAGGCATTCACCCTCACAGGTCACTGTGATTGGCTCACGATTGGTGAGAAACACTCAGGCGGGAAACACTCATGACATTGTTACATTAGGGTGTTGTATCATCAGGTGATCTAAGCTGGGGAGCTAATCTTCTGGTGATACTCAGGACCTCATCTCAACATTATACTTCCCAGCGTCATGTGACAAACGTTGAGTGTAATATAGTTAAAATGCCTATCATTACTTTCTAATGAGGCTCTTGGAGACGTAATGCTAGGTGAGGGGATCTGACCTTTAGCGTATTGAGGGAGAGAATGTGTGTGTGTGCAGTCGTGGCGTGACCACATATGGGGACAGACGTGCCCATAGGTGCTCCTGACTTCCCGATCGTCCCACAAAGGTCTCCTCAGCTGGCAAGTTTTTGCCAGCATGGGGGGTCGACATAAACGTCCCAGAAGAGGCTCTCTCATGGACGCAGACGCAGACATCTCTGATACGGATGCCATCGCCAACTCGCCTGGTCATACTGAATCCAACACCCTTCGAGAGTCAACCCCAGTGATTATGACAGTGACGGTAATGTTTCTATGGGAAACACTAGCCGGAGTGGAAACACCAATGCCACGGACCCTATCACAATGCCCTCTGCCAACCAGCCAAGTAAGCTGAATCTCTGAAAACTGTAGAGGAATGCATTAATTGGATGATGAAGTACTGCAGACAACACGGTCTCAACATTCAATTCCGACAAGGTAAGAACCGGAACTTTATCAAGTGTCAGACTCCTGAGGTCCATGAAACACTTAGTACTGTTGGCTTTGACGGGTCATCCTGGTGCCCAGTAGACGCTGATGAATGCTGCCACATCCTAGTGAAACGTTTCCCTATACGCTGAAGGAAGAAGATGTGCGTGACTTTAATTCTAGTATACCAGTATTCACGACATTACTGCGGAAAGTTCCATGTTGCCGTCATTGTCATGGAAAGCGGAAGGGAGGCCTTAACCACTGTAGGATGCCCACCTTACCTCCCCCCCGCTGTATACAGCCTATTATCCCAAATATCGCATTTTTGTGTTGGTTTTGCTCTCATTGGGGTCACACTCACTGCCTGCTGCCGACGCGCGATCGTCCTCAGATGTCACTTGTTCACGTGAACTATAACTCCGCTGCTCAGCCCAGAAAATCAAAGATCATCTTAATGGGGGGTGGTGTGGGCCAGTGGCTGATCCCAGGTGTTGTAACCAGGCAGGCTGGCATTAATGCGTTGACTCAATGCACCGCCTTAATCGCCCATTTGTCCCAAGCAAAAGCTCCCAAAGGCTGTGTCTACCACACCCCCCCCAGTCTCCCAGGCCACACCCCCCCTGTGTCCCCTCTGTCTCCAGCAACGCTTTCTGGCCCCTGCCTGGCCTCACCTGGCTGCAACACAGCAGTCCCGGCCGTCTCCTAACTCAACTACTACTGGGCCTCCTCCCCGTCTCTACTCTGAAGCTGCCAGGCCTTGTGCTCCCACCGGTGCCCCTCCCACAACTCCCCTCCAGTGACATGACACAGATCATATCCCTCTTCCAAGAATTTACCAACCGTATTGAAAAACTCTTCGTTACACTCTGTACCACCATCTCCGACCTACTCTCGCCATCTGTTGCCACCCAGTCACTCCTCTTCTGGTTTGACACAAGCTGGTAGTCCCACTGTGAGCCCCCACTGCTCACGGCCTACTCCACCGCCGGCGGCCTTCAATACTGGTGTAGCGCCTACCGGGCCTGCCCTGGTGTGTCCTGCTGCCCCAGAGCGAAGTCCTGCCTCATCTTCACGACACTTGGTGCCTCAACCTGTCCTCCACCCACCGCAAGTCGCACCCACTCCTGTATCTGTGCTGTCTCCACCTGAGCTACCTATTGGACCTGAGGACACCACCCCCGGCTACCTGTACCCCACCGGCATGCTGACGCATACGCCATCACAATCACACTAAAAGGTGTGTCCCTCAATATTGTCACTGCCTATGTGCCTCCCCCCACCCCTACTGTACCTGCCCCACCATACCATATCACCTCCACCCCCACTGTACTTCGCCACGCCTAGTACGTTGGCAACCCTGAGCCTGGCCGCACTGTTTGTAAACTTTGTGGTCAACCCGACTCTCACACCCTCCGTCACTACATCCTCACTTGCCCTATGACCTCCGCCTACAGGTCCCCAGCCGTTACCAACACCTCTTCCCTCCCTGACCAGATATCCCTCCTCCTAGTGATGTAATGCTACAGATCTTGTTAGAAGAAGTAAGTTAGGAGGTTATAGTAGTAGAATATTATAGCGAGAGGAGTATAAAAGAGAGGTAGATTTTGGTAGCGTGGCCGTGATAGTTATTTACACTTATCGTACACTGGTCGTATCTTATACGTCAATACACATCTATTACGTTCTTAAAGGCGACTTCTTAAACACTGCTTCGTTACAACTCTTTATTAATTACGAACAACACATGGACACATTAATAACACCTTCTATTGAAGTTACTAGGACATTATATTATCGTTACTAGGACATCATATTACGTTACTAGACACTCTGATTCTCGGACACGAACATGAAATGAATACACTTCCCACGTAAGTAACTCATCCCATGGAAAGCTCTGACAAACACTCACGTGACCTAGGGGAGGCCTAGCAGGTAGTCCTGGGTTGTCTCTATGGGAGACTGCTTAGCTGGGCGCTGGAGGGAAGTCTCGGTCCAGACCGGAGGCGACTTGCCTCCGGCCCTTGACTTCTCTCGAGCAGGCCTGGTGGTGTAGTAGCTGGCCACCTTGTTACAAGACAACTCTCTCTCTGCGAATTCCCGAGGGAGGACCAGGACGTCCTATATATTGGGATGCGAGCCGTCAGGTTCAGCTGGCCGGGGGGCGGGGGGCGGCGAAGGGTCTCCTTACATTTGACCTCGCAAATGAGAGGTCAGGTCTGGACTTTTCAGAACTATCTGGGAAAGTCATCAGGTGGGGCCGTGTGTATATTGGGAGAGCAACCGTGAGAGTTCCCCTACACTTGACTTCCCAAACGTCGGGTCAGACTGGAGTTTCTGAGATGTAAGGAGAAGTCATCAGGTGGGGCCGTGTGACACGAGAGGCCCTGGTTGATTTGTGGCCCCCTTGAGTTGGGCTCCAAGGGTTACATTTGACCTGGCTAATTGTGAGGTCAGGTTCGGCCTTTGTTCAGAGAGTAGGTTATTGTATATTGGAAGAGGGTCGGCTGGTGCCTTCTTACATGTTTTGTTGGGGCCACATGTCACATGGGAGGGGAGCTAGGCTGATTTACAATCCTTGGTCAACTGCAGAGTTACACTTGACCCCCCTAATGTCGGGTCAAGACTGGCCCCCCTCTGCGGTGTAGGACATTGTGTATATTGGGAGAGAGCCGGCTGGTGTCCTCTTACATGTGTGACATGGGAGGGGGAGCTAGTTGATTTACAACATCCTTGAGCACCTGCGAGGGATACCCTTACACTTGACCGAGGGAAGGCCTAGAGTTTCTGAGATGTAAGCTGTGGTCTGACAACCCATCACTACAGTGACAGGCCTGGCACTTGACATTATTAGGGACCTGCCATGCTTTACTGTAAACAGGTAAATTCTGAATTTTCCCCCCACACACACATCATTGTCACTTTATGTAACTTGCTGACAAAACCCATGAACCTTCAGGCTTTTACGCCCTTAATGCATGAGTCATAAAGGCAAGCATGAACTCACATGCTTCCCAGTTGGGCACTGTAAACGCTTCTGCGCTTCACCTTGCACAGGCTGTAAGGGGTGCAATAAACTAGCCCCCTCGTGGGCAATCTTAAAATCTACTCTAAATGTGTGTGTGTGTGTGTGTGTGTGTGTGTGTGTGTGTGTGTGTGTGTGTGTGTGTGTGTGTGTGTGTGTGTGTGTGTGTGTGTGTTATTGGCGACCTGTGGTGTAATAGTCAGCATGCTCGCCTCTCAGCAGTGGACCCTGGTTTGATCCCCGAGCAGGGTGAAACTATGGGCAAGTTTCTTTACGCCATTTGTCTCTGTTTACCCAGCAGTAATTGGGAACCTGGGTGTCATTCGATTTACGGATCATGTTCCGGGGTAATGGTTAGCCAGTGCAGTTGGCAGGTGTCCGGTCTTCTCGGACTATTCCTTGACACTGGGTCATGCAGCTCGTTAGCTTAGGGTGTAGCCCTGACACAGGTTGAGTGTCTCTTGGCAGCCCTGACACAAGGTTGGTGTGTCTCTTGTAGCCCCTGACACAGGTTAGTGTGTCTCTTGTATCCCCTGGCTTTGGGTCCCAGTGTGTCTCTTGTAGTCCCCTGACACAGGTTGGTGTGTCTCTTGTAGCCCCTGACTGCGGGTTGGTGTGTCTCTTGTAGTCCCCCTGACACAGGTTGGAGTGTGTCTCTTGTAGCCCCTGACAAGGTTGGTGTGTCTCTTGTAGCCCCCTGGCCTGGAGTTGAGTGTGTCTCTTGTAGCCCCTGACACAGGTTGGAGTGTGTCTCTTGTAGCCCCCTGACACAAGGTGAGTGTGTGTCTCTTGTAGCCCCTGACTGGGTTGGTGTGTCTCTTGTAGCCCTGACACAGGTTGAGTGTGTCTCTTGTAGCCCCCTATTTTACAGGTTGAGTGTGTTTCTTGTAGCCCCCCTGACTTTGGGGTTAGTGCGTCTCTCTTGTAGCCTTCAGCACAAGGTTAGTGTCTCGTTTAACCCCTGACTTTACAAGGTTGAGTGCGTCTCTTGTAGCCCCTGACACAGTTGGGTGCATCTCTTGTAGCTCCTGACACAGGTTGGTGTGTCTCTTGTAGCCCCTGACACAAGGTTGAGTGTGTCTTGTAGCCCTGACACAAGGTTGAGTGTGTCTTGTAGCCCCCTGACACAGGTTGAGTGTGTCTCTTGTAGCCCCTGGCCTGGGTTGAGTGTGTCTCTTGTAACCCTGACACAAGGTTGAGTGTGTCTCCTTGGCCCTGGCTGGGTTGGAGTGTGTCTCTTGTAGCCCCCCTGACACAAGGGTTAGTGTGTCTCATGTGGCCTTCCCCTGACACAAGGTTGAGTGTGTCTCTTGTAACCCTGGCCTGGGGTTGGTGTCTCTTGGCCCCCCTGACACAAGGGTTGGTGTGTTTCTTGCCAGCCCCTGACACAGGGTTGGTGTGTCTTGTAGCCCCCTGACTGGGTTGAGTGTGTCTGTAGACCCTGACACAAGGTTGAGTGTATCTCTTGTAGCCCCCTGACACAAGGTTAGTGTGTGTTTCTTGTAGCCCCTGACACAAGGTTGGTGTGTTTCTATTGTAGCCCTGACACAAGGTTGAGTGTGTGCTCTTGTAGCCTGACACAGGTTAGTGTGTGTCTTGTAGCCCCCTGACACAAGGTTAGAGTGTGTTTCTTATGAGCCTATTTACAAGGTTGAGTGTGTCTCTTGTGGCCCCCTGACATAAGGTTGGGGTGTGTCTCTTGCAGCCCCTGACACAAGGTTGAGTGTGTCTCTTGTGGCCCCTGACACAAGGTTGAGTGTGTCTCTTGTAGCCCTGACACAGGTTAGGTGTGTTTCTTGCTGGCCCCTGACACAGGTTGAGTGTGTTTCTTGTAGCCCTGACACAAAGTTGAGTGTGTGTCTTGTAGCCCCCTGACACAGGTTGAGTGTGTCTCTTGTAGCCCCCAACTTTGGGTTGAGTGTGTCTCTTGAAGCCCCAGCACACAGGTTGAGTGTCATGCTCTTGTAGCCCCCCTGACACAGGGTTGAGTGTGTCTCTTGCCAGCCCTCTGACACAAGGTTGGAGTGCGTCTTGTAGCCCTGACACAAGGTTGAGTGTGTCTCTTGTAGCCTGACACAAGGTTGAGTGCTTGTCTCTTGTAGCCCCCTGACACAGGTTGAGTGCGTCTCTTGTAGCCTGACACAAGGTTGGTGTGTCTCTTGTAGCCCCCTGACACAGGTTGAGTGTGTCTCTTGTAGCCCTAATACAAGGTTGAGTGTGTCTTGTAGCCCCTGACACAGGTTGGTGTGTCTCTTGTAGCCCCTGACACAAGGGTTGAGTGTGTCTCTTGGCAGCCCTGACACAAGGTTAGTGTGTCTCTTGCCTGACACAAGGTTGAGTGTGTCTCTTGGCCTGACACAAGGTTGAGTGTGTCTCTTGTAGCCCCTGACACAGGTTGAGTGTGTCTCTCTTGTAGCCCCTGACACAGGGTTGAGTGTGTCTCTGTAGCCCCCCTGACACAAGGTTGGGTGTGTCTCTGTAGCCCCTGACACAAGGTTGAGTGTGTGTCTCTGCCTTCCTGGCTTTGGGTTGAGTGTGTCTCTTGGCAGCCCCCTGACTACAAGGTTGAGTGTGTCTCTTGCAGCCCCCTGACACAAGGTTGAGTGTCTCTTAGCAGCCCCCCTGACACAGGGTTGAGTGTGTCTCTTGCCCTGACACAGGTTGAGTGTGTTTCTTGTAGCCCCTGACCCTGGGGTCAGGTGTGGTCTCTTGTAGCCCCCTGACACAAGGTTGAGTGTGTCTCTTGTAGCCCCTGACACAAGGTTGAGTGTGTTTCTTGTGACCTGACACAAGGTTGAGTGTGTCTCTTGTAGCCCCCTGACACAAGGTTGGTGTGTCTCTTGTGGCCCCCTGACACAAGGTTGGAGTGCTGTCTCTTGCCAGCCCCCTGACACACAAGGTTGAGTGTGTCTCTTGTAGCCCCCTGACCTTTACAAGGTTGAGTGTGTTTCTTGTAGCCCCCCCTGACACAAGGTTGAGTGTGTTTCTTGTAGCCCTGACACAAGGTTAGGTGTGTCTCTTGTAGCCCCTGATGACACAGGTTGGTGTCTCTTGCCAGCCCCCCTGACCACACAAGGTTGAGTGTGTCTTGTAGCCCCCCCTGACTGGGTTGAGTGTGTCTCTTGCTTGGCCCCCCCTGTACAAGGGTTGAGTGTGTGTCTTGTAGCCCCTGACACAGGTTGAGTGTGTCTCTTGTGGCCCCCCTGAGCACAAGGTTGAGTGTGTCTCTTGTAGCCCCCTGACTGGGTTAGATTAGTGTCTCTTGTGGCCCCCTGACACAAGGTTGAGTGTGTCTCTTGTAGCCCTGACCTTTGGGTTGAGGTGTGTGTCTCTTGTGGCCCCTGACACAAGGGTTAAGGTGTGTCTCTTGCCAGCCCCTGACACAAGGTTGGTGTGTCTCTTGGCAGCCCCTGGCTTTGGGTTAGTGTGTCTCTTGAAGCCCCTGACACAGGGGTTTGAGTGTGTCTCTTGCCCAGCCCTGACTGGGGTTGAGTGTGTCTCTTGGCAGCCCCCTGACACAGGTTGGGTACGTCTCTTGTAGCCCCTGACACAAGGTTGGTGCCTTGTCTCTTGTGGCCTGACACAGGTTGAGTGTGTGTCTCTTGTAGCCCCTGACACAAGGGTTGAGTGCGTCTCTTGTAGCCCCTAGCACAAGGTGGAGTGTGTCTCTTGTAGCCCCCTGGCTGGTTGAGTGTCTCTTGGCCCCCCCTGACACAAGGTTGAGTGTGTCTCTGTAGCTGACACAAGGTTGAGTGTGTCTCTTGTAGCCCCCTGACACAAGGTTAGGTGTGTGTCTCTTGTAGCCCCTGACACAGGGTTGGTGTGTCTTAGCCCTGACACAGGGTTGGTGTGTGTCTTGGCCCCCTGACACAGGGTTGTTGTTATTATGATTTACAAACTTTGGGTTGAGTGTGTGTCTTGGCCCTGACACAAGGTTGGTGTGCCAGCACAAGGTTGAGGTGTGTGCTCTTGTAGCCCTGACACAAGGTTGAGTGTGTCTCTTGTAGCCCCTGACACAGGTTGGGTGTGTCTCTTGTCCCCCCTGACACAGGGGTTGGTGTGTCTTTACCTTCCCCCTGGCTGGGTTGGGTGTGTGTCTCTTGTAGCCCTGACACAGGTTGAGTGTCTCTTGTGGCCCTGAGCACAAGGTTGAGGTGTGTTCTTGTAGCCAGCCCCTGACTAGGGTTGAGTGTGTCTCTTGGCCCCCTGACCTGGGTGAGTGTGTGTCTCTTGTGGCCCCCCTGACACAAGGTTGGTGTGTGTTTCTTGTAGACCTGACACAGGTTGAGTGTGTCTCTTGTAGCCCTGACACAGGGTTGAGTGTGTCTCTTGGCCCCTGACACAGGTTGAGTGTCTCTTGTAGCCCCCCTGACACAAGGTTGAGTGTGTCTCTTGTAGCCCTGACACAGGTTGAGTGTGTTTCTTGTAGCCCTGACACAAGGTTGAGTGTGTTTCTTGTAGCCTGACCTTTGCAAGGTTGGGTGTGTCTCTTGTGGCCTGACACAGGTTGAGTGTGTCTCTTGTAGCCCCCTGACACAGGTTGAGTGTGTCTCAGCCCTGACACAAGGGTTGAATTTAATGCTCTTGTAGCCCCTGACACAAGGTTGAGTGTGTCTCTTGCAGCCCCAGCCTGGGTTGGGTGTGTCTCTTGTAGCCCCCTGACACAGGTTAGTGTGTGTCTCTTGGCAGACCCTGACACAAGGTTGGTGTGTCTCTTGTAGCCCTGACGCTGGGTTGAGTGTGTCTTGCCCTGACACAGGGTTGGTGTGTCTCTTGTCCCTGACACAAGGTTGAGTGTGTCTTATTCCCCCTGACACAAGGTTGGTGTAATGTCTTGCTGGCTGACACAGGTGCCCGGGTGTGTCTCTTGTAGCCCCTGACACAAGGTTGAGTGTGTCTCTTGTAGCCCCCCCCTGACACAAGGTTGAGTGTGTCTCTTGTAGCCCTGACACAAGGTTGAGGTGTGTCTCAGCCCCTGACACAGGTTGAGTGTGTCTTTGTAGCCTGACACAAGGTTGAGTGTGTGTCTCTTGTAATGACACAGGTTGAGTGTGTGTGTGTCTCTTGTAGCCCCTGACACAGGTTAGTGTGTCTCTTGTAGTCCCCTGACACAGGTTGGTGTGTCTCTTGTAGCCCCCCTGACACAGGTTGAGTGTGTCTCTTGTAGCCCCTGGCCTTTACACAAGGTTGAGTGTGTGTCTCTTGCCAGCCCCCAGCACAGGTTGAGTGTGTCTCTTGTAGCCCTGACACAAGGTTGAGTGTGTCTCTTGCCCAGCCTGACAGGTTAGTGTGTCTCTTGTAGCCCCAGCACAAGGTTGGGTGTGTCTCTTGTAGCCCTGGCCTGGGTTGAGTGTGTCTCTGCTGACTTCCCTGACACAAGGTTGAGTGTGTCTCTTGTAGCCCCCTGACACAAGGGTTGAGTGTGTCTCTTGGCAGCCCTGACACAGGGTTGGGTGTGTCTCTTGTAGTCCCTATTTTGGGTTGGTGTGTGTCTCTTGTAGCCCTGACACAAGGTTAGTGTGTCTCTTGTAGCCCCCTGACACAGGGTTGAGGTGTGTCTCTTGTAGCCCTGACACAAGGTTGAGTGTGTCTCTTGTATTCAAGCACAAGGTTGAGTGTGTCTCTGCAGCCCCCTGACACCCAGGTTGAGTGTGTCTCTTGCCTTCCCCCTGACACAGGGTTGAGTGTGTCTCTTGTGGCCCCCTGACACAAGGTTGGTGTGTCTCTTGTAGCCCCCTGACACAGGTTGAGTGTGTCTCTGCCCAGCCCCCCTGACACAAGGTTGGGTGTAATGCTCTTGTCAGCCCCTGACACAAGGTTGAGTGTGTCTCTTGTAGCCCCCTGACTGGGTTGGAGTGTGTGTCTCTTGCTGGCCCCCCTGACACAAGGTTAGTGTGTCTCTTGTAGCCCCCTGACACAGATTTGGAGTGTGTCTCTTGTAGTCTGACACAAGGTTGGAGTGTGTGTCTCACCCAGCCCTGACACAGGTGGAGTGTGTCTTGTAGCCCCCTGACACAAGGTTGGTGTGTCTCTTGTAGCCCCTGACACAGGTTGGTGTGTCTCTTAGCAGCCCTAACTGGGTTAGTGTGTCTCTTGCTTGGCCCTGACTGGGTTGGTGTCTCTTGTAGTCCCTGACACAAGGTTGAGTGCGTCTCTTGTAGCCCCTGACACAAGGTTGGAGTGTGTCTCTTGTAGCCCTGACTTCAGGTTGAGTGTGTCTCTTGTGACCCCTGACACCAAAGGTTGAGTGTGTCTCTTGCCCCCCCTGACACAAGGTTAGTGTGTCTCTTGTAGCCCCCCTGACACAGGTGGTGTGTCTCTTGCAGCCCTGACACAAGGTTGGGTGTGTCTCTTGTGGCTACCCCTGACACAGGGTTGGAGTGTGTGTCTCTTGGCCCCCTGGCCTGGGTTGAGTGTGTCTTGGCAGCCCCCCTGACACCCGGGTTGGTGTGTCTTGTAGCCCCCTGACACAAGGTTGAGTGTGTCTCTTGTAGCCCTGACACAGGTTGAGTGTGTGTCTCTTGCCCAGCCCCCCTGACACAAGGTTGGGTGTGTCTCTTGTAACCCCCTGACCTGGGTTGGGTGTGTCTCTTGTAGCCCCCCTGAAGCACAAGGTTGATGTGTCTCTTGCCTTCCCTGACCTGGGTTGAGTGTGTCTCTTGTAGCCCCCTGACACAGGTTGATTATTGTCTCTTGGCAGCCTTGTTTGGGTTGAGTGTGGCTCTTTTGGCCTCTGACACAAGGTTGAGTGCGTCTCTTGTAGACCCTGACACAAGGTTAGTGTGTCTCTTGTATCCCCTGACACAAGGTTGAGTGTGTCTCTTGTATCCCCTGACACAAGGTTGAGTGTGTCTCTTGGCCCTTGACACAGGTTGAGTGTGTCTCTTCCTTGGCCTGACACAAGGGTTGAGTGTGTGTCTCTTGTGTCCCCCTGACCTGGGTTGAGTGTGTCTCTTGCCTTCTTCTGGGTTAGGTGTGTCTCTTGTAGCCCCAACTGGGTTGGTGTGTCTCTTGTAGTCCCTGACACAAGGTTGAAATTAATGTCTCTTTGTACAAGGTTGGTGTGTCTCTTGGTCTGGCACAAGGTTTAATTAATGTCTCTTAGCCCCTGACACAAGGTTGAGTGTGTCTCTTGTAGCCCCCCTGACACAAGGTTGGTGTCTCTTGTAGCCCCTGACACTAGGTCCAGAGTGCGTCTCTTTGTAGCCCCTGACACAAGGTTAGGTGTGTCTCTTGTAGCCCTGACACAAGATGGTGTCTCGCCCCCTGACACTAGGTTGAGTGCGTCTCTTAGCCCCTGACACCTGGTTGAGTGCGTCTCTTGGCCCCCTGAAGCACTAGGTGGTGCGTCTCTTGTAGCCCCTGGCCACAAGGTTGATGTGTCTCTTGTAGCCCTGACACCTAGATTGAGTGTCTCTTTGTAGCCCCTGACACAAGGTTGAGTGTCTGTCTCCTGAAGATGTAGGTCACCCCCCTGCTCTTCTCATCAGTGAGCGCTGTAAACACAGTAATATAGGAGTGTGTCTCAAAAGGTCAATCATTCCACTTATGTTTGGTTTGTGGTGGAGTGAACGATAAGAAATAAGAATATTGTAGAGGAGAAGCGTCGAATGATAGTCTGTCTGTCTGGCTCTCTGTCTGTCTGCTTTTCTGTCTGGCTCTCTGTCTGTCTGGCTCTCTGTCTGTCTGGCTCTCTGTCTCTGTCCTTCCGTCGATGGTGTCTGTTAATCGAAGGGATCTTGGGTCAGAGGTCCAGGTCATTGTTGTTAAAATTCGGGTATTGGTTTCTGAAACCTAACCTAACCTAACCCGGAAGTACAGACCCCCTGCTAGAGAAATAGAGACAGTGCAATTTGGATCACCTAAAGATTGGCCTCCCACCACGCAGCTTGTCTCACCTGCTGATTTAAATACCGCAGTGCTTCCAGTAGGTTAGGTTAGGTTAGGTTAGTTTAGTTTAGTTTAGTTTAGTTTAGTTTAGGTTAGGTTAGGTTAGGTTAGGTTAGGTTTACTCGCTCCTCCTCCTCCTCCTTCTCTCACCCAATCCTCTTCCTGTCCCTCATTCTTCTTCCTCTCCCTCTCCTTTATCTCGCCCCTCCTTCTTTCCTCCAGCTTGCCGTCTTCTTCCTTATCTCTTATTTTCTCTTCCATTTTCTCGTGCATCCCTTCCTCCACCTCCTACATCTTCTTATGCCTTTTCTCCCTATTCCAACTTCCTAATATTATCAGTAATATATTATCATAACCTAACCTAACCTAACCTAACCTAACCTAACCTAACCTAACATACCCTTACCAAATCTAACTTACGACGTCCTAACTTGTCTTAACTAGAACTAGCCTAACCTTAACCTATCCTAATGCAGTTTTACCTTTCCCTAGTATAACCTAACCTAACCTAACCTATTCTTACCTAACCTTACCGCTCTAATCATAAACATCAACTCTACTCAACAGACGTGGTGTACAGTATAGTGTATATGCCCATTGCACCAACCGCCTACAGTAACCTTTGCAACATCTGCGGGATCACAAACCTTTCACTACTCGCAAGTGCTGGCTATCTTTCTTATCGCCAGTCAAGTCCACATTGCTCCATTGTAACCCAGGAGAGGCATTCACAGCTTACTACCATTTCCTCCTGGATGAGGGTCTTATTCCATAAATCTAAAATATATTTTCGCCTCGAACCACCGCCTTAACGCACGTGCGTGTGATCACGTGGGCGCAGAGCTGAATCCTCTCCATTTTTCAACACCTGGAGGGAGACTCTCGTACATCGGGCATGTGGGAGAATGCACGTTCCGGGGCCACGCTGCCAGACGCAGAAAGCTGCTCCGTCAGCATGGAGTACAGCGGCCATGTGCTGGGGAGTGATTCAGCGTGACTCAACCCTCGCCACACAACCCGTCAGGGACAGGCTGCCTTGTGTTAGCCAACGTGTCCACTCATGCTTGTTGCCCACCACCACCCAACTCTTGTTCTTTACACACTGAAAAAAAAAGAACCCACACCGGAATGTAAAGGAGATTGAATTCATCAGACCGCAAACTTCCCGATTCCTTGGTGGTGTTACTCAATGGTTAGATAATTTGTCTTCCGCTTTACACCTTGGCAGTCAACACTACAGTAGCCGAGGCCGGAAGCCACGTATCTTAAGCAGTAGATTGTTTTGGAAGTGACGTCACGGCCTGGGAACAATACCATTGGTCAATCTGTGTTGGAAGATACAGAAGGGGGATAGATCACTGTCCTCTAACTACCGCCCAATCAGTCTAACATCAATAGTAGGCAAATTACTGGAAGCAATCATTTCAAACTCTATACGAAATCACCAGGAGAAGCATCGATTGATCAATGATTCTCAGCATGGCTTCACAAGCGGACGTTCTTGTCTAACTAATCTATTAACATTCTTTTCACCAGTTTTCGAATCGGTGGACGAGGACAATTATGATGTGGTATATCTCGACTTTTAGCAAAGCCTTCACAGAGTCCCCACGAAAGACTAATTAGAAAGGTAGAAGCTCATGGCATCTAAGGTAACATCCTTAAATGGATTAGGGCGTGGTTACAGGACAGGAAACAGCACTAAGTCCCATTGGAGCAACGTCACAAGTGGAGTTCCCCAAGGCTCAGTACTTGGACCATTATTATTTATTATATACATAAACGACATAGATATCTGCAGCAACATAAGTAAATTTACTGATGACACTAAAATAGGACGTGTTATTAAATCTGACGAGACTGCAAAACTACAGGAAGATCTAAACAAATTTTTCGAATGGTCTGAAAAATGGCAGATGAAATTCAACGTGGACAAATGTTGAAATTACTAGTAGGATGTAAACAGGGAAACCAGATACCAGATGAACAACGATGCCATAGAGAAATGACTGCGAGAGAGATTTAGAGTAATGATAAGTAGGAATCAAGCCAAGTAAACAATGTGTTTTTGCTCGTAACAAGGCTAATAAAGTACTTGGGTTCATACAAAGGAGTGTTAGTTACAAGACTAGCGAGGTCATCCAAAACTGTATCTGCGCTAGAGACCATAACCTGGATTACGCAGTTCAGTTCTGGTCACCGTATTACAGGATGGATATAGAATCATTGGAAAGAGTTCAGAGGAGAATGACAAGACTAATCCCGGGCATTAGGAACCTGAGTAAAGAGACAGGTTAAAGCATCTTAATTTGCACTCCCCGAGAGATGTAGAGCGAGGGCGACCTGATAGAGGTGTATAAGTGGAAGTCAGGGCTAAACAAAGGGGACATTACAAAGGTACTCAAACTATCCAGCCAGGAGCGAACTCGTAACAATGGTTTAAAATTAGACAAATTTAGATTTAGGCGCGAAATAGGTAAACATTGATTTGGAAACAGAGTAGTGGATGAATGGAACAAGTTACCAAATATCATCATTAACTCGAATATGCTGGATAGCTTCAAACATAGGTTGGATGCTTATATGAGCAATAGGGGTGTAAACGGGACTGTCCAGTATGGGCCAATAGGCCCGCTGCAGTTTCCGCCATTCTTATGTTCTTATGTTCTTAAGACACTACGTGGCTGCCGCGTGAACTGTGGTTCCGCCCGAAGGAGGAAACCTGGGCTGAGGGAAGGGTGGAGGGACCTTTGTATAGAAGGGAGGTAGTGAGGAGAGCTTAGTAGTTTGTGTATGAGGGAGAGAGGAGGAGAAGAAGGAGAGAATGGATAAGTGGTTTTGTATAGGAAGGGAGGAAGGAAGGAGGGAGGAGGGATGGAAGGGAGGGAATTGGTAGGTGGTTTGTATTAGAGATGAAGGATGGAGAGAGGGAAGAAAGGTGGGGAATAGGTAAGTGGTGTGTGTAAGAGGAGAGGGAGAAAGGCAGGGAGGGAGGGAGGAGGAGGAGGAGGAGTTGAAGTATGGAGGTATGGAAGGGAAAGGGTGAAGGGGTTAGTTGGAAATAAAACACCTGGATCAAATGACTCTCTCTCTCACACACACACACACACACACACACATACTATCATGGCAGCTTGTGTAGAAGAAACTTGGTAAATTTTCAATGAATTTGGGAAGACTGTTTCACCCACCACTAGCGGAGCAGTGTGTCCTGTCCATCCATCAGTCCGCCCATCTGTCAATCCGTTCATCTGTCCATCTGTGTGTCCATCCGTCCATCCATCCGCTCGCCCGTCCGTCCTTGACATTTCTGTAAGTCGTAAGCTTATTCACTCTCAGTAGATATTAAACAAACTGCCTCCAACGAAATACCTCAACCTTTTGAACTCCACCGTATCAAGTGAGTTATAACCACCATAAACAGAGTATGTCATCAGTTGTGGTGTACGCCGGGGATGACTGACTGACTGACTGGTGCGGCTAACTGACTGACTGGTGCGGCTGACTGACTGACTGGTGCGGCTGACTGACTGACGACTGGTGCGGATGACTGACTGACTGGTGCGGCTGACTGACTGACTGACTGGTGCGGCTGACTGACTGACTGGTGCGGCTGACTGACTGACTGGTGCGGCTGACTGACTGACTGGTGCGGCTGACTGACTGACTGGCTGGTGCGGTTGACTGACTGACTGGTGCGGCTGACTGACTGACTGACTGGTGCGGCTGACTGGTGCGGCTGACTGACTGACTGGTGCGGCTGACTGACTGACTGGTGCGGCTGACTGACTGACTGGTGCGGCTCTGTGTACTACCCCCTGAACTTCTCTACTATTAACGGATAATCAAACAAGCCATCGAGACCCCGTTTGTGATGACGCAATGAACCGTATCTATAGGAATATTAACGAGGGAGACAAGGACGTTGGGATGACGGGGTGTGGTATGAGGGTGAGGGTGTGGTATAAGGGGTGAGGGGTGTGTGGTATGGGGTGAGGGTGTGGTATGAGGGGTGAGGGGGTGTGGTATGAGGGATGACGGGGTGGTATGAGGTGAGGGGGTTGTGGTATGGGGGTGGGGGTGTGGTATGGGGTGAGGGGTGTGGTATGGGGTGAGGGGGTGTGGCGTGGAGGGTGAGGGGGTGTGGTATGAGGGTGAGGTGTGGTATGAGGTGAGGGTGTGGTATGAGGTGAGGTTGTGGTATGAGGTGGGGTGTGGTATGGTGGGGGGTGTGGTATGAGGGGTGAGGTGTGGTATGAGTGAGGTGTGGTATAGTGGTGTGGTATGAGGTGAGGGGTGTGTATGAGGTGGGGGTGTGGTATGAGGTGAGGGGGTGTGGTATGAGGTGAGGTGTGGTATGAGGGGTGAGGGGGTGTGGTATGAGGGTTGTGGTATGGGGTGAGGGGGGTGTGGCGTGAGGGGACGTGGTATGAAGGGTGAGGTGTGGCATCAAAGGGGACAGGTGTGGCATGAGAGGGAGGAAGATCAGGGAGTGAGGGAACAACACGGAATATGTATTTTGAGGAACACTTGAAGATTAAACCTCGGCTTGTTTTACCTTAAGAGTAGCAACCCAACTTAACCTCACCTAACCGGATCACCTGAAGAATCATCGCCCCAGCTTATTTCACCTGAAGATTAACTACCTTAATGCTAACCTTCTTCTTCTTCTAACCTAACCTAACCTAACCTAACCTACATCCACACTGAATAATAATAAAAAAAAATGTCTTTTTAGTTTACATGCGAGCCACCGTGTGTGTGTGTGTGTGTGTGTGTGTGTGTGTGTGTAAGCCGAGGCACGTGGCAGATGCGGGCGGCCTGGTGACACCAATCCCAGACTGTGTGCGCGCGCATACTTACTTGTGTGTGTGTGTGTGTGTGTGTGTGTGTGTGTGTGTGTGTGTGTGTGTGTGTGTGTGTGTGTGTGTGTTCTTACCTGTGTGTGTATATGTGCCTACGTGCGTGTATAGTCTCTTCTTCTACCCTAAGTAGGTTATACACACACACACACAACACAGACACAGACACACACACACACAACTGCTCAGATAACACTTCCCGGAATCAAGGAAGCTTAGGAGTGTGAAAACAGCTTTTATGGTAATTAGTTAGAGTAAGTTTTTACCTTCATAGAAGTAAAGGAAATCATCCTCTCATGATCCGAGAGGGGCTATTATGGTCCCCCTGAAGATTAGACCCCAAATTATTTTACCTGAAATTGGGTGAAAAGGTGGGGGGGTTAATCTTCAGGTGAAATAAGGGGCTAATCTTCAGGTGAAATGTGGGGAATCTTCAGGTGAAATAAAGGGGCTAATCTTCAGGTGAAGTAAAGGGGCTACTCTTCGGTGAAATAAAGGGGCAGATCTTCAGGTGAAATGTGGGGCTAATCTTCAGGTGAAATAAGGGCTAATCTTCAGGTGAAATAAAGGGGCTATCTTTGGAATGAAATAAAGGGAATTAATCTTCAGTATATATAAAATTTACCCTTAAAATGTTCTTCACTATCTTAACTTAAACAATGTAAGATAAGTTAGGTTGGGTTGCCGTTGGGTTGGGTTGGGTTGGGTTGGGTTGGGTTAAGGTTGGGTGGTTAGGTTGGGTTGGGTTGGGTTGGGTTGGGTTGGGTTGGGTAGGTTAGGTTGGGTTGGGTTGGGTTGGGTTGGGTTGGGTAGTTGGGTTGGGTTGGGTTGGGTTGGGTTGGGTTGGGTTGGGTTTGGGTTGGGTTAGGTTGGGTTTGGCTGGGTTGGGTTGGGTTGGGTTGGGTTGGGTTAGGTTGGGTTTGGGTTGGGTTGGGTTGGGTTGGGTTGGGTTGGGTTGGGTTGGGTTGGGTTGGGTTTGGGTTGGGTTGGGTTGGGTTGGGTTAGGTTGGGTTGGGTTGGGTTGGTTTGGGTTGGGTTAGGTTGGGTTGGGTTGGGTTGGGTTGGGTTGGGTTGGGTTAGGTTGGGTTGGGTTGGGTTGGGTTAGGTTGGGTTGGGTTAGGTTGGGTTGGGTTGGGTTGGCGTTGGGTTGGGTTGGGTTTGTTTGGGTTGGGTTGGGTTAGGTTGGGTTGGGTTGGGTTGGGTTGGGTTGGGTTTGGGTTGGGTTAGGTTGGGTTGGGTTGGGTTGGGTTGGGTTGGGTTGGGTTGGGTTGGGTTGGGTTTGGGTTGGGTTGGGGTTGGGTTGGGTTAGGTTAGGTTGGGTTGGGTTGGGTTGGGTTGGGTTGGGTTGGGTTTGGGTTGGGTTGGGTTGGGTTAGGTTGGGTTGGGATTAGGTTGGGTTGGGTTGGGTTTGGGTTGGGTTGGGTTGGGTTGGGTTAGGTTGGGTTGGGTTAGGTTGGGTTGGGTTGGGTTGGGTTTGGGTAGGTTAGGTTAGGTTATTTGTGTTAAGGTGTGAAGTGGTTCTGGTTCTTGGACAGCAGAAAGGCGGTCACTTTGTGTTTCTGTGGAGGTTGTGTGTGTGTATGTATGTCCGGGATGAGTACTGGCACCTGTATCTGTCCATGAGTGCCAAGATGTTGTTAGAAATATAAGTCTAAAGTCTCTCTCTCTCTCTCTCTCTCTCTCTCTCTCTCTCTCTCTCTCTCTCTCTCTCTCTCTCTCTCTCTCTCTCTCTCTCTCTCTCTCTCTCTCTCTCGATGTCTGACTTTCTGAGTATACAAAGACTCATGCAGAGACAACTTTAGTTCTGTATATACAAATTAGAGCTTTATCAGTAATCTTCTAAGAGAATTGTTACATGACATCTCGTTCTGCCCAGTTCTTATCCGGTCGTCTCTCGAAGGTCACGTAAATTTTTTTTTTTTTTTTTGGTGAAGACTTGATCATTTGTTCGGGTTAAGCTGCTGAACACTTTACTGTACATTAGGTAGTGTAGTTGTCCAATCTTGGGGGGTAAATCAACAGAGATGTGGACGTCCCAATCTGATATAATCTGCCCACATGTGAGTGTATGTAATGGTGCAGCATGGTGATGGTTTAATGGCGGAGTATATAATGGTGCAGTATATAATGGTGTAGTGTGAAAGGTTGGCTTTGGTATTCAATAGTCACGAAGCGGAAAATGTGAAACAACGGGAAAACCTGACTGGTGAACTTGAGAGGTGTGTGTGTGTGTGTGTGTGTAATAATAATAATAATAATGATAATAAACGGTTTATTAATAGAGTTGCAGCCGGTGGCTGAAAATATACAAACTTACATGTGATTTAGACACAATGATATGCGTTCAATACATTTTCAGGGCTGTACAGTACATAAATCAGGAGCTGTTTATTATTTTAACAATAGATGGCATGGTGCTGTTCTTATATCTATCAGTGTGGGCTCTTATGGGCTGAATTTTGTTGTAGTGGTGGACTGCGCGAGGTGGGTGGAGGACTGCCGATGGCAGGAGGTGGCAATGACGAGGATGGTGCATTAGTTGGCTGCCAAACCTTGCTGGTGCTCGGTGGTGGAGGTCACTGAGGGATGGTATTTCCAGGGTGAAGAGAGCGTTGTTGTAACCGGAGTATTCTGCGCCGAGCATGATTCTGCAGGCCCATTTCTGTACCTTCTCTAACTGACGTTGTTGGGTAGAGTTGAGAGAAGACGACCAGGCTGGTGACGCATGCATTAATTTGGAGAGAATAAAGGCGTTGTAGATAGTCCTCTGCTCTGGCATGGGTGCTCTAAGTGACTTGAGTCGTCATAGCATGTAGAGTCGGTACGAGGCTGCCTTGATTGTGTTGTTTACATGGGCCTTCCAATCCAGTTTGTTGTCTATAGTTACACCCACGAGTTTGGCAGACTGCACCAGGGTGCCTTGTAGCGATGAGTAGTCTGGTGCGGTGTTGTCCACTGAAACCCCCACAGTGCAGTCATCCACGTACTTCCACCTGTGAGGAGTGTCCTACAGACCGTCGTTGATCAGGATTAGGAAGCACAGTGGTCCCATCTTGGTCCCCTGGGGAACACCGCAGGTGAGGTGTTGACATGTGGAGACAGAACCCTGGTACCTGACTGCCTGACGACGCTCACTCAGGAAATCGGTGAGCCATGAGACCAGGTTGGTGGACAGCCTTAGAGCAATGGCCTTGTTGATAATAGTTGATAACAGTGCAATAATCAACAAGGTCAAAAGCCTTCCTGAAATTAACAAGGGCAACAGCCAGTGATGTCTTACGTGTGTGTGTGTGTGTTCACCAGCAAATATTATCACCTTAGTCTTAATGGCCGGATATATTAATTTGAGGCTGTGATGAGATAATTATTTGGTACAGGATTTGGGAATGGAGTGAACTGAGTAAAGAATCATTAGGTTAGGTTAGGTTAGGTTACGTTACATTACGTTACGTTACGTTACATTACGTTACGTTAGATGTGGCTGCGTAGCTAATGCATAAAGAATTTATTCGTAAATATGAGAACAAAATGAGAACTAAAGTGTAGATAATTATAACAAGATCAGCAAGTGAAGCCTTTTGGAGGAGCTGAGTCACTTACCTTTAGCAGGACTTCTGTAGGAGACGTACACCTTCCTCCTGGGCGGCGTCCTCTCCCTCCCAGGTGAAGGTGGAGGTCCTTTGGGTACGAAGTCATTACCAACACTGAGTGGGAAAACCTTTGCACAGTTTTCCCCCAACAAAAACTCCTTCAGGTTTTCGTGAACGAGGATTGGAAGACAAGACTCTTTTTAGACAGACCGTGGCCGTTTGCCTTAGTAACTGAACTTGTGACAGATTAAGGGATACTCGGTCGTGTTCTGACATACCCTGAAGTCAGCATACAAGTTTCTGACGTACAAAAGTGTCAGCAAACGACCTTCTGAACCACATAACCTTGTGTTACGAACCCCTCCACCAATTGTCATGATCTACCTACCCAGCACTACGAACCACGCCATCTATTGTCCTGATCTACCTACCCAGCACCACGAGCAACGCCATCTAGGGACGAGACACGAGTATGACTCGTCTTAGTTACCACTCGGGGGTTTCCCTTCTCCATATCCTGGTTGTTGCGTCACCTCCTCCAAGTCTTCTTTGTCAGCTCCAATTCGAGGAGAGAGCAGTTCACTCTGGGAAGTGACCACAGGATCACCTATCCTGGAAACCTACGGCACAGTGACTACCTACCCTCTTCTACAATACTCAGCCTTACTCGTCAGCCATCTCAGCTCCGCACTTAAGTATTTGTAATCTTATATTGCCTCCCCCGCGTCCACTTGCTTCAAATTATTGTATGTTGTATAAATATGTATATACTGTTAATGTTTAGGTTAAGTATGGTTAAGGGATCTGGGTAGACTTTTAACTATATTCTAAATCCCCAACTCGTAACACTTGCTAATAGACATAATATATGGATAACAGACCTACCTCCCATACAGGCACGACCGAGAGACGACCTATCCGAGTCATGTGTTAAGAGAATATGGCGACTAATCGACATGTGAGTCAGATCTCTCGAGGAAGCACATGTTAATGGTCTGGTCGAGAGAGATGGGGTCGAGTAAACGGCTTTTCGGTGCAGAGACACGACGTTGAAATTTCCTTCAGAGAAAGACGTGAAGACATAATGGCTTTTCTACAAGACTTGTGATGGAGCAAAAGCAAATGACCTTTTTAGACAGTACAGCACTACCATTATGACCTTCTGTTGAACAAGAGGTCAAGAGACTGACCTTACGAGGCAGCTCAGCACTATACTTTCTCGACATTCGGTTGCATTTGTGGGGAAGAAATCGCATCACGGCCGAGCCACGAGAGGGAGTGACCTTCTTTGTAACTCAGGTTGATTATTTATTATATATATCCTGAGTAAAGAACGATTACCGTGATGACGTCAGGGATGGATTTATTGAGGCTAGTGTGGGATGTAGTCAACGTTTCCTGTTACCTGAGGCTGATGCTCTCTCTCTCTCTCTCTCTCTCTCTTTTTCTCTGTCTGTCTGTCTTTTTATTTGTGTCTTGTCCATAATAAACTTTCTTACATTCTTTCTCCCTGTATCTCTGTCTGCTTGTCTGTCTGTCTTTTGTCAATATGTCTTCCTTCAGGAGTCTTCAGAATACTTGACTCTTCCTTCAGGAGTCTTCAGAATACTTGAGTCTTCCTTCAGGAACCTTCAGAATACTCGACTCTTCCTTCAGGAGTCTTCAGAATACTTGAGTCTTCCTTCTAGAGTCCTTAGGATACTCGAGTCTTCTTTCAGGAGTCTTCAGAATACTTGAGTCTCTCTTCAGGAACCTCAGGGAGTCTTCAGGTAGCATCAGGAAACACGAAATTTGTCTGGGGATAAAAGACACATTTATTTGTATGAAACTTTCATATAGAGAAGAAGTTGGTCATCAGCGTCTGGCCAAACTTGTGTTGACAATGTTGCTATTGGTCTAGTGAGAATGTGGTGGGCGGTAGGTACAGAGGGTGGTGGGCGGCAGGTACAGGGGGTGGTGGGCGGCAGGTACAGGGGGTGGTGGGCGGCAGGGCGGCAGGTGGTGGTGGGCAGGGGGTGGTGGGCGGTAGGTACAGGGGGTGGTGTTTGGCAGGTACTTTGGGAAAAATGAACAACTAACTTTCACGAGCTATTGTGAGTATGTCTGTCTGCCTCAAGCTGGTCAGCCATCCCTTCCATCTTCTTTCCTTTCTCTCCTTCCCTTTCTCTCCCTCTCTCTTGTCATTCTCCTCTGGATTCTTTCCAAGGATTCTATATCCATTCTGGAATACAGTGACCAGAACTGAACTGCATAATCCAGGTGAGGTCTCACAAGTGCAAGATATAGTTTTAGGATGACCTCGCTAGTTTTGTAACTAACACTCCTTTGTATGAACCCAAGTACTTTATTAGCCTTGTTACAAGCAAATACACATTGTTTACTTGGCTTAAGATTCCTACTTATCATTACTCCTAAATCTCTCTCGCAGTCGGATTCCACAATGGCATCGTTGTTCATCTGGTAACTGGTTTCCCTGTTTACATCTCCTATACTGAGTACTTAACATTTGTCCACATTGAATTTCATCTGCCATTTTTCCGACCATTCGAAAAATTTGTTTAGATCTTCCTGTAGTTTTGCAGAGTCCTCGGCAGATTTAATTACACGTCTTATTTTAGTGTCATCAGCAAATTTACTTATGTTGCTGTCTATGCCGATATCTATGTCGTTTATGTATATAATAAATAATAATGTTCCTAGTACTGAGCCTTGGGGAACTCCACTAGTGACGTTGCTCCAATGCGATTTAGTGCCGTTTATGCTCACTCGCTGTTTCCTGTCCCGTAACCACGCCCTAATCCGTTTAAGGATATTACCTTTGATGCCATGAGCTTCTACCTTTCTAATTAGTCTTTCGTGGGGGACTCTGTCGAAGGCTTTGCTAAAGTCGAGATATACCACATCATAATTGTGCCCCTCATCCACCGATTCGAAAAATGATGAAAAGAATGTTAATAGATTAGTTAGACATGAACGCCCGCTTGTGAAGCCATGTTGAGAATCATTGATCAACTTGTGCTTCTCCAGTTGGTATCGAATAGAGTTTGAAATAATTGATTCTAGTAATTTACCTACTGTTGATATTAGACTGATTGGGCGGTAGTTAGAGGATAGTGATCTATTCCCCTTCTTGAAAATCGGTATTACATTCGCTATCCTCCAGGATTCTGGCACGACACCTGTTTTTAAGGACATGTTAAACAACTTTGCTAAGGGCATACTAAGCTCATCCTTACATTCCTTTAATACTCTGGCAAATATCTCATCGGGACCAGGTGACTTATTCGGCTTCAGTTTGTCTATTTGCTTACTAACATCGTTACTAGTCACTACTATCTCGCTTAATTTGTTTTCTTCACTATCTGTGAATAGAGTCGGTGCCTCGGGTATCATGTTTAAATTTTCGGTGGTGAAAACTGTTGAAAAATATTTATTCAGATTATTGCTCATTTCTCCGTCGTTATCAGTTTGCTCGCCGGTATCTGAACGTATTGGTCCAATCTTATCTCGTGTTTTAGTTTGACACATTTGGTAGAATCCTTTGGGGTTTGTTTTTGCCTCCCCTGCTGTCTTCGGTTCATAATTCCTCTTGGCATTTCTTATCTCGGTTTTAACCCTACCGGCCAATACCTTATAATACTCCAAGAGGTAAATTTCGCCACGATTTATCCTTCTACCTTTAGCCTTCCTTTGGCCAATAATGTTCTTTAAATAATTATTTATCCATTTAGGGTCATTGTTGTCTGATCTGAGTTTTTTGTATGGTATGTTCTGCCTTTGTGCATTAAGTAACTCATTATTTAAATTGTTGTGGAACTCGGCAATGTCAGATCTCGTTATCAGGTCCGTGTCATCTGTCAGGTTCACATCCAAGCGTGACACCCCCTCTCTCAGCTGCCTCTTTAAACTATCAAAGTTTGCCCTTCTGAAATCTGGGCCTTTCATGGAATTCCCTTTATGTCCTACCTCGACATTGCTAATGAGGTTTTCTCTGTTCGACAGAACTAAATCGAGTATATTATTACCCCGGGTGGGTTCGGTTATATGTTGACTTAGGAAACAGTCCTGGATCGTTTTGACGAAATCCTCTGATACTGAGTTACCCGTAAGGTCAGTCCAATCTATTTGGCCAAGGTTAAAGTCGCCTACTATACAGACTTTGTTGTGTATGGAAGCCCTGCGCATTTCATCCCAGATAAGTCGCTCATTAACTCTATCAAGATTGGGAGGTCTATTTATTACTCCTGTGATTAATTTTTCCCGACCGTCGCTTAATTCTATCCAAATTGTTTCTGTATTCCGCTCAGTTTTTATTTCCTTATTTATTTCGCACTTCAGATTATCCCTGACATAGATTGCTACTCCGCCTCCTTTCCTGGTCTGCCTATCTGTATGGTACAATTTGTAATCCGCAATTTGGTATTCGACCGGCAATTCACGTGAGTCTAGGTTGATCCATGTTTCAGTGAATGCTATTATATCGATTTTTTCGGTGCATACCAAGGCCCTAATATCATCCATTTTGTTTCTCATACTTCTACTGTTTGCGTAGTAGACATTTAAGTTAGTCGTGTTCTGAGTCCTCCGTTTACCGCGTTTAAGTTTAAACTCCCTGTTTAATTTAGTTTTGTCATCATTCCTAACACTATTTCCCTGTAACCTTTCACGTTGTTTACCCGCTCCCACTACAGTCTCCCCCACCCAATTGCTCATATGTCTGTATGTGAATCATGTCATCCACACACACACACACACACACACGATATGTCTGTTTGATTACCTCTCTCTCTCTCTCTCTCTCTAATTCCTTCACCCTCTCACCTCATGTATTCAATTTCCACCAATAATTAGCGATAATCACATGCCAGATTATTACTGCTATAACTGCAAATTATCAGAATTATAGAGTCGTCGAGCTCTCATTAAGACTCAACCACGATAATTACTCAGACCTGATTTTTACTTGGTGTATGTGTTTATGTATGCTGTAGATGTGTGTGTGTGTGTGTGTGTGTAGATGAATTATTGACTTTTGCCGCGGACAGCAGCTAGTTTACTGTGCACCCTATACTCCTCCTGTGAGCGGTAGCGCCTAATGATTACAGGTAGGAGGCCACAAACGGTGTGTTTATTTACGAGACCCGCGGCTTGTGGTGAGCGGATATTGTGGCATTATATGTGACAAGAGTATTTCCAGTACATTGTTTAGTTAGGTGTGTGTGTGTGTGTGTGTGTGTGTGTGTGTGTGTGTGTGTGTGTCCTCTGAACCGCTGAGAAAAATTCGCCTAAATTGAGGAATCGTATCACTAGTCCTGGTGAGATTTGGTCACACACACACCATGTTTGAACTTGACCTTTATCGCCAACCTAACCTAACCTAACCTAAACTAACCTAACCTAATAACCTAACCTAACCCTAACCTAAAACCCTGATAAGTGTATTAACTCCCCCCTTCTCTCTCCATCCTGTTGTTCGCCCTCCTCACCCTCCTGTTGTTCCTCCCTCACCTCCTGTTGTTCTCCCTCCTCACCCCTCCTGTTGTTCGCCCTCCCTCACCCTCCCCCTGCCCTCCTCACCTCCTGTTGTTCCTGTCCTGTTCTTCCCTCACCCTCCCACTCCTCCCTGTTGTTCCCTCCTCCCCTCCCACCTTCCTACTATTGATCCCTCACCCTCCTGTTGTTCTCCTCCCTCACCCTCCTATTTCTCCTCCCCTCCCCTTCCTCCCTCTTGTTACTCACCCTCCTGTTGTTCCCTCCCCACCCCTCCCTGTTGCCCCTCCCTCCCTCACCCTCCTTCCTACTATTGATCCCCTCATCCCTCCCTCACCCTCCTGTTGTTCGCCCTCCCTCACCTTCCTACTATTGATCCACTCCCTCACCCTCCTGTTTGCCCTCCCTCACCTTGCCCTCTCCTCACCCTCCTGTTATTCGCCCTGTCTCACCCTCCTGTTGTTCTCCCTCCCTCACCCTCCTGTTGTTCGCCCTCCCTCACCTTCCTACTATTGATCCACTCCCTCACCCTCCTGTTGTTCGCCCTCCCTCACCTTTCTTCTATTGATCCACTCCCTCACCCTCCTGTTAATTCTGAAGCTCGACAAATCCCTCACGCGCTCTCCCTCCCTCTCCTCCTAACCCTTCCCTACCTACCTTCTCTTCCCTCTCTCCCTTCCTACCTTCCTCCCTCTTTCCCTGCATGCTCTCCTTCCCCTCCCCCTCTCTCTCTACCTACCTCCTTGCCTCCTTTTTTTTTGTAGGTAAAGGAGGAGAGAAGGAAGATTAGAGGTGGGGGAAGGAAGTTATAGTTCGGAAAATGAAGAAATTTAGGAGGAGGTAAGAGAGGGCGGGCTGTTAGGGTTGTGTCATGGGTTAGTTATTGTCTGCCGGTACAGGCACTAGACAGCCTACCCTGTACCATATATGGGTGTTTTAAGGGCCTTATTTCAAATTCCGCCGACCCTACTGGCGGATGCTGGTCTAGGGAGGTTGTCTATTGCCTGGCCGTGTAGATCGGGGGTGGTAATGGACCTTTTGAGATTTGGTAACTTTTTGGGAACCATGTATGGTTGTTGTCATTATCTGGTGGGAGTCTTTGAAGGAGTTCTTGCTCTGATAGTTCTATCTTTTGCCAGACTCTGCTGGCCAGGGTGTGCAGCTGCTGGTTGATGGGTTTCATTCTCAGGTCTCTATGTATCTCGGCTGTGGTTCTGGTCCTTCCTCCCTCCTTATCTGCCTCCTCCCCCCCTCCCTCCCTCCCTCCCTCCTCCCTACCTTCCTGCCTCCCTCCCTCCCGTCCCCTCCCCTCCCTCCCCTTCCCTTCCCTTCCCTTCCCTTCCCTTCCCTTCCTCCCCCTCCCTCTCCCTCCTCCCTACCTGCCTCCCTACCTGTCCTCTCCCCTCCCCTCTCCTCCCTAACTTTACCAACAATCCTCTTACCTGTACACACTCGACACATACACCCTCCTCCCCCCTCCACCTTCCACGGGACGATTACACTCATAAGTCGTATCACGTTCCTGGCCAACATGTGACCTGTTTCTCGCTCTTTCTCGC
>NW_024717620.1:2720555-2773055 GCF_018991925.1 Homarus americanus | reverse complement strand
TAATTGTAATCGCTCCTAGGAGCGATTTCGGCTTGTGCAGAACAATAAGACCCTTGTCGTTGACGCGATGAGTATAATTCGGTCAAAACCTGTTGAATACAATTCACACATAACAACTGCTGGTACATCAGGACACAGTTTGAATAATACGATCAATATACAGTACAAAATTACACATATGAAAGTTATTTAGAGTTCTCAGAGGATTCAACAGTTCACAATCACACTCACGTTTTGGGGTCTAGGGTTAGAGTCCAGGGGTCACCAAACTTTTTTCACAGTGGGCCGGATAACTGAAAGAATGACGAGCGTGGGCCGCATAATCATTCTGTTCAATACTTGCAAGCCAGAACGAAAGCTCTGGTAACGTCAGAGCGTAGGCGGAGCTACCACGAGCCGGGGAAGGACTTGGGATCCGGCCCGCGGGCCGTAGTTTGGTGACCCCTGGGTTAGACCAACGAGAACAAATATATTGTCCTGCAGGAAGATATTGGCTGACGAGAATCAAGATGTTGCCTCTACGGTAGAAGGCGATAGTCTGTCCCTCCGGCAGTTACACAGCTGCTACCAGCTCCATCTCACTTAGTAAGCTATTCTGAGTTGTAAACAGTTGCTTCACTTAACATGTGGCCGGCGCGCACAATTGTGCTTCGCGATAACAGTAATGTTAAGAGGGGGGGGGGGGTAAGGAGGGGGGGGGAGGTAAGGGAGGGAGGGAGGGAAGGTAAGGGAGGGAGGGAGGGAAGGTAAGGGTAAGGGAGGGAGGGATAAGCTACAGTGTCACGGTCACCTGTACACTACCTGTCGTCAAGCTCTGGAAGTTAATCGCCTGACGGTTCGTAGTTCAGGGGTAATGATTCACCAGTGCGGCTGACAAAATGTCCTGTCTTCCTGGGATGCTCCTTGATCCGGGTCATACATTTACTAACTCAGGGTTGGGTTGTGGTCTTGGCAGCAGTTTTTACTCCATAAACGAAGTTATGTTTGCGTAACCTTATTATACCGAGCTGTTTACGTACACGGCCCACAGCCCTTATTGTATGTATGTATGTATGTATGTGACCATAGGAAATGGCCTCCATGGATCGTTGTGTTGTGGGGGGAGAGGGACGGTGTGCGAGGAAAGACGACCCCCTGGCCACTCTGTTAAGTTAGATGGAGCAGTTGAGGAGTGAGATGGACGTTTTAAAGGGGGAGAACGAAGCCCTCAGGACTGAACTCCTTCAGGTAGGTGTCCTGCCTAGCAGGATACCTGCGAAGGAGAGCAGGCGTAGAGAGTGGTTGTTTCCAAGGGGACTAGGGTCAGACTCAGGAAAGCTGACCAGGGTGTGGAGTGCAGTAACCCCTACCAGGTGTTGGAGGAAGCTGGCGAGGAGGAGAGGGGGCAGGACGGTGTGGTGCAAGGAGAGGAAAGGGCAGTCGTTCAAACCCTGCCCAGTGGTAAGGTCGCGATAGTTGGGGACAGCCAGGTGAGGTTTTTAGATAGGACTTTTTGTGCAAGAGATAGGAAACGTAGGACTAGGGTGTGTTTTCCTGGGGCTGGGATAGGGCATGTAGCTGAGAGGATAGATAGGGTTTTGTCAGGGGAGGGTACCAATCCAGTAGTGTGTTTTAGTGTGGGAGGAAACGACATAGGAAAGGTTAGGAGTGAGGAACTTTTCAAGAGGTATAGGGAGGCGCTGGGGAAGGTTAGAGATAGGGGAGGGATCCCGATAGTATGTGGTGTCTTGCCTAGAAGAGGGGTTGGTCGTGAATGGCTGTCCAGGGCAATTGCTATAAATTGCCGACTGGAAAAACATTGTGCAAACAATGGTTGGGCATTCATTGATAACTGGCAACGATTCTATGGCAACGACTACCTGTACAGTCGTGACGGAGTACACTTGTCTCGTGCGGGGTAAAGACGTTGTCTGCATCCCTGGAGCGTGAAATTGTCACTCCAAAGGGGGGGTTTCGCCAGTAGAGAGAGGTAGGGGTAAGTGGGAGTCAAAAAACAAGCTGGTCCTGGGAAGTAAAATTGGTTACTCAGGACAAGGGGCAAAACAGGACCAAGGAAGGGTAGGTTTAAATGTATACTATACAAACAGTAGGAGCGTTAGAAATAAAATAGACTTGCTGAGAGCGGTTGTATGTACCGAGAATGTAGACGTCATAGCAATCACCGAAACTTGGATGAATCTGGTTAGCAAAATTTTTTTATCAGAGTACCACATAGAAGGGTACAACCTTTTTCACAAGGACAGGGAAGGTAGGAAGGGGGGAGGGGTCTCACTCTTCGTCAGGGATACATTAAAATGTTGTATTAATAATTCAATAAAGGGTGAAATAGGAACAGAGTCTGTATGGGTAGAAATTGCGGAAGGAAGAGAAAAACTAATTATGGAAGTGATTTACAGGTCCCCAAGTCTTGGGAAAAAAGCAGCTCAGCCCATGTGGCAGGAAATGAGTTGGGCAGCAAAATACGACAACCTGTGCATAATGGGGGATTTCAAATTCACAAATACTGTATTGACTGGGACAACATTATAGGTGACTGTGAATCTGAAGACTTCCTAGACGCAGTATAGGAAAAAAATTTAAAACCACTATTTATAGAACCTGCCAGAGGTGACAATATATTAGACCTAGTATTAACAAATAAAGAAAATATTATCAGAGATATCACAGTAGGGGAAGAACTAGGGAACAGTGATCACAGAGAAATCAGGTTCACCCTAAATTGGGAAACAAAAAACAATGACAATATGGTCAGAGTCCCAAACTTTCGGTCACCTGGGAACAGTCAGGTTAGTCCCCTGTAGGAACGGGTGAGGTCACCGGCGACACAACAATTGATCATGACTATAATATATTCACTAGTATACTACGTAAAGCACAAGAACAAAATATACCATACAGAAAAATTAGGTCAAATAAGAATGAGCCAAGGTGGATGACCAGAAAACTTAAACATGACATAGGAATAAAAAAAGGAATTTATAAGAAATTAAAGGGAGGGGAGGAGCAGCTCAGAAATAGGTATAGTGAACTATCCAGGAATGTTAAGAAAAATGTAAGGAAAGCAAAGAGGGACTACAAAAACAGGATAGCAGGAGAATCCAAGGCGAATTCCAAGGGATTTTTCCAGGTATATAGGACAAAGGTCAAGGACAAAGTGAGGCCTTTAAAGTCAGAGAGAGGGGAAGTGGTCGATGATAGTGAGAAAATAAGCAAAGCATTAAACAGCTGCTTATCAGTTTTCACAGAAAAAATTCACGAGGAAACGCCAGATGTGGAACTGATATTTAGAGGAAATGAAGAAGAGAAATTAAAGAATATCACTATCAGAAAAGATGATTTTCTTAAGAAGCTAAATAAATTAAAGAAGACAAAATACCCAGGACAGGATGAAATTTTCCCTTGAGTTTTGAAAGAGTATAAGTAACAGCTTAGTGGACCCCTCGTAAATTTATTTACAAAATCATTAGACACGGGAGTTGTGCCAGACTTATGGAAACTGGCAAATGTAGTACCCATATTCAAAAGGGGAGACAGAGCATTAGCGTCAAATTACCGGTCGATTAGTTTGACATCAGTAGTGGGGAAATTTCTTGAATCAATTATAGCAAATAGCATCCAATTGCATTTCGAGAAAAACAAATTAAACTACGACTCTCAACATGGATTTACAAAGGGAAAATCTTGTCTAACAAATCTGCTGACGTTTTTTAGGAAAGTCTTCGAGGTAGTAGATAATGACGAAAATTACGATGTTATTTACTTAGACTTTAGCAAAGCATTTGACAGAGTACCGCATCAGAGGCTTCTGAGAAAAGTTAAGGCTCATGGTATCGAGTGGAAAGTTTTAAATTGGATAAAATCATGGCTCACCGATAGAACGCAGAGGGTCAGCGTAGATGGTGTTAAATCTGAGTTGGGCTGTGTAACCAGTGGGGTTCCCCAGGGGTTGGTACCGGGCCCACTCTTGTTCATAATCTACATAAACGATCTATATACAGGGATCAGCAGTGACATAAGCAAGTTTGCGGATGACACCAAAATAAGGCGGCAGATTTATTCAGGGCAGGATGCAAATGTACTAGAGGTAGATTTAAATATACTGCAGGAGTTGTCAGAAAAATGGCAAATGATATTCAACAACAGCACGTGCAGCGTACTTAATATTGGAAGAACAAATACTGTCAATGTACAGTATATAGCCTTAACAACATCAACCTAGAGAAGTCGACTTGTAAAAGAGACTAAGGGGTACTTATAAGCCCGGACCTACGGCCTAGAAAACAGTGCGTTAATGTTCGAAATAAGGCAAACAGAGTATTGGGTTTTATATCTAAAAGTGTAAGTAACAAGAGTGCAGAGGTCTTATTGCAACTATATCTTCCGCTAGTCAGGCCGCACCCCAAATAGTGTGGGGAGATATGATAGAAGTATTTAAGTGGGTGAAAGGAATCAATAAAGGGGATATAGATAAGTTTAGGTTTAGAAGGGAGATAGGAAGGAACTGGTTCGCAAATAGGGTGGTGGACGAGTGGAACAAGCTTAGCAACTATGTAGCAAGTGCTGGAATGCTGGAAAGTGTTAAAAGGAGGCTGGATAGATTATGGATGATAGAGAGTGGTAGTAACTCTCGACAGGAGCTGCCATGCACAGGCCAACCGGCCTATTGCAGACTCCTTATTTTCTTATGTTATTTTGTTCTTATGTGATGTAATGGTCAGCATGCTCGCCTCGCAAGCGAGTGGATCAGGGTTCTATCCCCTGGCAGGGTGAAACTATGGGCAAGTCTCTTTATGCCATTTGCCTCTGTCTACCCAGCAGTAATTGGGACCCTGGATGTTAAGTGATTTGTGGATCGTGCTCCGGGGTAATGGTTAGCCAGTGCAGTTGGCGAGTTGTCCGGTCTTCTCTGACTATTCCTTGTTAACTCAGGGTGTGGTTGTTGTGTTGGCGACAGCTTCTATACATTTAACACTGGGTCAGGCAGCTCGTTAACTTAGGGTGTGGTTGTTGTGTTTGTGACAGCTTCTACACCTTAAACAAATTCACGCCCAGGTGGCCCTTGGGCCGACCATCCTCGTTACACGAGGGGCAGCCATTACTGTGCAGTATGTGGATACCTGAAATAGGTTTAGTATTATTATTAATTATTTTATTTTATTTATTTTTTATTGAGTATATATTTGTTTTCATCATTTTCACCACTTATAAATTTACTAGCTGTTCGGGCGGTTGGTGTATGCAGTGTTTGGGCAGTAGGAAACCGGACTCCGGGAAACCTGTGATGTCTGGTAGTGAGGATCAGCAGGATAACACCCTTCTCACGGTGTCCGGGCCGCGAATTTTTTTCCCTGAGGGCTTCCGTCATTTTGAACAAGCGCCACCGTCGCAGTGTTTGAAGCGCGGCACCACTGTATAATCAGCTGGTCGCAGCAAGAATTCGTTCTATCTTGGCCGTGCTGGTTAGGTTAGGTTAGGTTATTATTTGTTGGTATTAGAATCTCTTACGTTAGGATTAAGCTAAGAGTGAATGATCGTCTCATATTCTCTCTTTATTACGGAGTGTACAGTGGTGCCGCGCCTCAAACACTGCGACGGTGCCACGTGTTCAAAATGACGGAAGCCCTCGGGAAAACAAAATTCGCGTCCGGGCCAGGTCAGGATTCGAACCCTTGATAAATTAGTTAGGTCCACACGTTACCGCTTTACCACTATTTTATTATTATTATTATTATTATTATTATTATTATTATTATTATTATTATTGTAATTATTGTAATTATTGTTAATCAGTAAAGTAAATAATAATAATATATATATATATATATTGTTGTGTAATGCCCAGTGTGTGTGTCAGGGGCCCAGTGTGTGTGTCAGGGGCCCAGTGTGTGTGTCAGGGGCCCAGTGTGTGTGTCAGGGGTCCAGTGTGTGTGTCAGGGGCCCAGTGTGTGTGTCAGGGGTCCAGTGTGTGTGTCAGGGGGTCAGTGTGTGTGTCAGGGTCCAGTGTGTGTCAGGGGCCCAGGGGCCCAGTGTGTGTGTCAGGGCCCAGTGTGTGTGGGGCCCAGTGTGTGTGTGTGTCAGGGGCCCAGTGTGTGTGTCAGGGGCCCCAGGGGCCCAGTGTGTGTGTCAGGGGCCCAGTGTGTGTGTCAGGGGCCCAGTGTGTGTCAGGGGCCCAGTGTGTGTGTGTGTCAGGGGCCCAGTGTGTGTGTCAGGGCCCAGTGTGTGTGTCAGGGGTCCAGTGTGTGTCAGGGGCCCAGTGTGTGTGTCAGGGCCCAGTGTGTGTGTCAGGGGTCCAGTGTGTGTGTCAGGGTCCAGTGTGTGTGTCAGGGGTCCAGTGTGTGTGTCAGGGCCCCAGTGTGTGTCAGCCCAGTGTGTGTGTCAGGGGCCCAGTGTGTGTGTCAGGGGCCCAGTGTGTGTGTGTGTCAGGGGTCCAGTGTGTTTGTCAGGGGTCCAGTGTGTGTTTGTCAGGGGTCCAGTGTGTGTTTGTCAGGGGCCCAGCGTGTGTCAGGGGTCCAGTGTGTGTGTGTCAGAGGGGCCTGTGTGTGTGTGTGTGTGTGTGTGTGTGTGTCAGGGATCCAGTGTGTGTATGTCAGGGACCCTGTGTGTGTGTGTGTGTGTCAGGGGTCCAGTGTGTGTGTCAGAGGCCCAGTGTGTGTGTGTGTGTGTGTGTGTGTGTGTGTCAGGGGTGTGTGTGTGTGTGTGTGTGTGTGTGTGTGTGTGTGTGTGTGTGTGTGTGTGTGTGTGTGTGTGTGTGTCAGGGGCCCAGTGTGTGTGTGTGTGTGTGTCAGGGGTCCAGTGTGTGTGTGTCAGGGTTCCAGTGTATGTGTGTGTGTGTGTGTGTGTGTGTGTGTGTGGGCCCAGTGTGTGTGTGTGTGTGTGTGTGTGTGTGTGTCAGGGGTCCAGTGTGTGTGTGTCAGGGTTCCAGTGTGTGTGTGTCAGGGCCCAGTGTGTGTGGGGGTCCCGTGTGTGTCAGGGGACCAGTGTGTGTGGCAGGAGTCCAGTGTGTGTGTCAGGGGTCCAGTGTGTGTGTGTGTGTCAGGGGCCTAGTGTGTGTGGCAGAGGTCCAGTGTGTTTGTCAGGGACCCAGTGTGTGTGTCAGGGACCCAGTGTGTGTGTCAGGGGTCCAGTGTGTGTGTCAGGGGCCATGTGACGGCTGTTGTCCGCTAGTACCATGGCCGCCCGTCAGATATTTAAATTTAAAGGGTAAAAGTTAACAAGAGTACATAAGAACATAAGAACATAAGAATGGAGGAAACTGCAGCGGGCCTATTGGCCCATACTGGGCAGTCCCGTTTATACCCAACCCCTATTGCTCATATAAGCATCCAGCCTATGTTTGACGCTATTCAGCATATTCGAGTTAATGATGATATTTGGTAACTTGTTCCATTCATCCACTACTCTATTTCCAAACCAACGTTGACCTATTTCGCGCCTAAATCTAAATTTGTCTAATTTAAAACCATTGTTACGAGTTCGCTCCTGGTTGGATAGTATGAGTACCTTTGTAATGCCCCCTTTGCTTAGCCCTGACTTCCACTTATACACCTCTATCAGGTCGCCCCTCGCTCTACGTCTCTCGAGGGAGTGCAAATTGAGATGCTTTAACCTGTATCTGTACTCAAGGTTCCTAATTCCCGGGATTATTCTTGTCATTCTCTTCTGAATTCTTTCCAAGGATTCTATATCCATTCTGTAACACGGTGACCAGAATTGAACTGAGTAATCCAAGTGGGGTCTCACAAGCGCAAGTACTCTATTAGCCTTGTTTAGAGCAAATACACATTGTTTACTTGGCTTAAGATTCCTACTTATCATTACTCCTAAATCTTTTCGCAGTCGGGTTTCTCAATAACATCGTTGTTCATCTGGTATCTGGTTTCCCTGTTTACATCTCCTATACTGAGTACTTTACATTTGTCCACATTGAATCTCATCTACCATTTTTCAGACCATTCGAAAAATTTGTTTAGATCTTCCTGTAGTTTCGCAGAGTCATCGTCAGATTTATTTACATGCCTTATTTTAGTGTCAACAAATTTACTTATGTTGCTGTCTACGCCGATATCTATGTCGTTTATGTATATAATAAATAATAATGGCCCTAGTACTGAGTATTGGGGAACTCCACTAATGACGTTGCTCCAATGGGATTTAGTGCCGTTAATGCTCACTCGCTGTTTCCTGTCCTGTAACCACGCCCTAATCCATTTTAGAATATCTCCTTTAATGCCATGAGCCTCCACTTTTCTTACTATTCTTTCGTGGGGGACTCTGTCGAAGGCTATGCTAAAGTCGAGATGTACCACATCATAATTGTGCCCCTCGTTCACTGATTCGAAAACAGATGAAAAGAATGTTAATAGATTAGTTAGACATGAACGCCCGCTTGTGAAGCCATGTTGGGAATCCTTGATCAACTTGCGCTTCTCCAGGTGATTTCGAATAGAGTTTGTGTCATGGTTTTGGTTTTCGTAGTAGTAGTCAGAGTAGATTATATTATATAAAGATTATAATATGTTGTGTTTCTTATTTCTTACCGTAGAATTCGATACCTTCACACTGTTCATTACTCTCTGTATGTCAACTTTGTATTGTATACTTGTTTTTGTTTAACAAATTATTGACAAAGCTTGGAGTACAGTTTGCCTATTGTGAGTAATTCAGTCAGGTCTTGACACTGAGGGTGTGTCATGGTTTGGGCTATCGTAGTGGTGTATGAGTGGATTATATTATATAAAGATAATAATATGTCGTATTTCTTATTTCTTACCGTAGAGTTCGATACCTTCACACTGGTTACTTACAGGAGATTATGGCGTATCTACGTAGAAGTTCACTCCACCACTCGACATTCCATGATTTATACTTGATAAATGATGATTTAATGAATTCCATTAATTTACAACATCCATCTAAGTTATTGATTATACTTTGTCATAACCAATCAGTCATTACCTTTAGTAATAATAAGATAGGATCACAGATACGGGCAGATAATTGCACTTACATTTATTTGTCAAGCTTCCATACAATGATTTACAATTTGCATGGAAATATGAGTCACTCACATTCACGCTGTAATAAAATTAATCTTCAAAAAGAGGGAATTTTCCACTTGGGAACACATGTGGTTACTCTACTATGGGTATGACTTAACAGAGCCTTAATTCTTCAAGTGATACATTTACTGTCAGCCTGGATTGCTTTGTTGCAACCAGGCTTCCGCACAAGAACTTCTTTCTACGGGGAATAACAACAAAAAGTACTCTTGGAGAGGATGGTATAATGGGACAGGGAGGAGGATGTAAAGATATAAGGGTTGGTAGCGTGGCCGGGATTTTATTTACTCAGCGTCAATACGCTTATCTTATCTCGTATGTCAATACACATATATCACTTCTTAAAGGGACAACTTGTTAAACACCTCTTCGATACAACTATTTATTAATTCACTCAATGACATGGACACATTAATATCACTATTATATCGGGGTACTAACACATTATGCTTTACGACACTTGACACTGACTCTCGGACACACCTGAATGAATACACTTCCCACAGTAGGTAACTCACCCAAGGAATCGTTCTGACAAGACTCACGTGTACCCTGACGTAGGCCCAGTGGATGCTTGGCTGGGTTGCCTCCTATGGAAGGCTTCTGCTTAGCTGGGGTCTGGTCGGGAAGTCCCCCTCCCGACCTGGGGAGAGGACGAGCGTGACTCTGAGAATCTCCAGAGTAATGAGCGTCTCCTCAGAATGTTCGAATGACAACCAGGATCAGAATGATAATGCCCGTGGACGGGACTGTAGGGCCTTTATATGGGGTCGGCCCAGCCGGCTTCTGACCTCTAACCAATTATCACTAAACTGGTTTGATCTGGATAGCTGTGTGCAGGTGTGGTCCTGCCCCGGTGTCTTGGTTAGGTGAGGTTGTAGGTCATCCGGCTAACTCACGTCATTAGTGGGCGAGGTCAAGTCCCTAGGGTCGACCTGAGGTGTGTCAACCCGGAATGTGGTGGTACCACGAGGTCTGTAGTGTACTTGCTGTTATATGTGACATAATTCTGGGCTGTAAGCTTTGGTCTGACAATCAACATTACAATGGGAACGACGTCTTAACTAACCCATGGCCAAGGGGATACTGTAGGTTATGTATATAAGCTACTGTGCCAAGTAGCAACCCTGTACATAAGCTACTGTGCCGAGTAGCATTCATATATATTATCACGTGGCAACACTGCACGTGTTATGTGGCAACATTGCCCCGAGGCTGCCATATGGCAAGGCAGCCCCGTCTGACTGTGTGAGCCGCCCATGGCACACAGCGTCACCACTTGTATTTCTCTCATCCACAATAAACGGACTCAGTGTTACACAGTGTTTCCCTAGCCATCACTGCATTCTTCAGGGCACACTAGTAACCTTCATGGCGCAGTGTCTAGGATCTGTGGACTTACTAAGTGTGTGAACAATGCCGACAGTTACGTCTGCCGGTGATGCGCGTCGACTCAGTGTGTTGTGTTGCGTCGACTCAGTGTGTTGTGTTGTGTTGCACTGTGTTTCGCCGCGATGTGCAGTGTTGCTCCGTCACAGTGCGTTTTAGTGACGGTGCCAGTGTTAGTGTCAGTGTATTATTGTGTGTCTAGAGCTGAGTTGAGCATTGGCCTGTCTTTTTTTTGTGGTACCCACGGAGCACGCAGGCGTACACCCTTCTCGTGCGACATCCGGGGGACACTGACGGTCTTGCCGGACCACGCAGCTGTCCACGCTCCCTCCGCTCTCTCAGACACACACACGCACGCACGCACGCACTCACTCACTCACGGAGAGAACAGTGGACCTGGACCATAAGCGTGATTTTGCGCTGTTTATGTCTTATATATGTGGTTCGAGCTGTTGAGGCGCCACTTTATATATTAAACAGTGCAGTCCACGCACACACAAAGATGGGAGGTAAGAAGGGACGTCAAGATGGGAGACACGACTCCCCACCACCTTCCCCTCCACCGGGCGCAGACTCTCATCCTCCACCTCCAGTGACGGACATCGCCACAGTTCTGAAGTGGATGGACGACCGGGACGAGAGACGCAGAGAGATGGAACTTCAGAGGGAGGAGACACGAAGAGAGGAAGAAAAGTTGCGTTTTGAGGCGCTATTGGCGACCTTGGCGCTAACCCACCCTCCCTCACTCGCAGGTAGCGCGCATCAAGGCGCCAGTACCCTCCCTCCTCCACCACACCAGCGACCTCCAGGTACTCTTGCTACCCCAACAGCTCCCAAGGCATCTGTTCAACCCCCACCCGCCCTCTCACCAGACGTCACGTTTCAGCTTTTTCGTGAGTGGAGGCGGCGTTGGACAGATTACTCCACGATGGTGGACCTTGACAGCATGCCTCCAAACAAACAGCTCATCCAACTGCGGATGTGTTTGTCGCTGGAGACCCAGAGAGTTTTGGAGCACACGTTGCACGTGCCTCCCGACTCTACCTCTTCAGTGACGGATGTGCTCGACCTTTTACAGGAGCACGTTAAGGGTCGGAACAACGAGGCTTTGCGTCGCCGTGCCTTTACCAGCTGCAAGCAGGCGGAGAACGAATCCTTTGACGACTTTTTTGTACGTTTGAAGAGTTTGTCAGAGGAGATCGACGTCTGCAAGGCGCACAGCCGGGAATGTGAGGAAGCCTGGATCAAGCACGGGATCTTGACAGGTGTCAGGCACGAAGAGTTGATGCAGCGACTCATCCCCCTGGACGCTTCCTCCACACTCCAGGTGGTAGTGACTGAATGTCGGTCATACGAGGCCACCAAGTCCGCCACCTCTGCCTTATGGGCCCCACCTGCTGTGAGAGCTATCTCACAATACAAGAAGGATAAGAAGGCGGCCAACAACGCGAAGGCTGCCACACGTTCTTCCACGCCTCCGCCTAGTGCTTCCTGTGGCAGCTGTGGAAAGCAGCACAGCCCCAAGACTTGCCCGGCCGCCGACGCACTGTGTCGTGGATGTGACCGTAAGGGCCACTGGTCTAACACAGACAGGTGCCCTGCACGAGGCCACAAGTGTCAGGCCTGCGGTCGCTATGGACACTACGACAAGTGCTGCCGCCAACCCAAGCCCAAAAGCCCGAGACGAGGAGGACAGCAGCGCACTTCCCTCGGGGTGGTTCGCACACAGCCCCCTCCAGATGGCCCACGCAGCCCCAAGCAGCAGCGGAGTCACATCAGGAGGGTGGAATCGACCACACGCCCCAGGGCTACCCCTTCCCCTACTATCCGCGTCGCCGTCACACACGGTGATGTGTCGGGTCACATCGAGGTGATACCGGACACCGGCGCTGATACTACGGTGATTGGGTTGAAGCACCTCCAGAAACTGGGCCTCACCAAACGCAGCCTGGGACCACCGCCGCAGCTGCAGTACTACAATGCGGACGGTTCCCGGATGCCGGACGCTGTGGGCTCCTTTCAAGCAGAGATCACCTACGGCGACAGGTCGTGTTACGGATGTATCGACGTGCGGCCTACTCTCGCTACACCCTTGTTGTCGTGGGTGCACTGCAAGGAGTTAGGCGTGGTGCCCAGAGACTTTCCCGAGCAGATCCCAGCTGCTCGTTACACCGCCAGCAGGGTGCGTGAGTCGATGAGCGACGCGCCTGGCGCTGCCACACGGAGCTGCCCAGAACCCGCGTCCACTCCCACCCACACAGGACGCTCCCCTGCCCAGATCCTGTATGGTCACCCTCTCCGCTCTTGCGTTCCTACACATGCCAAGGCCTTTGCGAAGGACTGGCAGACCAGAGCCGAGAGCTGTGACCGCCGTGCCGCTACACGTGCCCAGGACGCCAAGGCTCGGTATGACGACCGTGCCCGCCCTCTTCAGCCGCTGGAGATTGGTGCCCTTGTCCGCGTCCAGGACCCGACGACGACACGTTGGGACAAGGTGGGCATAGTGATGGGCGTCGGCCGGTCGCGGGACTACAAGGTCAGGATGCCGAGCGGCCGTGTCTGGTGGAGGAACCGCCGCTTCCTCCGGCCAGTCCCACCCCCTGCTGCTGGCCCCCTGACCGAGGACGAGTCACCTACACCTCACGAGGATCCGCCCCACAGTGCACCTCGACGCTCGGAGCGACTTAGGACTAAGAAGTCCGCTCAAGACAAAGACTATGAGCGTGAGGGGGAAGGGAGATGTAGGTTATGTATATAAGCTACTGTGCCAAGTAGCAACCCTGTACATAAGCTACTGTGCCGAGTAGCATTCATATATATTATCACGTGGCAACACTGCACGTGTTATGTGGCAACATTGCCCCGAGGCTGCCATATGGCAAGGCAGCCCCGTCTGACTGTGTGAGCCGCGCATGGCACACAGCGTCACCACTTGTATTTCTCTCATCCACAATAAACGGACTCAGTGTTACACAGTGTTTCCCTAGCCATCACTGCATTCTTCAGGGCACACTAGTAACCTTCAGATACTAGTTAAAATGAGGTTTTTGGGTGTGAAGCGATGAACAGTACAACACTGTCTACTGGCCCCCCCCCTAAAGGCTGGGTAACATACACTAATGGAAATACATGTCCCAGTTATGCCTCGCTGGGCGCCTTATCTCTAGTAAAACAAACTTTGGAGTTGGTTGCGTGGGTAAGCCTAACGCAACCCATGACAGTTTGAAATGATTGCTTTCAGTAATTTGCCTACAATTGATGTTAGACTGATTGGCCGGTAGTTAGAGGATAGTGATCTATCCCCCTTCTTGAAAATCGGTATTACATTTGCTATCCTCCAGGATTTTGGTACTACACCCGTTTTTAAGGACATGTTAAACAACTTTGCTAAGGGCACACTAAGCTCTTCCTTACATTCCTTTAATACTCTGGCAAATATCTCATTGGGACCTGGTGACTTATTAGGCTTTAGTTTGTCTATTTGCTTACTAACATCGTTACTAGTCACTAACATCTCGCTTAATTTATTTCTTCACTATCTCTGTATATAGTCGGTGCCTCGGGTATCATGTTTAAATTTTCGGTGGTGAAAACTGTTGAAAAATAATTAATCAGATTATTGCTCATTTCTCCGTTGTTAGCAGTTAGCTCGCCGGTATCTCACTGTATTTGTCCCATCTTTTCTCGTGTTTAGTTTGATACATTTAATAGAATCCCTTGGGGTTTGCCTTCGCCTCCTTTGCTATCTCAGTTCATTATTCCTCTTTGCTTTTCTTATCTTGGTCTTAACCCTACCGACCAATACCTTATAATAATCTCGAAGGGAAACTTCACCACGATTTATTCTCCTACCTATAGCCTTCCTTTGGCCAATAATATTCTTTAAATAGTTACTTATCCATTTCGGGTCATTGTTGTTTGATCTGAGTTTTCTGTATAGTATGTTCTGCCTTTGTGCATTAAGTAACTCATTATATAAATTGTTCTTGAACTCGGCAACCTCGGATCTCGTTATCAGGTCTCCCGGTAAGGTGTGGTCGCCCTCGGTGGGTACATTGTGAGAGGTCACCTCATGTGAGGTCATGTAGTTCACCCCCAGGCGTGATACCCCTTCTCTCAGCTGCCTCTTCAAACTATCAAAGCTTGCCCTTCTGAAATCTGGGACTTAAGTTGAATTTTCCTTGCAGCTGCCCTGAAATTCTAACTGGAATCTAATTTTTTGTTATCTCTGTTTGCAAGTTCGTTCCCTACCTCGTCATTACTAATGAGGTTTTCTCTGTTTGACAGAACTAAATCGAGTATATTATTACCCCGGGTGGGTTCGGTTATATGTTGACTTAGGAAACAGTCCTGGGCCGTTTCAAGAAAATCCTCTGATTATGAGTTCCCCATAAGGTCAATCCAATCTATTTGGCTAAAGTTAATGTCGCCTACTATCCAGACTTTGCTTAGACAACATGGTTTGTCTTGGCCTTAGGTATTAAGTATTATTTGTAAACATCTAGATCGCCATCTTGAAAATATATACCATGATGAGTGTGTGTGTTTGTATGTAAAGAACAGTAATATAGGAGATAAATACAGTGTGTATAAATAATGGCAACCCCCCCTCCCCCGCCCTTACTCACAAAAAAATAAACTTAATTTCCTCCGATGTTCGTTTTTCTGGTTAATGTCTGTTGTTGATTATTGTTCTCTCGTCAGCTGTACGGTGTGACCACGGTAACATTAGTAATACTTGGACAATGTTTTTATTATACCATTGACAAGTGTTAATGATCATACAGCTGGCGGACATGCCTGTGTTACCTTCCCAACAACACACACACACACACACACACACACACACACACAACAGCTACCATCCCTCAGTAGTGTCAGATAATTACAAAAATATTTTGCCAACATTGAACACACTGCCCCTAATTATTAATAAGTAAATCAACAGAACGAGCGTTAAAGTAGAGAAATTTAGTCCATTGTCAGCGGCGGTCACCCCAGGGCGGCTGTCACATGAGGAGGTCACGTGGCCCTAGCGCACGTGGCTCGCTCCCGCCAGGCTCACCAATCACCACCGAGAGGACGTCACGGCTGCACACACTCGCCCAACATAAGAGGCAATGTAGGATGGAGTTATAATAATATAAGTGGTTGTATACTGCCAGTGTTTTTGTAGGATAACAGTATACACACACACACACACACACACACACACACACACACACACACATATATATATATATATGTGTTTAATTTTGTTGAAAAATTTGTCACTATTACAATTTTTTATTTTGATTCTAAGTAAGTAACTTATTTTTTGCGGAAATAAATATTTAACATTTTATTGGCGTTTGTTTGCAGGAACAGTTTTTGACCTAACCTAACCTAACCTAACCTAACCTAACCTAATAAACACGCCGGTACTCATCGCCGAATGTTGGATGGGTGCCTGTGCGAGTTTATGTGGCGCCAGCATCACAAAGGGCAAAATTAGTACGAGTTTATAACATAAGAACATAAGAATAGAGGAAACTGCAGCGGGCCTATTGGCCCATACTGGCAGTCCCGTTTACACCCAACCCCTATCGCTCATATATCCATCCAACCTGTGTTTGAAGCTCTGTGTTCTATCGGTGAGCCATGATTTTATCCAATTCAAAACTTTCCCCTCGATACCATGAGCCTTAACTTTTCTCAGAAGCCTCTGATGTGTACTCTGTCAAACGCTTTGCTAAAGTAATTTTCGTCATTATCTACTACCTCGAAGAACTTAACTGAAAAACGTCAGCAGATTTGTTAGACAAGATTTTCCCTTTGTAAACCCATGTTGAGAGTCGTAGATTAATTTGTTTTTCTCTAAATGCGATCGGATGCTATTTGCTATAATTGATTCAAGAAATTTCCCCACTACTGACGTCAAACTAATCGGCCGGTAATTTGACGCTAATGCTCTGTCTCCCTTTTTGAATATGGGTACTACATTTGCCTGTCTCCACAAGTCTGGCACAACTCCCGTGTCTAATGATTTTGTAAATAAATTTACGAGGGGTCCGCTAATCTGTTCCTTACACTCTTTCAAAACTAGAGGGAAAATTTCATCCGGCCCTAAGGATTTTGTCTTCTTTAATTTATTTATCTTCTTAAGAACATCCTATTTTCTGGTAGTGATATTCTTTAATTTCTCTTCTTCATTTCCCCTAAATATCAGTTCCACCTCTGGCATTTCCTCGTGACATTCTTCTGTGAAAACTGCTGTTACGAACCACGCCATCTATTGTCATGATCTACCTACCCAGCACCACGAGCAACGCCATCTAGGGACGAAACCCGAGTATGACTACTCTTAGTTACCACTCCGGGGTTTCCCTTCTCCATATCCTGGTTGTTGGGTCACCTCCTCAAAGTCTTCCTCATTAGCTCTAGTTCGATGAGAGTTCAGTTCACTCTGGGAAGTGACCACAGGATCACCTATCCTGGAAACCTACGTCACAGTGACTACCTACCGTCTTCTACAATACTCAGCCTTACTCGTCAGCCATCTCAGCTCCACACTTAAGTATTTGTAATCTTATATTGCCTCCCCCACGTCCACTTGCTTCAAAATTGTTGTATGTTGTATAAATATGTATATACTGTTAATGTTTAGGTTAAGTATGGTTAAGGGTAAATTATAGAAAGCTGAATATTTTCTTAAGGAATTTATGGTACTTTATTATACACAACAAAAACTCTCATCCTTTGTCTACCCTTTTATAGTCCGATTGTCTTTGTTTTTTTTATTGTTGTTGCCTGTTGGGATCTGGGTAGACGTATAACTATATTCTAAATCCCCAACTCGTAACACTGATAAGAAGCAGCTGTTTAATGCTTTGCTTATTTTCTCACTATCATCGATCACTTCCCCTGTATCTGTACTCAAGGTTCTTAATGCCCGGGATTAGTCTCGTCATTCTCCTCTGGCCAGCACTTGTGATTCATAGACCCGTAAGTCACAAATAAAGCATTTCGGCAAAATATGAGTTTCACATTGGAAATCAGCACGAAAAACTGTATCTTTATTGAAAGTTTAAAAAATTTGGAACAGTTATTTTCATTATAGACAATTTAAATATTTTTAAATTGTTGTTGGTCTCGTCTTTATTATTATTAGTATTGTTATTATTTAGTAAAAATATTTCCTTGTGGTTGCCTTATCTTATTTATCTTATATTTTTCATTTTTTTTTATTGATTATTGATTAAAAAAGATAAGATATGTGGTCCATGACTCGCCAGTTGTTGCCTCACCAATCTGTTCTCTACTTTATTATTTCTTTAATCTTTACACATTATTCACTGCCTGATTTTAGTGCTGTTATTTTCACAATGGAAATATATTTTTATACTTGAACATATTGCCAATAATACCAGCCAAGTTGTCTCTACTGCTGACTCAAGCACCCAGGCTGTATCACCTCAATATCAACCTCCCAGCTTATTTCACCTTAACATAAATCACTCTAATGCTAACCTAACCTAACCTAACCTAACCTAACCTAACCTAACCTAACCTAACCTAACCTAACCTAACCTAACCTAATCTAATCTAATCTAATCTAATCTAACCTAACCTAACCTAACCTAACCTAACCTAACCTAACCTAACCTAACCTAACCTAACCTAATCTAATCTAATCTAACAATAACCAAACCTAACCTGACCCAACCTAACAATAACCTAACAATAACCAAACTCAACCTTAACTAACCTTACCTGACCAGAGCTAACCTAACCTAACCTAGCCTGACTTAACCTAACCTAACCTGTTAGTGTGTTAATCATCAGGTAAATTTAAGGTGAGGGCTAATATTCAGGTGATCCAACACGCCTTTTCGTTAATTATGTCTACATAGCAAAAAATAATCGAATTTTTGCTTTAGTCGATATAAAAAAGGAGTTAAAACCTTTCTCTCTCTCCTTCTCTCTCTTTCTCTCTCTCTCCTCTCTCTCTCTCTCTTTCTCTTTATCTCTCTCTCCTCTCTCTCTCTCTCTCCTTCTCTTTCTCTCTCTCTCTCCTTCTCTCTCTTTCTCTCTCTCTCTCTCTCTCTCTCTCTCGTTTATTTATTGTGACGTATAACTACCGATGACCTGTGGTGTAATGATCAGCATGCTCGCTTCGCAAGCGAACGTACCAGGGTTCGACCCCCGGGCAGGCTGAATCTGTGGGCAAGTTTCTTTACGCCATTTGCCTCTGTCTACCCAGCAGTAATTGAGACCCTGGATGTTAATCGATTTGCGGATCGTAATCCGGGGTAATGGTCAGCCAGTGCAATTGGCGAGTTGTCCGGTCTTGTCGGACTATTCCTTGACACTGGGTCATGCAGCTCGTTAACTCAGGGTGTGGTTGTTGTGTTGGCGACAGCTTCTACACCTTAAACAAATTCACGCCTAGGTGGCCCTTGGACCGGCCATCACTCGTTACACGAGGGGCAGCCGTTATTATTACACTACCATCACCACCAACAGCAGGACGAAATTTGTAGTAGTAGTAACAGTAGGAGTAGCAGCTGGTACAGAATGTATCAGTTACAACACCATCTGGGGCTGTGATACGTGACTTGGTGTGTGTCTGGGGGTGGATATTGCTGGCCATGGCCCCTCATCCTCTTACAGCAACACATAAGAATATAAGAATGAAGGAAACTGCAGCGGGCTTATTGGCCCACACTGGGCAGTGACACCGACAGCTACCTTACACGTTCACTAAAATTGGATTTTACCAACAACATCACCAACAACATCACCAACAACATCACCAATAACAACACCAACAACATCACCAACAACATCACCAACAACGTCACCAATAACAACACCAACAACATCACCAACAACACCAACATCACCAACAACATCACCAACAACAACACCAACAACATCACCAACAACATCACCAACACATCACCACCAACAACATCACCAACATCACCAACAACATCACCAACAACATAACATCACCAACAACATCACCAACATCACCAACAACATCACCAACACCACATCACCAACAACATCACCAACAACATCACCAACATCACCAACAACATCACCAGCACCAACAACATCATCACCAACAACATCACCAACACATCACCAACAACACCAACAACACCAACATCACCAACAACATCACCAACAACATCACCAACATCACCAATAACAACAACAACAACATACAACATCACCAACAACAGCATCACCAACATCACCAACAACATCACCAACACCCAACAACATCACCAACAACATCACCAACAACACCAACAACATCACCAACAACAACACCAACACAACAACACCAACAATCACCAACACCAACAACACAACACCAACACAACACCAACAACAACACCCACCAACAACAACACAACAACCATCAACCAACAACAACACCAGCAACAGCAACACACCACAACACACCAACAACATCACCACCAACACACCAACATCACCAACAACATCACCAACAACACCACAACAACATGATCACCACCAACATCACCACCAACACCAACAACATCACCAACAACATCACCAACAACATCACCAATAACAACACCAACAACAACACCAACAACCACCACATCACCACAACATCACCACAACACCCAACACCACAACACCAACAACATCACCAACACAGTAAACACCATCACCAACAACAACACCAACAACAACAACAACACCAACAACAACACCAACAACAGCAGCATTAAAACAGCAACTGACAGAGATGAGGATGTAGTATATGGTCCTCACCTTAACCCTCTAGTGACCTTGAAAGAAATAAATGAAGGAATGAAAGCGAGTGAATGAAGAGCATGGATGAATGAAGGCAACTACGTCACACTCACCTGAGGTATTGTAGTGCAGATGACGGCCGCTTACTGTATAATTTACCTTGAAAGATGCAACGTTACCCCAGTGACAACCTTGGCAGCCCTAACACTTAAAATATTTGATCATAAAAAGACGGGATGTTCTTAGCAGGAACACAAGTACCTGCCCTAGACTCCCCACCATTGGCTAGGACTCAAGACCCGAAAATGTAAGGCATAAAATTGCAACACTTGCTAATCATACAAACACCTGACATAAATATAACTAAAACGAAAATTAGCTGAAACACAAACATGAGAAAACAGAAGCACTTGTGTTGAGCCCCAAGACCTAGCATTCTATTACTATTTTCCAATTTCCTCACTTTTCTTCTTGCACTATCCACCAACACCCAAGTCCCTCCAAATTCCACCATCATTCTTCAAGTCCAGTTCCCGCACCACCAATCTACGCACCAGCATCAAGATCTCTTCACACTTTACTTCACCCATCGACTCGACTTAGTGTGGGAGACGGACTCATTCATCGTGAGCTGCTACATCTCACCGCTCGCTCAGGTCAATACTTATTAACATGTCTTAAGGAGGAGTTATTAATAGAAGGATAGAACTGTACTGACCCGCTGAGGTGTGGACATGTTGGTGTTGTGTGGTGTATTGTGGGTGTATGGCGGGTGTATGGTGGGTGTATGGCGGGTGTAGGGTGGATGTATGACGGGTGTATTGTGGGTGTATGGCGGGTGTATTGTGGGTGTATGGTGGGTGTATTGTGGGTGTATGGTGGGTGTATTGTGGGTGTATGGCGGGTGTATTGTGGGTGTGAGGTGGGTGTACGGAGGGTGTATTGTGGGTGTATGGCGGGTGTATTGTGGGTGTTGGGATGTATAGAAAGTTGAATGATCATTAGGCATAGGTTGGAGTATACCTTGGCGGCAAGGTGGTAGTGGTATAACGGACGGTTTAATGTTACGGTGGTGGTAGTGGTGGTAGGGGAGGTGGTGATGGTAAGGAAGGTGGTGGTAGTGGTGGTAGGGGAGGTGGTGATGGTAAGGAAGGTGGTGGTCACACTTTGGGTGAGGTGTGTTGTATGTACTTCGAGTGTCTCAGGGTCATTAAACACCTTTCATAAAGTCTCAAGGATTAACTTATGGTGTAGAGTATTACTAGATTATCCTTAACATGGTGGGAGGGGGGGGTGGTTCCAAGGTGGCGTCACACTGTCAATAGCTTAGTGTTTATTCTTATCCTTCAGCTGTTGGTCGTGACGTCATCGTGTTTGTTTCTTCTTCTCAGATGGATTCATTAGTTCACAACGCTCGGGGCTCTAACTATACTAATTGACTCCGCCTGGACGCTCTGTATGACACGTCGGCAACTGATGATATCGAGCTTTGTGTGTGTGTGTGTGTGTGTGTGTCCTTGGGGCTATGTCAGAAATAAATGTTTTTGTTCCACCAATGTCAGCAACTTTGGACAATTTTACAAGTTTAGTATGATATGCTGTCACTTTGATGTCTGCAGCGCCACAAAAAGGAACACATCTAGAACTTTTAGAGCCGGAGAATAAGACTTTGGAGTTTAATTTATTCATTTACAAAACACCCACAAACACCCACTCTTTTAACGTTTGGGTCTTGACAGTAACCATTATCACAGTAGTTGTACACAAAGAAAACAACAAGAGACAGACAGACAAACACAAGTATGTCTGGTGATCCAACCATTAAACAGACACAAAGTGAAGTTACGGCAGCTGTATCATTGATGTTATGGTTAGGTTAGGTTAGGTTAGGTTAGGTTGGTGGTGGCTGCCATAGCTCAAACATTGGTCAATAAAACTAAAGTACAGTGTCACTATACTGTACAGTACACGGGGTGGTCCACTATACAGTACACGGGGTGGTGCACTATACAGTACACGGGGTGGTGCACTATACAGTACACGGGGTGGTCCACTACACAGTACACGGGGTGGTGCACTATACAGTACACGGGGTGGTGCACTATACAGTACACGGGGTGGTGCACTATACAGTACACGGGGTGGTGCACTATACAGTACACGGGGTGGTCCACTACACAGTACACGGGGTGGTGCACTATACAGTACACGGGGTGGTCCACTATACAGCTAACGGGGTGGTCCACTATACAGTACATGTGGTGGTCCACTATACAGTTTATGGGGTGGTCCACTACACAGTACACGGGGTGCCACTGTACAGCACAGGGGTGGTCACTACACAGTACAGGTGGGTGGGGTGGTCCACTATACAGCTCACAGGGTGGTCCACTGTACAGTACACAGGGTGGTCACTACACAGGACACGGGGTGGTCGACTATACAGTTTACAGGGTGGTCCACTATACAGTACACGGGGTGGTCCACTATACAGTACACGGGGTGGTCCACACAGGACACGGGGTGGTCGACTATACATACAGTTTACAGGGTGGTCCACTATACAGCACACGGGTGGTCCACTATACAGCACACAGGGGTGGTCCACATACAGCACACAGGGGTGGTCCACTGTACAGTACACGGGGTGGTCCACTATACAGCACACGGGTGGTCCACTATACAGCACACAGGGTGGTCCACTGCAGTACACAGGGTGGTCCACTGTGGTGGTCACTATACAGGGTATCCACTATACAGCACACGGGGTGGTCCACTATACAGTCCACACAGGGGTGGTCCACTATACAGTTTATGGGGTGGTCCACTATACAGCTATACACAGGGTGGTCCACTATACAGTACACAGGGTAGTACACTACACAGTACACAGGGGTGGTCCACTATACAGTACGGGTGGTCCACTATACAGTACACGGTGGTCCCCTATACAGCACAGGGTGGTCCACTATACAGTACACTACACGGGTGGTCCACTATACACTCCACTATACAGTACACGGGGTGGTACAGGTGGTCCACTATACAGTCAGGGGTGGTCACACTATACAGTTCACGGGTGGTCCACTACAGTTCACGGGGTGGTCCACTGCAGGGGGTGGTCCACTATACAGTACACGGGGTGGTCCACTATACAGTGGTATACAGTCACGGGGTGGTCCACTCACGGGGTGGTCCACTACAGTTCACGGGTGGTCCACTATGCAGTTCACGGGGTGGTCCACTATACAGTTCACGGGTGGTCCCACGGTGTCCTATACAGTTCACGGGTGGTCCATACAGTTCACGGGGTGGTGGGTGGTCCACTATACAGTTCACGGGGTGGTCCACTATACAGTTCACACGGGTGGTCCACTATACAGTTACAGTTCAGTTCACGGGGTGGTCCACTATACAGTTTACGGGGTGGTCCACTATACAGTTTACGGGGTCGTCCAGTATTTTTTTATTGTTATTGTAATTTTTTCTTCGTGTTCATATATAATGAAGATAATGCAGAGTATAAAATGCCATATACAATATTTATACATAATATCATCTATACAGCTGTACTATGACTGTGTGTGTTCGTGCGTGTGTTGCCTCGTGATAGTTAGAGTGGGCCCCCGTCCAGAAAGTACACTGTACTAACATAAGAACATAAGAATGGCGGAAACTGCAGCGGGCCTATTGGCCCATACTGGGCAGTCCCGTTTACACCCAACCCCTATTGCTCATATAAGCACCCAACCTATGTTTGAAGCTATTCAGCGTATTCGAGTTAATGATGATATTTGGTAACTTGCTCCACTCATCCACTACTCTATTTCCAAACCAGTGTTTATCTATTTCACGCCTAAATCTAAATTTGTCTAATTTAAAACCATTGTTATGAGTTCTCTCCTGGTTGGATAGTTTGAGTACCTTTGTAATGTCCCCTTTGTTTAGCCCTGACTTCCATTTATACACCTCTATCAGGTCGCCCCTCGCTCTACGTCTCTCGAGGGAGTGCAAATTAAGATGCTTTAACCTGTCTCTATACTCAAGGTTCCTAATGCCCGGGATTAGTCTTGTCATTCTCCTCTGGATTCTTTCCAAGGATTCTATATCCATTCTGTAGTACGGTGACCAGAACTGAACTGAGTAATCCAGGTGTGGTCTCACAAGAGCAAGATACAGTTTTAGGATGACCTCGCTAGTCTTGTAACTAACACTCCTTTGTATGAACCCAAGTACTTTATTAGCCTTGTTACGAGCAAAAACACATTGTTTACTTGGCTTAAGGTTCCTACTTATCATTACTCCTAAATCTCTCTCACAGTCGGATTTCTCTATGGCATCGTTGTTCATCTGGTATCTGGTTTCTCTGTTTACATCTCCTATACTGAGTACTTTACATTTGTCCACGTTGAATTTCATCTGCCATTTTTCAGACCATTCGAAAAATTTGTTTAGATCTTCCTGTAGTTTTGCTGAGTCCTCGTCAGATTTAATAACACGTCCTATTTTAGTGTCATCAGCAAATTTACTTATGTTGCTATCTATGCCGATATCTATGTCGTTTATGTATATAATAAATAATAATGGTCCAAGTACTGAGCCTTGGGGAACTCCACTTGTGACGTTGCTCCAATGGGACTTAGTGCCGTTAATGCTCACTCGCTGTTTCCTGTCCTGTAACCACGCCCTAATCCATTTAAGGATGTTACCTTTGATGCCATGAGCTTCACCTTCTAATTAGTCTTTCGTGGGGACTCTGTCGAAGGTTTTATAAAAGTCGAGATATCCCACATCATAATTCAGCCCTCGTCCACTGATTCCGAAAAACTGATGAAAGAATGTTAGATTAGTTAGCAAGAACGTCCGCTTGTGAAGCCATGCTGGGAACAGTTGATCAATCTCCAGGTGATTTCGAACAGAGTTTGAAATGCTAACCTCCAGCACCGAATCTTAGGCTAGAGAATATGGTTTTCCGAGTGTACCCTTTCTAGCAGCGATATTGGTCGAAAGTTTTCGACTTTGTTTGGAGGCTTCCCTGCTTTTGGTATGAGGCGGATAACGGCGATTTTGAACATCTTAGGGAAGTATCCAGAGGCGAGGCAGGCGTTGCATATATGAGCAAGCCTCTCTATCATGTTGTCGGGGAGTTGAGCCAGGATCTTCTTGTTAATGTGACTTTCACCAGGTGATTTGTTTTCAAACCGTTTTATGACGGCTGACACATCTGCAGGAACTATGCGCTCCGTCAGGTAGCTTCCGTCCACCAGTCTAGTGAAGTCAGTCCGTGGGAGCGGCTGGAGCAGGTGCTGATGGTCCTGCAACTGACCTAAAATGTCCTCCTCAAACTCCCTGTCGAAGCCCTCGTTTTCCTGTTCACTAATGGTAAAGATCTTTCGTAAATATCGCCGATGTAGTTGTTCTTGGTTTTCTTCCTCGAATATTTTCACGTTGTTTAGGTCGAGCAGGTAAGGGACCGTGCTAGAGGTGGAACCCATCAGTCGCTTGATCCCTTTCTAGAATGCAGCAGAATCGCAATAATTGTTGGCTGCCTCCCACACCAAGGCGGCCCACTTTTGCTCATGTAGACGTTTGCTCTCGTGCTGGATGTCCGTCTTTAGCTCTCGGTACCGGTCTCTCAGTTCTTGCGTCCACCCGCGGATACTGGCTAGCTGTCTCACGTGAGCGTACTGGACACTGAGCTGCCTCAGCTGGTGACTAGTGTGAGGATGGGGAATGGTCCTGTAACTGGTGGTCGGGATGTTGTTGTCCATCTCCGTCTTCACATCCGTATACCATTGTTCGACCGCGTCTTCGATGTCATTGGGGCTGGCTTCTTTCAGGTTTCTCCCCTGCTTGAGACTGAGAGACTCCTTGAAGGAGTCCCAGTCTGCCCGTTTGATGTTTGACCTGATGTTGGCGGGGATCATAATGGGATTGGATGAGAGCGTCACGACGACTGACAGGTGATCGCTGGTACTGATGGGTCCGGCGGTAACGTGCCTGTTCAGGACGGCCTCGTTGTTAGAGAGGATTATGTCGGGTGTTGTGGCACTGGCACGTCTGATCAATGTAGGGAAATCTGGACCGAGGTGTTGCAGTTTTCCTTCTACAGTAAAGGGGTCCAATTATACGGTACAGAGGTCCACTATACGGTACACGGTGGTCCACTATACGTACACGGGGTGATCCACTATATGGTGCCACGGGTAATGGTGGACAGTCTTGAAAAATTAAAATGTAATGTTTCCTTATATTTTCATACATTTATTTTATATTTGTAATACAGTCTCTGTTATTTTTCATTCATTTAAAAAACTTTTTGACTTTTTTGGTTCATTTAAAGTAACGAACGATATATAAGCAAACGTAATCACCTTATATATATATATATATATATATATATATATATATATAATCAACACCCCAACCCACCAGGATTCGAACCCACGGCCCACGAGCCCATGACTGTGACTGGGGAAAGCTACCTCTGGGCCACCAGGATACTAAAAGCAATCCTAGACTTTTTTATATTTCACACAAAGCCTGCTCAACGAGCTTATGGCACCGTGAACCTCTAATGGGGACTACCCGTATCACGTAGGTGGTCAGAGTAACGTTTTTACCAAATCCGGCTTGAAATATTTCAATACTGACCAAATGGTGATACGGCGCAGTCACAGCCGGATTTGGTAAAACGTTACTCTGACCACCTAAGTGATACGGGTGGTCCCCATTAGAGGTTCACGGCGCCATAAGCTCGTTGAACAGGCTTTGTGTGAAATATAACAAAGTCTAGGACTGCTTTTAGTATCCTGGTGGTCCAGTGGTTAGCGTTCCCCGGTCACAGTCATAGGCTTGTGTGCCGTGGGTTCGAATCCTGGTGGGTTGAGGTGTTGATTATATATATATATATATATATATATATATATATATATATATATATATATATATATATATATATATATATATATATATATATATATATATACACAAATACTTACACAAAAGTAACACTACCTTACCCAACTTATTTCATATAACACGAAAGTTAAACAAACGTAACAAAGACGGAGTCATAGAGAGGAATCATTCTGAGCTGTGAGGGCCATGGCCACCACAGCCTAGCCATGGCCTTATATTAATTCACCACCAACAGCAACTACCTCTCATTAAAGTGTGTTTACCCTTGACGACGTCACAATGGCGGCGGTCGGTTAAACTCAACAAAGGAGTGAGCGAGAAGCTGTTTAACGGGTGGAGGAACACCTGTGCTGGGAGAGCCACGGTAACCTCACTCTAGCGACACAACACATACTGTACAAACTCTCTGGTAAAGTGATTCCTCTCTCTCTCTCTCTCTTCTGGCTGTCTGTTTGCCCCTCTGCCTTTGTCTGTCTGTCTGTCTGTCTTTTGCAGCGACCGCCAACAAATCATCTTCATCTGCTTTTCACTGACAATGCTGCATAAATATCTTAAACCTTGTTGGTCATCCCAGTGCTTGTTCAGTGCTTGTTCAGTGCTAGTGCTTGTTCAGTGCTTGTTCAATGCTAGTGCTTGTTCAGTGCTAGTGTTTGTTCAGTGCTAGTGCTTGTTCAGTGTTTGTTCAGTGCTTGTTCAGTGCTAGTAATTGTTCATTGTTTGTTCAGTGTTTGTTCAGTGCTTGTTCATGCCTGTTCAGTGATAGTGCTTGTTCAGTGTGTAATAAGGGGTTCTTATACTGAAGATATAGGAAGAATATTTAGTTGTAGGAAGTAAAGAGAGGATGTTTGGTAGCGTGGCCGTTAGTTATTTGAATGTTGATACATTCTTAGGGGAAGTCCTTCTAAACACCGCCTTCAATTCAACTATCTATTAATAAACTCAATGGCATGGACACATTAATATATCGACGTTACTAGACAATGACTCTCGGACAACAAACATGAAATGGATACACTTCCCACCGTAAGTAACTCACCCTATGGATCGCTCTGACAAAGACTCACGTGTGACCTGAGGGAGGCCCAGCGGGTGCTGCTGGACTATGTCTCCTGTGGGAGACTGCTATCTGGGGTTCGGTACTGGGGAGGGAAGTTTCCCTCCCGACCTCGACCAGTGACGAGCGTTACTTCCGTCTTCTTCTGAGTTCTGTCTCTGGGAAGGAGCTGTCGGGCTCCTCCTTGTTATAGTAGTAATCCGAATGCTAAAGTTCAAGGAGGGAGCTGCAGGGCCTATATATTGACGGTCACGAGCCGGAAGATGTCGTCACTAATCTGGGTGTGTCTGGCCAGGTGACAGGTGTACTGGCTGGAGGGTAGCTTCTTGAGTCACACTGTCATGTCACTGGGTTAGCTAATGACGCGGCGGTGAGAACTCTGGTTCATTGTGACTGTTACCACAAGCGGTACTGAATTATGATGACACATAAACAAACATTATGTTAGGCTGTAAGTCATGTCATGTTTGTTGGGTGTGCCTGCCTGTATACAGTATATAGTGTTGAGATGGTGGCAGATGAGAGACCTAGAGTAGGTTGAGGTGATGGGTGGTGTAAGGGGAGCTTGTTTGCTTATAATATGCCTGCCGCAGCGAGTTTGAATAGCTGACCTGATCACATGATGCCCGGCAGGGCACCGCCAGTGCCTCACTGTAGCTATCCCCATCACACCACCAACACCTAACCTGTTTCTCCTGAAGACTTTCAACACGTAAGTTTAACTTGTACTTATTGTGTACACAGGTAGACTGTGTCCATTGCATCGTTTATCATTGTGACGACATAAAAATATGGCAAATTAAGTACTCATTGTAAGTGTTAAGATTAGACTAATTACATAGCTATGATTCTTATGTAAATATATATTGGATTAAACATTTATGTATGATTGCCTATGGATGATTTATGTGAAATACTAAAATGAATCGTATTTAACAAGTTTGACCGAATTATACCGTTCGAGTTTAACGTGAAGAGTCTGATTACTCCTTTAACTGCCCGGATGGCTGTTACAGTGACCGTGACCTCTCCTTTGGGTCAGGTCTGGACAGCTGTGTTTGCCCAGGTGTAGATTCTTGAATAACACGGTCATAACGCCGGGTTAACTCAGGTGTCTTGTCCGTGACCTCTCCTGGGTCAGATCTTAATGTCACTGTAGGGTGTGTCAACTTGCGTGGGTGTATACCTGCGCTTGATGATTTGCCGCTTACAGCTGCTACTTTATTGTGCACCCCACACTCATCCTGTGAGCGGTAGCTCAAAAGGATTACAGAGTAGAGTTCACAACGGGTCATAATAATTAACCCCCGTTGTCAGGATCCCGTCACTGCTATATGTGCTGTTTTTCTCTGGGCTGTAAGCTTTCGTCTGATAAACAATCACTACAAGCTTTTTCAGTGCTAGTGCTTGTGCAGTGTTTGTCCAGTTCTTGTCCAGTGCTTGTCCAGGTCTTATCCAGGTATGAGGTGATACTTGGCAGACTCGCCCATCATATATCAAGTCGTTGGTTCGATTCCCGGGTGGTAATAGTGTCATATTCAAGCTGTCTGTCCAACAACATTGACTGGTGATGATATATAAACCAATTAGTGCAGCAGGCAAGTTGTCCGGTCTTGCTGGGTTATTCAGTGACACGGGTTAACACTGGTGGCTGCCTAAGGGTGTATGTGGCAGCTGCTTCACCTGTCCACTACGCTAATTATCTCTTGTTTATTCTGGCTTGTTTCACTCCTTCCTCAATACCTCTCAAAGACACACTGGAATCATCTAACCTTACCTAACCTAACCTGCGGGTGGGGGTGAGGTGAGGATTGTGTGAAGGTGAAAGGGTTGTGGGGGGTGAAGGGGTTGAGATGAGGATGAGAGGGTCGGGAGGAGGTGAGAGGGTCGGGAGGGTTCGAAAGGGTCGGGAGGGAGGTCGAGTGGGGAGGGGTGGTGAAAGGGTTGGGAGCTAAGAGGTCAGTGTGGGGGGGGTGGATGCAAATGTGCCCACTGATAACCCACCCGAGACCAGATACTGTCACCTGGAATACTCCCCCCTCATCCCCCATCACACCACTACCCCTGATCCCCTACCTCCCCTCCCCTACCTACTACCCCTCATCCCCCACCACCACTACTCCCTCCTCCCCACCACCACTACCCACCTATCCCACCACCACCCCCTTATCCCCCATCACAACTACCCCCTCATACTTTCACCACTGGTCAGCAGAGTCTGGCAAAAGATAGAACGATCAGAGCAAGAACTCCTTCAAAGACTCCCACTAGATAACGACAACAACCATACATGGTTCCCAAAAAGTTACCAAATCTCAAAAGGTCCATTACCACCCCCGATCTACACGGCCAGGCAATAGACAACCTCCCTAGACCAGCATCCGCCAGTAGGGTCGGCGGAATATGATGTATGACCTTCAATATATCCGTAAATGGGATAGGATACGGTAGGCAGTCTCGTGTCTGTGCCAACGAAACGGACAGCCAATCAGGCAGCTCTAAAAATTACCCACAATAACTAGCCCAAGACACAACATTAACACATTATTAGTTTAGTTAATTAGTAACATGTTGGTCAGCCCTGCCCGCTAGGTAGTAGGCAGCTACCAAACAGGGAAGATATTGGAAGCATAATGTGTTGTCTAATGGTAGACCCTGCTGCCATATGTGACCAAGTCCCAGGTTGATGATCAGACTTCCTGCCTCATTTACACACAATTATAGGGTCTCAATTGTTTCTCTTACTTTGACAACACAACATACATAAAGTATATCGTTACTCACTATTGATCTTTTTAAAAATTTTGTATTTCTTTATGGTTATTATTATTATTATTATTATTATTATTATTATTATTATTATTATTATTATTATTATTATTATTATCAGTGTTGTTTTTATTATTGTTATTATTATTCAATTTTTAATTTTTATTATAAATTTTATTTACTATGAACTAATTATTATTATTGTTATTATTATTACATTTTCGCCCCCCAGGCCCCGATGTGGGTCAGTGACCTGTGCCCGGGTGGACTAATCCCCGTAAAAAAAAATAAAAATAAAAAAAAAAAACTACTTCCTCCCCCTTCACTTCATCAGTGTCCCAACTATTAATCCCTTCCTCCCCTTCACTTCATCAAATTGTCCCCCAACTATAATCCCTTCCTCCCTTCACTTCATCAGTGTCCCACTATTAATCCTTCCCCCCCTTCACTTCATCAGTGTCCCAACTATTAATCCCTTCCTCCCCCTTCACTTCATCAGTGTCCCAACTATTAATCCCTTCCTCCCCCTTCACTTCATCAGTGTCCCAACTATTAATCCCTTCCTCCCCTTTTCATCTCTTTCTCTACTAAAAAACAGAAGAGATAGAAGAGTTTGGTGTGAGAACATGGCGAGCACAGTGAGCCCACCCAGCTGGGGGAGGGGGGGAATACTGACTAATATCACGGGTATTTTGAGGCCACGTGCACTTGATATATTCTGAGGTCAACAGTTACTACTTTTTACTATACATAAATGCCTGAGTACAATTGTGTATTAAAGAAAAAGATTGGAATTCTTTTATGAAAAAAGGGGGGGAGGGGTCCTGGCCACCAGAACAGCCCGCTCCCTGGGTCAGCACCTGGAGAAGAAGGGGAGAGGTGGGAGGATGAGGAAGAAAGGAAGGAGGAAGGAGGAGGAGAGGGAGGTTGGAGAGGGAGGGGAGTAGGATGAGGGAGGGAGGAGAAAGAAGAAAGAGGGAGGGTGGGAGGATGAGGAAGGGGAGGGGGGAGAAAGGAGGAGAGGAGGAGGAGGAGGAGAGGAGGTTGGAGAGGAGGGTCTGGGATGGGAGGAGGGTGGAGGGAGGAGAAGAGAGAAGGGAGAGGTGGGAGGATGAGGAAAGAGGGAGGGGGAGGAGAAAGAGGGAGGAGGGAGGAGGGAGGAGGAGGGAGGTTGGAGAGGGAGGGGTGGGGATGAGAGGGGTGGGAGAGGGAGGGGGAGGAGGAGGGAGGGAGTGGGATCAGGAGGAGGTGGGAGGGGGAGGAGAAAGAAGGGGGAGGAGGGAGGGAGAGGAGAAGGAAGAGGAGGGAAAGAGGAGAGGGAGGTTGGAGAGGAGGGCTAGGATGAGGAGGGAGGTGGGAGAGGGAGGGAGGAGGAGAGGTGCAGAGGAGGGGAGGGAGAAAGAGGGGGAGCGAGAAAAGAGTGGGGAGAGGGAGAATGGAGGGGGGACTATGAATTGATATATCGATATTGAAACAGTTATTTAGCCAGAAGAACACAGATACAGAGTGGATAATAATAACAATACTAACACAGCTGAGCCAGTTGAGAACCTGAGCTCTCTTGGTGATAGAGTAATATATAGGAAGAGACGAGAGGAAGTAGAGAGAAGAAGAGAAGACTAAAAGATGAGAACAAGTGGGAATTGAGGGGAAGTAGAAAGGAGGAATGTGGTAAAGGGGGAGGGGGATGGAAGGTGAGGGGGAAGGGGAGATAAGGGGGAGAGGGAGGGGGTGTTGGCAGGGTTACATGTGCCTGCAAGCTGCCGTCGACTAGTACACGTGACCTGCCAGTACACGTGACACCCCTCCCTCTTCCCTCCCCTCCCCTCTTGCGCCATTACCCCCTCCCCTCCGCTCATGCACAATCAACCCCCCCTAACCATCCCCCCCTCGACTAAAGTCAAGGCAATACACTTTGCTTTGGTCCCTCCCCTCCCTTCCCCCTATCTCCCCACCCCCCCTCCCTTGACTGCACGCACAGGGTCTAGCTTGGCCTTTCCTTACTCTATCATACCTCCCTTCCCTTCTCCTCCCTTCAATTCTTCCCCTTTCCTCCCCTCCCCCATCCTCTATCCCTCCTCCCCTCCTCTCCCCCACATATCTAAGTTGATGGGGTGCAGCTGTACTTACTTTACAGGAGTGTTACAGGCAGCAGGAACAGAACAGCACAAATACAGTAATACAGCAGATATAGCAACAGTAGTAGGTGGTGTGGTGATACATTACAGCAGGGATACAGCTCCCAGCGTCTATGATACAACAGCACGAATATGGAAGAGGAAGAAGCGATAACAGCACGAATAAGGAAGCAGAAGAAGGAATAAGGAACAAGCTATAACAGGAAGAAACAGACAAACAACATAAGTAACAACAACAACAAGTACGCCGCAGCAGAGAGGAAGTGGAGGAAGAATAAGAACGGAAAGAGGAGGACAAACAGGAGAAAAATGAAGAGGAGGAGGAGAAGGAATAGAAGAGTAGGAGAGGAGAAAGAAGAAGAGGAGGAAGAGAAGGAGGAGGAGGAAGAGGAGGAGGGGAAAGAGGAGGAAGAGGAGGGCAACACACCAGTATCTCAAGGTAGAAGGGGCGGGGAGCGGTGCTTGTTGGCTTGGCTGAGTCACTGTCGGCGGGGTGACTGGGTGGCGTGATGTGCCGAAACTTCAGCCCCTCTCACCCTCCCCCTCCTACTCTTTGTCTGACCTCCCCCTCCTCCTCTCACCTCATTTACCCCCTCCTCTTCGCCCCTTACTTCCCCTTCACTCCTTACCTCCCCTCACCCTTACCTCCCCTCACCCCACCCTCCCTTCACCTTTTACCTCCCCCTCACCCCTCCCCCTCACCTCCCCTCACCCCTTACCTCTCCCTCACCCCCCCCTCCCCCTCACCCCTTACCTCCCCTCACCCTTACCTCCCCTCACCTACCTCTTCCCTCTCCCCCTCACCCCTTACCTCTCCCTCACCCCTTACCCTCCCTCACCCCCTCACAGAGTGGATAATAATAACAATATTAACATGGCTCAGCCAGTTGAGAACCTGAGCTCTCTTATAGGCACCTGATATATACTATATATATTATTGTTGTTGTTGTTGTTGCGGTGGTGGTGGTGGTGGTGGCGGCGGCGGCGGCGGCGGTGGTAACAACACATCATGGTAGCGCCTTAAGGTCATAGTTCATTATAGAACATGATAGGTGATAATGGGCAATAATGTATCATTAGGTGAGCTAATATAATATGTATACATGATGCTGTGTAGCTCTTTGTGTGTGTGTGTGTGTGTGTGTGTGTGTGTAGACGATAACAACAACAACATATTTACTCTTTCTGTCTCACACTTTGTCACCACCACCACCACCACCACCATTACCGTTGGTGTTAACACAGTTATTCTGGCAGGTAACAACCATTCAACCGGTACTGTTATTAATACCTTTGTTTTAGAGGCTAACAACCTAATTACCCCCATTATTCAACACGCACAACCTCCATGACCACCTGCTGATGATTGTCTTGTGGAGTGTTATTAACTTATACGTGGTGCAGGGGATGTGTTAGCTGCCCTCACCCTCACCCTCTCACCTCCCTAACCCTCACCCCCTCACCTCCCTCACCCCCTCACCTTCACTCACCTCATTTCCTCACCCTCTCACCTCCTCCTGTCACCCCCCACCCCTCACCTCCTCTCACCCTCACCCCTCACCCACCCCCCACCCCCCCCCCCCTCTCCCCCCCTCCCCCTCACCCCCTCCCCTTCCCACCCCACCACCCCCCACCTTCACCCCTCACCCCCCTCACCCCCTCACCCTCACCCCACCCCCCTCACCCTCCTCACCCTCACACCCACCCCTCACCCCTCACCCCCTCACCCCTCACCTCCCTCACCCTCACCCTTCCCACCCCCACCTTCTCCCTCACCTCCACCCCTCCCTCACCCCCTCACCTCACCTCACCTCCACCCCCTCACCCCCACCCCACCCCTCACCTCACCTCACCCTCACCCCCACCCCCCCACCCCTCACCCCCCACCCCCAACCCCACCTCACCTCCCCCTCACCCCCTCACCACCCCGCCCCACCCCTCACCTTCACCCCTCACCCTCACCTCACCTCCTCCCCCCCCACCCCCACCCCCTACCCTCACCCCTCCCTCACCCTCCCCCCTCACCTCCCTCCCTCACCCCCACCCCCCCCCCACCTCACCCCACCCTCACCCCTCACCCCTCCCCACCCCTCACCCCCCACCCCCCTCACCCCCTCACCTCACCTCACCCTCACCTCCCCCACCCCTCACCACCCCTCACCCCCACCCCCACCTCCCTCACCCTCACCTCCCTCACCCCCACCCCTCACCTCCCTCACCCCCTTTCCCTCCCCTCCCCTCCCTCACCCCACCTCACCCCCCACCCCTCACCTCACCTCCCTCCCTCACCTCCCCACCCCCTCCCTCCTCTCACCTCACCCCTCTCACCCCTCACCCCCACTCCCCACCTCCTCCCCTCACCCCCCACCCTCACCCGCCTGCATGATTTGTATACAACGCGGCCCCCCCCACCAGGCTAGAGAGATACTGTACATAAATAAATTCTCATCTCGCGGCGGACTTCATGTGGCAACACCAGCAGGTCACGTGGCCGCTCTTGTGTTGTTTCTTGTTTTTGTTGAATCTGGACGCGGTGGTGACACGTAAGTGATAAGGTGTGGCAATATTTGGGTCATCAATACTGAATATTACACCTTGATACACTAAGTTGTTCTTTGTTATCTATCTATCTATCTATCTATCTATCTAGAGGTGAACTCATGTATGTATGTATGTATGTATGTATGTATGTATGTATGTATGTAGTTTGTGGATTATTATATATACCTGATTTTACTCATATATAACCAGATGCTATTGGTAGTAATAATAATTAATGATTTATTGAAACAACATGGTTACCAGAAGGCTGAAAATATACAGTTACATAATTGGGGAATGGGTCTCTTGATTGACAAATAATATACAAGTAACATAAGTGATACAAATATGATATATAATAACTAGGTGGGGAGAAGGTCATACTACAGGGCATTTCAACATAATGACAGTGCAAAAAGGTAAGATTGACTGGGAATGAACACACGGGTTGATTACAAGTTGTTGATAAATTTTACAATAGTTAGGACTGGGCCTGTTCTTATAATGATCAGTACGTGTTCGTATGGGCTGGATGCGGTTGTGGTGTGGAAGAGAAATTTGTGGACGAGGGATGTCGGGTGGGAGCAGAAGACGGTGTCGGGGATGGTGCAGAAGCTTCATATGTGGAGCAGGAGGGGAGATAATGATCTTGCACGCCCTCTTCTGCAATACCTCTAGGAGTCCTCGTTGTGTGGCATTTATGGAGGAAGCATAGGGGAGGCATAAGTTAGTTTAGGAAGCATGAATGTTGAAGAGCTCGGGCGCAGGAACTCCGAGGGACTTGAGATGAAGGAGGAGGTGGAGACGAAAGCTGGAAGATTTGAGAATTGCACTGACGTGTGCTTTCCAAGCTTGGCGGAGTCCACAATCTGGAGTGTGATGGGTCCCAAAGTAATGATTAGAGGGAGGTCTTGGTATGGTTGACGGTGACATGGTTGTTACTGGACCAATTTTGAAAACTTCAATATATTTTGGAGGGCGGTGTTGTCGGGAGCTGAGTCTGATCCCAGTGGTGGAGTGTCGACATATTTTCAGGATAAAGAAGCCGTGTGTGTGTGTGTGTGTCTGTAAGTAATTACTGTAAGTAGATAAGTAAAGTGGTGAGAAGATAGACCAGTTGGATAGTTAGTAGAGAAATAGGTCAATATGAGGTGTGGTCAGGCAGTATGGACGATGCAAGAGGAGGCAGGTAGTGAGACACGTGACGGCAGTGACGTATAGAGTGAAGCAGCCAACACCTGCTATCTGTGGTGTTTACCTGGTCAGATGAGGAGCTATATATGACCACCTGAACATTAGCCCCCCCTAGTTTACTTCATCTTAAGATTAACTAACTTGACGTTAATGTAAACTAACCAAGCCTGTCCTAAACTAACCAGCCATGTAGGTAGTGCTAGGGTGCTATAATCATCAGGTGAAATAAGCTGTGGTGGACTTAATATTGAGGTGTTTCGATAACTCAATAGAACATAACAACATAAGACTGGAGGAAACAGTAACTATTGGCCCAAACTGTACCGTCCCGTTTACACCCAACCCCTATCGCTCATATATCCACCCAACCTATGTTTGAAGCTATCCGGCGTGTTCTAGTTAATGATGATGTTTGGTAACTTGTTCCACTCATCCACTACTCTATTTCCAAACCAATGTTTACATATTTCGCGCCTAAATCTAAATATGCCTAATTTAAAACCATTGATACGAGTTCGCTCCTGGTTGGATAGTTTGAGTACCTTTGTTATATCACCTTTGTTCAGCCCTGACTTCTATTTATACACCTCTATCATATCGCCTCTCACTCTACGTCTCTCGAGGGAGTGCAAATTAAGATGCCTTTACCTGTCTCTATACTCAAGGTTCCTAATGCTCGAGATTAGTCTTGTCTCTATGACCAGGTAATAGAGACATTGCACAGTACAGTATATAGCCCCAGAAGATGTGTGTTGAAGGTAGATATATTACTCGCAATATATATCTCAGTTTAATAGAGCGATGTATTAGTGTAGTCAGGTCAGGTGTTGTCTCAAGATGTTTGGTGTTGTCAGCCAAGGTTTTAGGACTGGTTGGGTTCTTTATACACTTCAACGTTGTATGTATTTTTAAAATCCTCTAACCATTTTAGACGAGACGAAATCTGTGACGACCTTCCTCAAGATTAAAAGTGTGTGTTCGTGCAGGTGTTGCAGAGGGACTTTGCAATGTGTCTGTGTGGGTGACAGTGACTGATGGTGTGATGCCTCGAGGATATGCAGGAAGCAGATATTGCACTGAGGTAGAAAAGTGTCTGAACAAAAGCCGGTGTTGCACAGTGCTTGGTGTGTGTGTGTGTGTGTGTGTGTGTGTGTGTGTGTGTGTGTGTGTGTGTGTGTGCGCTGAGCCAGACCGAATGACTACCCTGTATATTTAAACTAACCTAAACTATATTAACCTAACATATTGATACCTAACCTAACCTAAACTATCCCATCACAAACTGACCCAATCCAACCAAACCAAAAGTAACCTAAACTAACATAGCTGGAATTAACTAACAACCCAACCAAGTGAAGGGAAAAAGATGTTTATGTATCTTGTTAAGACAGAGAACAGTTTTAGAGCCTTTTTGGGTCAACTTTCACCATCCATGACAAAACTTAGAGCAATATTCTTCTTACGGCGGCACTAGTCACACACACACACACACACACATTGGCAGAGTTATTGGCTGTTCCATTTGGTGAAGGATTTTTTCTATAATTATCTGGTGATAATTACAGATGTGTGAGGTAATTAGTTTGATGGCAGGTGTGCGAGGTAATGAGGTAGATGACAGGTGTGTGTGAGGTAATAAGGGAGATGGCAGGTGTGTGTGAGATAATAAGGGAGATGACTGGTGTGTGTGAGGTAATGAGGTAGATGACAGGTGTGTGTGAGGTAATAAGGGAGATGACAGGTGTGTGGGGTAATAAGGACAGTTGTGTGTGAGGTAATGGGGGAGATGGGTGTGTGTGTGTGTGTGTGTGAGGTAATGAGGTAGATGGCAGGTGTGTGTGGGTAATAAGGATGACTGGTGTGTGTGAGGTGGCAGAGATGACAGTGTGGGGGAGATGACAGGTGTGTGTGAGGTAAGGGGAGATGACAGGTGTGTGTGGGGAGTGTGGGGAGATGACAGTGGTGTGTGGGGATAACAGGTGTGTGTGGGGTAATGAAGATGACAGAGTGTGTGTGTGAGGTAATGGGGGAGATGACAGGTGTGTGTGGAGGTAATGGGAGATGACAGGTGTGTGTGGGGTAATGAGGAGATGACAGGTGTGTGTGAGGTAATAGGTAGATGACAGGTGTGTGTGGGGGTGTGGGGAGATGACGGTGTGTGTGTGGGGGTGTGGGGAGATGACAGTGTGTGTGTGAGGTAATAAGGAGATGACAGGTGTGTGTGAGGGTGTGGGGAGATGACAGGTGTGTGTGTGTGTGTGTGTGTGCGTGTGTGTGAGGTAATGAGGTAGATGGCAGGTGTGTGTGAGGTAATTAGTTTGATGGCAAGCAGTAATGAGTATACAGTATATAGAGTATTGAGTTGGTGGAGAGGAGAGACCCGGAGTAGGTTGAGGTGTTGGGTGGTGTAAGGAGAGCTTGTTTGAGTATAACACGCCTGACGTAGCAAATTTGGCCAGCCAGGGCTGACATGTGACGCCTGGCAGGGACTGGCACAGTAGCTATCCCCATCATTGAGCCAACACCTAACCTGCTTCTCTTGAGACTTTCAACACGTAAGTTTAACTTGTACTTAAGTTTACACAGGTAGACTGTGTCCATTGCATCGTTTATCATTGTGACAACATAAAAAATATGGCAAATTAAGTACTCATTATAAGTGTTAAGATTAGACTAATTACATAGCTATGATTATTATGTAAATATATATTGGATTAAACATTTATGTTTGATTGCCTATGTATGATTTATTTGAAATACTAAAATGAATTGTATTCAACAAGTTTGACCGAATTATAACGTTCGAGTTTAACGTGAAGAGTCTGATTAACCTTTAAACGCCCGGAAGGCGTTTACAGCAGGTGTGTGTGTGAGGTAATTAGGTTGATGGCAGGTGTACCTCAGAGTTAGGGGTATGGAAATTTGTACAGTCTGCCAGACATCCAGCGATCCCACCCTGGGTCTCGTGCTCGCAATTTTACCTGGCAATACTTGGTAAAGTAAGGCTGTATGTAATGGTGATGGTGATTGGTGGATGTGTTCACGGCTGTATGTAATGGTGATGGTGATTGGTGGATGTGTTCACCGCTGTATCACTGTCAGGATAAATATTAAAGAAACCAAAGGTAACATTCTTATAATAATAAACTATTCATTGTTATTTTAAATCATGAGAAGTTTCCAAATATTTGTATATTTGCTTAACTAAAAACATCTGTAACAACTTCTGCACGCCTTCTTTTCCTCCCCTCTTCCGTCCCAATAACTCTATAGCCAACTCTCCCCCTGACAAAGCCATCCTCTTTGGCACCTTATTCTCCTCTAATTCCACCTTAGACGATTCCCACTCTATCCCTCCTACCCCTGCACCTCCTACTGAACCTATGCACTTTCCTATAATCTCCACTCGCAGGTTTGCCGGTGTGTTATCCAGGTTGGATGTGAGTAAGGCGCATGGACCGGACGGAATACTCCCTCGTGTTCTGAGGGAGTGTGCTGAAGCCCTGGCCCCTGTGCTTGCTCGCCTCTTTCGCCTTTGCCTCAAAACCAAAACTTTTCCTTCTTCTTGGAAGCATGCCTTGGTTCAGCCCATCCCGAAGAAGGGTGACCATTCTAATCCCTCTAACTATCGCCCCATTGCCCTAACTTCATCCCTGTCTAAGATTTTCAAAACTATATTGAACTCCCATTTTCTCCGTCACCTTGAACGCCTTTCTCTTTTGTCGGATCACCAGTATGGCTTTCGCCAGGCGAGATCTACTGGTGATCTGCTCTCCTATTGCACCCATCTTTGGTCATCCTCTCTTAGGGATTATGGGGAATCTTTTGTCGTGGCCCTCGACATTTCCAAAGCATTTGACAGGGTATGGCACAAGTCTTTGCTATCTAAACTTCCCTCTTTTGGTTTCTCTCCCCCACTTTGTTCTCTCATCTCTAGCTTCCTTGAGAATCGATCCATGGCAGTTGTTGTCGAGGGATCGATTTCTCGCTCTTTCTCTACCAATAGTGGTGTCCCACAGGGTTCTGTTCTTTCACCAACTCTCTTCCTTCTTTTTATCAATGATTTACTTCACACTACAACTAATTCTATCCATTCTTACGCCGATGACTCTACTCTTCACTCTTCCTCACATTTTCCCCTTCCTCCTAACTCTCAAACTAGATCTGTTTCTAGAGCTGATATCATTACTTCTATCAACGCGGATCTGTGCAGCATCTCTGAATGGGGAGATACAAACTTGGTTAAGTTCAATAGTAACAAAACTCAATATTTACCAATTACACTTTGTAAATTAGACGATCTCCCACCAATTACATTTCAGGACGCTATCATCCTCCCAAATTCTGAAATAAATATGTTAGGCCTCACCATTTCCTCCAATATGTCCTGGAAATCACACATCCTTAGTATAACTAAAGCTGCCTCCCGAAAGTTGGGAATGCTGTACAGATGCCGAAGCTACTTCACTCCTGAGCAGTTGCTCCAAGTATATAAGGGATTCATTCGTCCTAACTTGGAGTACTGCTCTCATATCTGGGGTGGCTCTTCTTCTGTCCAACTGTTAGATAGGGTGGAATCAAAGGCATTTCGTCTTATTAACTCTCCTCCTTTAGTCGACAATCTCTCTCTCCTTTCTGTTCGCCGCAATGTTGCTTCACTCTCTCTTTTACAGGTACTTTAACGGGCAATGTTCAGTGGATTTGGTATCCTGTGTACCGCCGGCAAGGCCGTGGGTTCGTAACACACGTCTTGCCCGCGGTGCCCACCATTTCTCTGTGGATGTCGGTCACACTATAATAACCCGTTATAGTACCTCCGTCTTTCCTCACACAGCCAAACTGTGGAATACTCTGCCTTCTTCTGTGTTTCCATGCTCTTACAATCTGTCTCACTTTAAAAAGCTGGTTTTCCGGCATCTTCGTGGTGTAGATTAATACAGTATAGCCTTTTTTCTATATTTTCAATTTCTTTCCGTTCTTTCTTTTTCGTCCCCCAGGCTCCGTTGTGGGTCGTTTGACCTGTGCCCGGGTGGGTTAATTCCCGTAAAAAAAAAAAAAAATATGAAGAAAATTTTATATGAGAATCTTGTGGCAGATGTGGTTGTAGTTCGATGATACAACCTAAAATAGATCCACCATTACATACAGTCTTCCTTTACCAAGTATTGCCAGGTAAAATTGTGAGCACGAGACCCAGGGTGGGGTCGCTGGATCTCTGGCCAACTGTACATAATTTCCATATCTTTAACTCTGAGGTACAGAAGCTTGTTATTTTGGGAGTGAGTTACTTGTCTGTTTATTTGTGGTAGTTTGTTCCCCTAGGCGGCCCAGACCCCGGGATGATATCAGGTGTTCTTTGATGGATAAATAGTCCCCAGGGGTTGAGAGAGAGAGAGAGAGAGAGAGAGAGAGAGAGAGAGAGAGAGAGAGAGAGAGAGAGAGAGACTGGTGCTTAACCTGGTCTAGTACTTATTTTCATTCTGATACTGAATCTGACAATCACCCTGACACCCTCGCCCATTTGCACCCTACACCCTGACACTTAACACTGCACTTTTACCTTACACTCAGGGTGTGTGGGAGGTGATGCAAGGCAGTTGTGCTGCTGTTAGGCAAGTAAAGATGGAGAAGGTGGAGATGAACTAAAGGTGAGGTCTTTGAAGCGTGTGTGTGACAGTCGTAGTCTACAGCACGATGGACAACTTCTGCCAAGTCACCCATAACCTGGCTGTCGAGAGGGACAGCCAATCACGTTACACTCCTCCACACCGTATAAGTGGAGGCCCTCCGATAACATATTCAGGTGAAATTACATGGTTCACCTGAAGATTAGCCCCTACTTATTTCACTTGATGATTAAACATGCTAACCTAACCTAACCTGGCGGGAGCTAATTTTCAGGTGATCCAATACCATAAATCACAAAGCGACAAGTTCATTCTAAAATCCTCCCACTGGTTTAGACAAACACATGACGGAAAGTAATGTATTGCTGGAGGTGTCTGCTGAAGGCTGGGTCACGGGAACAGATCTTTTATAGAAGGGGTGAAAGAAGATTAGAGGAAAGGGGTTAATAGATCGGTAATTGAAAGCGTGTCGGAGGAGGTAGTAAGACTAACTTAGGTAATAGTGCTAATTATTGCGGGTAATTTTAGTACTGTCTGTCTATTTCGTTGGCACAGACACGAGACAGCCTACCGTATCCTATCCTATTTACAGATGTATTGAAGGTCATACATCATATTCCGCCGACCCTACTGACGGCTGCTGGTCTAGGGAGGTTGTCTATTGCCTGGCCGTATAGATCATGGGTGGTTAGTTGGGAAGGAAATGAGGTTAAGTTAAGAACATAAGAACATAAGAATGGAGGAAACTGCAGCGGGCCTATTAACCCATACTGGGCAGTCCCGCTTATACCCAACCCTATTGCTCATAAGGAGCATCCAACCTATGCTTCTGAAGTAATCCAGCGATTCGAGTTAATAATTATTGTTTGGTAACTTGTTCCATTCATCCACTACTCTGCTTCCAAACTGGTGTTACCTATTTCACGCCTAAATCTAAATTTGTCTAATTTGAAACCATGAGTTCGCTCCTGGTTGGATAGCGTTTGAGTACCTTAATGTCCCTTTGTTTAGCCCTGCTTTCCACTCTATACACCTCTATCAGGCCTCGCTCTACGTCTCTCAAGGAGGCAAAATTAAGATGCTTAACCTGTCTCTTTATACTCAAGGTTCCTAATGCCCCGGATTGGTCTCTTGTTATTCTCTCTACCTTTCCAAGGATTCTATATCCATTCTGTAATACGGTGACCAGAACTAACCGTTTTAATCCAGGTGTGTCCAAGAGCAAGATACAGTTTCAGACGACCTCGCTAGTCTTGTAACTACCCTTTGTATGAACCCCAAGCAAGTACTTTATTAGCCTTGTTACTATTAAAACAATTGTTTCATTTGGTTTGGTATTCCCACTTGTATTACTCCTAAATCTCTCTCGCAGTCGGATTTCTATGGCATCGTTGTTCATTCTGGTATCTGGTTTCCGCTATATCTCCCATACTGAGTATTTTAAGCATTTGTCAACGTTGAATTATCTGCCATTTTTCAGACTAATCGAAAAATTTGTTTAGATCTTCCTGTAGTTTTGCCGAGTCCTCGCCACAGATTTTTGATAACACGCCCTATTTTAGTGTCATCAGCAAATTACTTATGTTGCTGTCTATGCCGATATCTATGTCGCCTATGTATATAATAAATAATAATGGTCCAGCAATTGAGCCTGTATCTCCCACTCTGTGACGTTGCTCCAATGGGACTTAGTGCCATCAATGCTCACTGGCTGTTTCCTGTCCTGTAACCACTCTAATTCATTTAAGGATGTCACCTTGATGCCATGAGCTTCACCTTTCTAATTAGTCTTTCGTGGGGACCTTGTCGAAGGCTTTGCTAAAGTCGTATATACTACATCATAATTGTGCCCTCGTCCACCGATTCGAAAACTGATGAAAAGTATGTTAATAGATGAGTTAGGCAAGAACGCCCGCTAGAAGCCATGCTGGGAATCATTGATCAACTAAAGCTTCTCCAGGTGATTTAATAGAGTTTGAAATGATTGCTTCCAGTAATTTGCCTACTATTGATGTTAGACTGATTGGGTAGTTAGAGGATAGTGATCTATCCCCTCTGAAAATCTATTACATTCGCTATCCTCCAGATTCTGGTACTGGTTCCGTATTTAAGGACATGTTAAACAATCCTGCTAAGGGCATACTAAGCTCTTCCTTACATTCCTTTAATACTCTGGCAACATCTCATCGTGGGGACCAGGTGACTTATTAGGCTTCTTTAGTTTCATCTATTTGCTTACTAACATCAAGCATTAGTCACTACTATCTCAATGTAAATTTGTTTTCTTCACTATCTCTGAATAGAATGTGCCCGGGTATCATGCGTTTAAATTGTGGTGAAAACTGTTGAAAAAATATTTATTCAAATGAGCTGCTCATTTCTCCGTCAAAAACAGTGAGCTCACGAGTCTGACCGCATTGGTCCAATCTTTTCTCGTGTTTTAGTTTGATACATTTGTAACTCTTTGGGGTTTGTCTTCTGCTCTCCCTTTATCCTTACCTCATTATTCCTCTTTGCTTCCTTATCTCGGTTTTAACCCTACTCGCTAATACCCTATAATAGTCCCGAGGTGAATTTCTCCACGATTTATCCCTTCACCTATAGCCTTCTTTGGGCCAATGATGTTCTTTAAATTATTTATCCATCAGGGTCATTGTTGTCTTATCTGAGCTTTTTGTATGGTATGTTCTGCCTTTTGTGCATTAAAAACTCAATATTTAAATTGTCAGGGAACTCCGCAATCTCAGATCTCGTTATCAGGTCCGCGGTCATCTGTCAGGTTCATGGCCAAGCGACAATCTCTCTCTCATTGTCTTTAAACTGTCAAAGTCATTCCCTTCTGAAATCTGGTACTTTAGTGGAATTTTCCTCTTACGCCTGCCCTGAAAATCTAACTGGAATCGAATTTTTGTGATCGCTGTTTGCAAGTCTGCTCCCTACCTCTGGGACATTTGTTAATGTTCTCCACCTATAGAACTAAATCCAGTATATTACCCCCGTGTGTGGTTCGAAGTCATATGTTGACTTAGAAACAGTCCTGGATCGTCTCTGAGAAAATCCTCTGATTCTGAGTTACCCAAGGTCAGCCTAAATCATTTGGCCAAGGTTAAAGTCGTCACTATACAGACTTTGTTGTGTATGGAAGCCCCCAAGATTTCATACCAGATAAGTCGCTCATTGATGCTTATCAAGATTGGGGGCCCATATTACTCCTGTGATTAATTTTTCCCGACCGTCGCTAATTCATCCAAATTGCTTCTGTATTCCTCTCTCAGTTTTATTTTCCTTATTTATTTCACATTCCAGATCCCTAACATAGATTGCTACTCCGCCTCCTTCTTTCCTGGTCTGCCTATCGGTATGGAAATAAAGTTTGTAACCCGCAGTTTGGTATTCGACTGGTAACCTACGTGTGTCTAGGTTGATCCATGTTTCAGTGAATGCAATTATATCGATTTTCTGCAATATACCAAGCGTCTCTAATATCATCCATTTTGTTTCTCATACTTCTACTGTTCGCGTAGTATACATTTAAGTTAGTCGTGTTCTGAGTCCTCCCGCTATCGTTTGGTTTTAAACCTGCTTAATTTAGTTTTGTCATCATTCCTTTAGGTTAGGTGGGGAGAATGATGAGGTTAGGTTAGGTTAAGTTAGGTTTTGGTTTGTTTTGTTTTTGGTGGGAAAAAGGTTAGGTGATGAGGAGGGGTTAGGTTAGGTGGGGAAGAAGTGAGGTGTGGTTAGGTTTGGTTAGGTCAGGAGGAAGTAAGGTTTGGTTAGGTCAGGAGGAAGTGAGGTTAGGGTAGGAGGGTTAGGTGGGGAAGAAGTGAGGTTAGGTTAGGTGAGGAAGGATGTGGGGTTAGTGATACAGGGTGATGAATTTTTTTTTTTTTTATTGGGCACTCCCTACATCCTTGTGTAGGTGAAGCGCAAGCGTTTATAGCGCCCAACAGGGAAGCATGCTAAGTTCATGCTTGCCTTTATGTCTCATGGTCAAGGGCGTAGGCCTGAAGAGTCAATGGTTTATGTCATCAAGTTATTGGAGGCTCCAACAACTCCCTGAATACGAATTCGCAACTTTCGACTTACAACAGGCACCTACTTTACTGCTAGGTGAACAGGGACTAATGGGGGGTAGGAAGTAAGTCCAAACAACTTCCACCGGCCCGGGAATCGAACCCGTGACATCGCGCTTGCGAGGCAAGAACGGTACCACTTCTACCACCGGTCCCCCAGGATGGTGATAGTGGGGAGGAAGTGAGGTTATCTCAGCGGGCACTGGTCGTGTGTTGCGGCACCAGACACACTGGACACACTGTGTGCCGTGTAATATTCAAGAGCGGTGCCTCTGTTCGGCGCGAGGCAGCCCTTAGTGTGGCTCTGGTGTCTACCCCCTGACACTCTCTTCCGGCTGACATGCTGGCTGACTTCTGTTGACTTGCTGATTACTTTATTAACACGCTGAGACTTTTGTTGACACCACTGTTCTTTTGCTGACGATGCTAAAATATGTAATTGGCTTGCGTACACGATGGCTGACATGTCAGCACTAGCTGACATTCTCCATAACACACACACACGCACAGACACACACAGAATAGTTGATACTCTTCGACATACACTGACTCAACCTGACACCAACTGACACCGGCTGACACTCTTTGGTCGATGGCTCCTGACAAAACAAGACTGGTGAGCTACAAAATTCATCTCACAATCCACTCTGTAATATTGATACAGCGGTGCAATGTATCACTGTTGTGTATATCTTTCGTGATACAGGGATACAGGGTGATGATAGTGATACAGGGTGATGATAGTGATACAGGGTGATGATAGTGATACAGGGTAATGATATATATAGGGTAATGATAGTGATACAGGGTTGATAGTGATAGGGTGATGATAATGATATGGGTAATGATAGTGATACAGGGTAATGATAATGATATAGGGTAATGATAGTGATACAGGGTGATGATAGTATAGGGTGATGATAATGATATAGGTAAATGGTGATACAGGGTAATGATAATGATATAGGGTAATGATAGTGATACAGGGTGATGATAGTGATACAGGGTGATGATAATGATATAGGGTAATGATAGTGATACAGGGTGATGATAATGATATAGGGTAATGATAGTGATAAGGGTTGTGTTATAGCGATACAGGTGATGATAATGATATAGGTAATGATAGTGATACAGGGTAATGATAATGATAGGGTAATGATAGTATAGGGTGATGATAGTGACAGGTGATGATAATGATATAGGTAATGATAAGTATACAGGTAATGGATAATGATATAGGGTATGAGAAGATGCAGGGTGATGATAGATACAGGGTGATGATAATGATATAGGGTAATGATAGTGATACAGGGTGAATGATAGTGATACAGGTAATGATAGTGATATGGTAATGATAGTGATATAGGGTGATGATAATGATATAGGTAATGATAGTGATACAGGTGATGATATAAGGTGGGTGATGATAGTGATACAGGTGATGATAATATGATAAATATAAAATATAGAAGTGATACAGGGTAATGATAGTGATACAGGGTAATGATAGTGACACAGTAGATATGATACAGGTAATGATAGTGATATAGGTGAATGATAATGATATAGGGTAATGATAGTAGCAAGGTGATGATAGTGATAGGGTGATGTTAGTGATATAGGGTAAATTGATGATAGATACAGGTGATATAGGATAGGGTGATGATAGTGACATGGGTGATGATAGTGATACAGGGTGATGATAGTGATGATGGGTGATGATAGTGACAGGTAATGATAATGACAGGGTAAGAGAAGATACAGGGTAATGATAGGGATATAGGTGATGATAATGATATAGGTAATGATAGGATATAGGTAATGATAGAGATAGAAGTGATGATAGTGATACAGGTGATGATAGTGATACAGGTATATAGTGATAGCAGGGTAATGATAGTGATACAGGTGATGATAAGAAGGGCAGATGATAGTGATAGGTGATGATAGCGATACAGGGTGATGATAGTGATACAGGGTGATGATGAGTGATACAGGGTGATGATAGTATACAGGTAATGATAATGATATAGGGTAATGATAGTAGATACAGGTGATGATAGTGATACAGGGTGATGATAGTGATACAGGGTGATGATAGTGATACAGGGTATGATAGTGATATGCGGGTGATGATAGTGATACAGGGTGATGATAGTATACAGGGTGATGATAGTGATATAGGGTAATGATAATGATAGGTGATGATAGTGATACAGGTGATGATAGTGATAGGGTGATGATATGATAATGGAGAGTACAGGGTGATGATAGTGACAAGTAATGATAATGATATAGTGTGATGATAGTGATACAGGAGTATGATAGGACATAGGGGTGATGATAGTGATAGGGTGATGATAGTGATATAGGGATGAGAAATGATATATAGGGTAATGATAGTGATACAGGGTGATGATAGTGGATACAGGTGATGATAGTGAAGGGTGATGATAGTGATATAGGTTAATGATAGTAACAGGGTATATATGATAAGGGTGAAGTGATAAGTGACAAAGAGAAGTGGTGATGATAGTGATACAGGGTGATGATAGTGATACAGGTGATGATAGTGATACAGGTAATGATAGTGATACAGGTAATGATAGTGATACAGGTGATGATAATGACAGGTGATGATAGTGATACAGGGTATAGATAGTGATAAGGGTGATGATAGTGACACAGGGCAATGATAATGATATAGGGTAAAATATTGAATTAATATAGGTAAAGTTTGATGAGGATAGGGATGATAGATACAGGTGATGATAGTGACGGTGGTTATTATATTATAAGGGTATAGACAGTGATGCTGGGTGATGATAGTGATATAGGGTGATGATGATGAAAGATACAGGTAGATGATAGTGATACAGGGTGATGATAGTGGTATGTAGGGTAATGATAGTGATACAGGGTGATGAAGTGATATAGGGGTATATAGTGATAGTGGGTGGATGATAGTGATACAGGGTGATGATAGTGATATAGGTGATGATAGTGATGTTGGGGGTGATGATAGTGAATGGTAATTGAGTATGAGGTATGATAGTGATTTGGTGGTGATGATAGTGGTTGGGTTATGATAGTATACAGGGTATTATAGTGTTATAAATGATATGATAAGGTATGATGGTGATACAGGGTGATGATAGTGACAGGGTATGATAGTGATGGTTGCAATGATAGTGACAGGGTGAGATAGTGATATATGATGATAGTTACAGGTAATATAGTGATACATGGGTGATGATAGTGATAATGGTAAATGATAGTGATATAGGGTGAGAAGTATATAGGGTGATGATATTGTTACAGGGTGATGATAGTGATGGTTGATGAGAAGATATAATGATGGTGATACATGAGATGATAGTGATACAGGGTGAATGATAGTATTATAGTGAGATGGTGGTGATAGGTGTGATGATAGTATAGGGTGATGATAGGTTACAGGGTGATGATAGTGAAAGTAATGATAGTGATAGATGGTATTATAATACAGGGTTATGATAGTGTTGGGTGATGATAGTATAAGGTGATGATAGTGATACAGGGTGATGATAGTATAAGTTTATGATAGGATTTTGTGTGATAATGTGATAGTGATATGTGTGATATACAGGGTAAATGATAGCAGGTGTGATGATAGTGATACAGGGTAATGATAAGTTTTGGTGTGGGTGATGATAGTGATACAGGTGATATAAAGGATGAGGGGTGATGATGGTGATATAGATGATATAGTAATACAGGTGTGAAGGATAGGTGATACAGGTGATGATAGTGATATAGGTTGAGATAGTGATACAGGTGATGATAGTGTACAGGTTAATGATAGGACAAGGAATGATATGATACAGGGTGATGAGTGAGATGATAGTAAGTTTGCAAGTGAATATGGTAAATGTGGGTGATGATAGTGACAGGGTGTTGATAGGATACAGTTTGATGATAGTGATATAGGGTGATGAGGATACAGGTGATTGTGAGTATGATACGGTTGTGGTAATGATAGTGATACAGGTGATGATAGTAATATAAGTAATAGATAGTGACAGGGCAGGATAAAGATACAGGGTGATGAGTAGTATGAGGGTACATGATGATAGTGATATAGTATTAATGATAGTAGGGTAATGATAGTGACAGTATGTAAGGAGAATGATTAGGGTGACATAGATACAGGGTGATGATAGTGATATAGGATGATAGTGATAAGAAATGATAGTGATACAGGGTGATGATAGTGATATAGGGTATGATGAGGATACAGGGTGATGATAGTGGTAATATAGTGATACAGGGTGATGATAGTGATATAGGGTGATGATAGTGATACAGGGTGATGATATGATACAGGGTGATGATAGGGATACAGGGTGATGATAGTGATATAGTGGATATAGTGATAAGGATGATGTGATATAGGGTAATGATAGTGATACAGGGGATGATAGTGACAGGTGATGATAGTGATACAGGGAATGATAGTGATACAGGGTGATGATAGTGTTACAGGGTAATGATGGTGATACAGGGGATGATAGTGATAGGGTGATGATAGTGATACAGGGTAATGATATAGTGATACAGGGTAATGATAGGGATACAGGGATGATAGTGATACAGGGTAATGATAGTGATATAGTGATGATAGGGATACAGGGTGATGATAGTGATACAGGGTGATGATAGGATACAGGGTGATGATAGTGATGGATGATAGTGTACAGGGTAATGATAGTGATACATGGTGATGATAGGGACAGGGTGATGATAGTGTTACAGGGTAATGATAGTAATACAGGGTGATGATAGTGTACAGTTTGATGATAGGGGTATAGGTGATGATAGTGATACAGGGTAATGATAGTGACAGCTTGATGATAGGGATACAGTATATGTGTTAGGTAATGATAGTGTACAGGGTGATGATAGTGATACAGTTTGATGATAGTGATATAGGGTGATGATAGTGATATGGGGTGATGATAGTGATAGGGTGATGATAGTGATACAGGGTAATGATAGTGTTACAGGTAATGATAGAATACAGGGTGATGATAGCGATACAGGGTGATGATAGTGATATAGGTGATGATAGTGATACAGGGTAATGATAGTGATAAGGTGATGATAGTGATATAGGTGATGATAGGATACAGGGTAATGATAGTGATGCAGTAATAGTGACAGGGTAAATGATAGTGACAGGGTGATGATAGGGATACAGGGTGATGATAGTGATAGGTGGGTAATGATAGGATACAGGGTGATGATAGTGTTACAGGGTAATGATAGTGATACAGGGTAATGATAGTGATACAGGGTGATGATAGTGTTACAGGGTAATGATAGTGATACAGGGTATGATAGTGATACAGGGTGATGATAGTGATATAGGGTGATGATAGTGACAGGGTAATGATAGTGATACAGTGTGATGATAGACAGGGTAATGATAGTGTTACAGGGGTAATGATAGTAATACAGGGTGATGATAGTGATACAGGTTGATGATAGGATATAGGGTGATGAGGTGATATGGTGATGATAGTGATATAGGGTGATGATAGTGATACAGGGTGATGAGAGTGGATACAGGTAATGATACAGTGATACAGGGTAATGATAGTGATACAGGGTGATGATAGCGATACAGGGTGATGATAGTAATAGGGTGATGATAGTGATACAGGGTAATGATAGTGATACAGGTGATGATAGTGATATAGGGTGATGATAGTGATACAGGGTGATGATAGTGATATAGGGTGATGATAGTGATATAGGGTAGATGATATGATACAGGGTGATGATAGTGACAGGGTGATGATAGTGATAGGGTGATGATAGTGATACAGGGTGATGATAGTGATATAGGGTGATGATAGTGATATAGGGTGATGATAGTGATACAGGGTGATGATAGTGATATAGGGTGAT